>NW_027528417.1:623674-666762 GCF_008692635.1 Crocuta crocuta
GTCTGTGACTCCCTCTCTCTCTGACCGCCCCCTGCTCATGCTGTCTCTCTCTCTCTCCTAGAAATAAATAAACTTTAAAAAAAAAAAAAGTCTGTTTAGAAAGTTATTTCTGAAACAGGCAGGGGAGTGAGACTTGAGGCAGACGCCACTTGGCCCCAAAGCCTTGGACGGCCCCCCGGGTATCCAGGACCATGGTAATGCCTCCATCTAAGACCAGAGCTGCATCTATGGATTTATCCTGAGCCACAAAGCATATCCTTGCTCAGTTTGGAGAAGGAGCGGAAAATGTAACCAACATTAGAGTTGTTGATGTCACTAGGACTTTGGTCCAAAAGGCCTGAATTCTGTGGTCTGCTTGCTCTGTGACTGTGAGACCCCAACCACCAACTGCCCGGCCAAAATCCTGGCACCACCTCATTCTGGCCCTGTGATACTAGGCATCTTTCTCTAGGTCCTAAACCTCAGTTTCCTTATCTATGAAATGGGCGTGATGATGATAGCCTCAGGGACTCATTGTGAGGATAACTGCATGGTGCGTGGCACATCAGAAGCATTTAACAAGTGTTCCCTTGTATTATTATAAAGGAGAAGACGTGGGTCGTGTCTACTTTACAGAAATCAAGGAGGTGCGTGATGAGAAAACGTGAGAATGTGAGATCGAAGGTGGCATTTCACCCGCCCCGTTAGAAGCAGGGCCTGCACAGTCCTGAACGGAGTCCGTGCACCAGGTGTGGGGCCGGGCACAGTGGCCCCTGTTTACTAACCGTGAGCTTGACCTTGAGCTGCTCGCTCTCCACAGCATGGTCATCATGGCTCCTCTTCTATTCTTTTTCTGTACCTCTTCTCCTTTTCTCTTGATAAGTATGGTCAGAAACTTATCAGTTTTGTTAAAAAAAAAAAAGAACCACAAATTTCTTTGGTTTTCTTGACCCTACTTAATATATTTATTCTTTTGTTTCTTTCATTTCCGCCCTTTATTATTTTTTTCCTTCCACTTTCTTGGTCACTTTTAAAACGAGATGCTGACCTCATTCACTTTTAACTTGTCTTCTTTTCGATTGTAAGCGTGTAAGGATGTAAATTTCCCTTGTGCTGCCCACAGGTTTGGATAGCTAGTCTTTTCATGATCATTCATCAAGAAATATTTTCTAGTTTCCATTATATATGGTCTTCCCGCTGCTTAGGGAGCTCCGTGGTCCCCTGCCCTGCTCGGCTCTGCGGGCACCCTCAACCTGCTTCATGGGTTTTGGTTTTTATGTGGGATGTTTTAAACCAGGTTCGTTTTTACTGCTGGTGTCAAGCTCTCTTCAAATATTCTATTTGGAGACATCAGGGGTCAACTTATTTCCTTGAAGATAGGACTTCTTTTCCACTGTGTGGTTTTGCTTTGTTACAGCGCGGGCGGGGATGGGAGCGGGGCGGGGAGATAACTTTGCCACAAATCCCCAGATGTAGCTGGTAATTTTACCAGGGGGGGAAAAAAGAGGTGCAGTACCCAAATATGGCCAATAGATGATGCTATTGACCCATTTAAGGTCAGCTCTTTTATTTTGCAGGGTGCTCTAATTTCTGTTTGCGTTTGTTTCAAAGACCCCAAAGTCCTAAGAGGTAGAGAGGTTATATGATACTGGCTAAACACTTAGATGCTCCAGGGACCCAAGATAAAAACATAATATATTCAATTTTGGGTTTAAAAGATGCAGAGAGGGGCGCCTGGGTGGCTCAGTCAGTTGAGTGTCTGACTCTTGATTTCAGCTCAGGTCATGATTTCACGGTTGGTGAGATTGAGCCAGGTTGGGATTGGGATTCATTCATTCTCTCTCTCTCTTTCTCTCTCTCTCAAATAAATAAAATAAAACTTTAAAAAGTAAAACAACAAAATAAAAGCTACAGAGAAACGTCCCTCTGAGAACTTCTCATTTCAGAGGTCCAGCCAAGCCTGGCCAGCCGTCCCCCGGCCGTGCGTCCCTGGCACAGTCACTGGGGTCATTTGTTTGGGGTCACAAATGAACACTCCTCCCCAAACTCGCCTTCAGGGGGTAAAAAGGTTAGAATCTCTATTTGGGACTCATTTTCCACCGGAGTGTAACAGGCTGTGGAAGTGATGGAGAAGGAGGCGTCAGCCTTTGAAGGATCAGACCCTTAACCTCCCGTGTGTCTCAAATGCCCTCTGTTCAAACCACAGCCTCCCAAGTGCTCCCAGAACCGCCTGGTGTCTCACTTCTGGGCATCCGTCTGAAGGGAGTGAAATCACTGTTTCTTTTTTTTTTTTTAATTTTTTAAAAAATGTTTTATTTATTTCGAGAGAGAGAGAGAGACAGCGTGAGCAGGGGAGGGTCAGAGAGAGAGGGAGATACAGAATCTGAAACAGGCTCCAGGCTCTGAGCTGTCAGCACAGAACCTGACGCAGGGCTCAAACCCACGAACCATGAGATCATGACCTGAGCCGAAGCCGGGTGTTCAACCGACTAAACCACCCAGGCGCCCCTGAAATCACTGTTTCAAAGAGATCTCTGCACTCTTATGTTCACTGTCACATTATTCACAATGGCCAAAATGTGGAAACAACTCAAGTGTCCATTGATGGACAAATGGATAAAGAAGATGTGAGATGTGTGTATATATGTTATATAACAAATAAATATATATGTTATGTGTGTATACATGTTATGTGTGTATATATGCACACATATACACACATGTATACACATACATATATACACATGTATATTACACGTATACATACATAGCTACACACATGTACACATATGTATACACATATATACATATACACATATATATGCACACACCCATATACACATATATATGCACACACATATATACATACACACATATATACACACACATATACACATGCACACATATATGCACACGCACATATATACACATGTATGTACAGACACACACATATATGCACACACATATAGATACACACATACAGAATATTGTTCAGCCATTAGAAAAGAGAGATGCCTTGCACTGGGGACAACANCACATATATACACATACATATATACACATGTATATTACACGTATACATACATAGCTACACACATGTACACATATGTATACACATATATACATATACACATATATATGCACACACCCATATACACATATATATGCACACACATATATACATACACACATATATACACACACATATACACATGCACACATATATGCACACGCACATATATACACATGTATGTACAGACACACACATATATGCACACACATATAGATACACACATACAGAATATTGTTCAGCCATTAGAAAAGAGAGATGCCTTGCACTGGGGACAACATGGATGGACCTTAAAGGCATTATGCTAAGGAAAATAAGTCAGACAGAGAAAGACAAAGACCAGGGGCGCCCGGGTGGCTCAGTCAGTTAAGTATCTGACTTTCGATTTCGGCTAGGGCCATGGTCTCACAGTTCATGAGACTGAGCCCCAAGTCGGGCTCTGTGCTGACAGCGCCCAGCCTGCTTGGGACTCTGTCTCTCTCTGCCCCCTCCCCACTTGCCATGTGCTCTCTTTCTCTCTCAAAATAAGAAAATTTTAAAAAGAAAGAAAGACAAAGACTGTAAAATCTCACTTACAAAGTGGACTCTAAAAGGCAACACTCCAATCAGGGAGTAGAATGGTGGTTGTCGGGGGCTGGTGGTGGGGAAGATGGGGCGACGTTGATCAAAGGACACAAACTTTCAAGTATCCAGAGAATACATTCATCGCCAGCGCAGGGGCTGTAACTAACACCGCGTCCTGTGCTGCGAGTCGCCGTGAGAGTGGAGCTCTGACAGTTCCCCATGGCAGCGGCCACACGGCACTCACGTGAAGCAAAGAAAGTGACGGGCGCGTTAACCAACTTTACTTCGGTGAGCATCTCATAACACACACAAATCATCCCAGTGTGTGCCTTAGCTCACAGAGTGTTGTACACCAACGCTGTCTCAAGCCGGGGGGGGAAGAATCACCTGGTGGTTTCATTAAAATGCAGATTCTGTTTAAGAACGAAACGGATGAACATATGAGAAGGGGGAGAAAAGACGAGAGGGACACAAACCACAAGAGGAGAACAAAACTGAGGGTTGAAGGAGGGAGTGGGGGGAGGGCTAGGTGGGGGATGGGCATTAGGAGGGCACTTGTTGGGATGAGCACTGGGTGTTGTTTGTAAGTGACGAGTCACGGAATTCTACTCCTGAAACCAATACTGCGCTGTGTGTTAACTAACTAGAATTTACATTTTAAAAAAACCTGTGCTGTAGGTTCTGACTCAGGAGGTCTGGCGCGCGCGAGTCTGCATCCCTACCGACCTCCCAGGTGATGCTGGAGACGCAGGCTGCCAGCCACACTTCGGGTAGCAGGGCTCGTGGCGGGGTCCAGCGAGGACTCGGTGCGGTGGTCGCCAGGATTTGGAGCCTCTAGGGTTAGGAATCAGAAGCCGTGCCTTCAAGTCCAGGCTCCAGCACATCGCGGCGTGTGAGCCGCTCAAGCCAGAGGCCCGTTCAGAGCCTCAGCTCCCTCAACAGTGACTTCGGGACGTCACACTTGGTAACACGCGGGGTGAAATGCAGTGACTTGAACACGGCTCCAAACCCGACGCCGTGCCGGGGAGAGAGCTTGGCCATGTTTTCGGGAAACGCGACACTGTCAGGACGCGGGTAATGTGACTACCGAGATGGCACGCCCTGGGCCACCTGCAGTTTGCCACCCAGACGACCTGTGGAATCATTTTCTCAATCTGCCTGAGACGCTATGGAAAAGACACAAACTCTCCCACTTCCTCAGAATCTCCGCGGACGGAAGGGACTCACCCTTTCAACAAGTGCCCAGAAACGTTCTCGAGATCAGGCAAGTTCGACACACTCTTGTACAGGGTAACGAACACCGGAAACCTGCCTCTGGCTGGGAACTAGGGAGACAGACCTTCCACCTGCCTGAAGTGGCCGCATTGATCTCTTAGCTTCCATACAGACGGGGTCGAAGGAAGCCAGGGGGACAGCGCGGCCCTCTCGTGGGAGGGGGAGGAAGGAAGAAGGGGGCGGCAGTCACCAGCCGGCCCTACAAGCCCCTTACCCTGGGGGCACTCAGGCCTGGGAAAACATTCATGACATGTTAAGAAGTAAAAATCAGGAGCTCCTGGGGGGCTCAGTCGTTTAAGTGTGTCCGACTTCAGCTCAGGTCATGATCTCACGGTTTGTGGGTTCGAGCCCCATGTCGGGCTCTGTGCTGACAGCTCAGAGCCAGGAGCCTGTTTCTGATTCTGTGTCCCCCTCTGTCTCTGTCCCTCCCCTGCTCACGCTGTCTCTCTGTCTCTTTCTCAAAAATAAAGAAGTAAAAAAATATTTTTAAGTAAACATCAGATTACAAAACCGTGTGGAAGGTATAATTCCTGTTTGAAGGAAAAAAAGCTATAGATGCAAAATGTGAACAGTGGTTATCTCTAGGTTGTGGGCTAACAGGAAATTTTTATTTTCTTCTTTATGCTTTTCTGCATTTTCCAATATCCCCACAACAAGCATGTTATCAATTTTGTAATTAGATAATTAAAATAAAATAAAATAAATAAAAATATCCAATACATGTTATTTTCAAAGGGATGAGTCACTCCGCCTTGGGGCGTATCAGGGCCTTTTTACCTTAGGGTGTCACGGATCCCACAGCCCGCTGCCCCTTGCGCCCAGGCCGATCTCTGGGAGCGCTAGACTTTCCTCATCATGAAGGTCAAGTCCCCATCTGGCACCATTGAGTCCATTCTTGTCCTCATTTGAGGAACTTTTCTCAACTGGCTCCCCTGCCTTTCTCCTCTGTTCTCAATCTCCTCTTTGTTATTGGATCTTTCCTCTCTGCTTACAAATATTCTCAAGGGACCAAACTTGAAAAACTAAAGTGCTTCTTTGACCTCAAGAACTANGTCCGACTTCAGCTCAGGTCATGATCTCACGGTTCGTGGGTTCGAGCCCCATGTCGGGCTCTGTGCTGACAGCTCAGAGCCTGCAGCCTGCTTCTGATTCTGTGTCCCCCTCTCTGTCCCTCCCCTGCTCACGCTGTCTCTCTGTCTCTTTCTCAAAAATAAAGAAGTAAAAAAATATTTTTAAGTAAACATCAGATTACAAAACCGTGTGGAAGGTATAATTCCTGTTTGAAGGAAAAAAAGCTATAGATGCAAAATGTGAACAGTGGTTATCTCTAGGTTGTGGGCTAACAGGAAATTTTTATTTTCTTCTTTATGCTTTTCTGCATTTTCCAATAACCCCACAATAAGCATGTTATCAATTTTGTAATTAGATAATTAAAATAAAATAAAATAAATAAAAATATCCAATACATGTTATTTTCAAAGGGATGAGTCACTCCGCCTTGGGGCGTATCAGGGCCTTTTTACCTTAGGGTGTCACGGATCCCACAGCCCGCTGCCCCTTGCGCCCAGGCCGATCTCTGGGAGCGCTAGACTTTCCTCATCATGAAGGTCAAGTCCCCATCTGGCACCATTGAGTCCATTCTTGTCCTCATTTGAGGAACTTTTCTCAACTGGCTCCCCTGCCTTTCTCCTCTGTTCTCAATCTCCTCTTTGTTATTGGATCTTTCCTCTCTGCTTACAAATATTCTCAAGGGACCAAACTTGAAAAACTAAAGTGCTTCTTTGACCTCAAGAACTAATCTCTCTCTGTTCTGGAATGAGCCCCATCCACTGGCTTTCTCTATTCTCACCTCCAATTCCTTTCTCAGCCCTGCACAGTCTGCCTTCTGGCCCCACCCCTCAATGTAAATTACCCTGGGAAGGGTCTCCACGGGGCCTGATTGACAACCCCGTGAGACCAGACTGTGCAAGCTGGGGCATTGTGGGGGGGGGCTCTGGTGTATGAACAGGTTTCTCTGAACTTCATGGCATTTTAACATTTTTTAATGGATTCCAAAGTTTAAGAATTAAGAAAACCCATATAAGAGGCAGGGTTTCAGCCTCTTTAAAAATGGAAAGATCTATCAATAGTACCCCCTTACCCCCCTTGCATGGCAACAGTCTGTTGAGCAGAGTAGGAGCTACCCCCAAGATGGGACATAGGCCCCTCAGGACCCCTCATGTGCCCCCGACTTCTTCACTCATCGGCTTTGGCCTGTAGATATTTGGGTTTAAGATGCTCACTCTTAGTACAGCTAATTGGAAACATCATTACTGAGATTAAGAGTAAAACCGAGTCTGAGTTCCTCTGAAAGCAGATGCTGAGACTAAGATTTGGATGTAAATACACGGTATTTGAAAAGCGATTCTATGAAGTGAGTCAGAAAACGGATGAAGGCCAAGGCAGGAGAAGTTAATGAGCAGGGAGCCAGGGCGGGCAAACGGGGGTCTCCCCCAGCGAGAGGCCCAGGGAACCCGAGTAGAACGAGAGGTGAGGAAGCCGGTGTGTCTGCTGCCCCCCCGTCACTGGAGCCCTCCCGGGGGCATTAGCTCTGTGGCCCTTCGGAACAGTTGTGTTCACAAGCCTCATGCTCCCGCAGCCAGACATGGCCCCCGTCAGAGATGGGGGGGTTAGGGTACGAGGCTGAGGGACGCACGGGGGGTGCGGGTGGGGCGGGGCACTGGCCACGTTTGCTGAAAGGTGACCTCCTCTCCCTTCCCCACAGTGCCTGGCACCAAGCTAGCGCTTCCTTCATGAGAATGGCTGGAAGCTCTTGTGTTTTGCATCCTCATCCTGGTGGCTTCCCATCAGAAATGTGATGAATCTAAATGGGTAATTGTGTAATCCCAAGTGGGGTGAGTGTGTGTGTGTGTGTGTGTGTGTTGGCGTGGGGCCATTTACTGGAAGCATCTATTCTCTGCCCAGAGGCGGCTCCCGGCTTCCTCTGGGAGGGCCCCCCAGCGGGGCAATGGCTTTAGTCATCAGGATCATTTCTTCTCACTGGGTGATTCTTCTGAGAGGCCTGGCTTCAGCCCGGCTTGCGCGGCTCGGAGTCCCAGCAGCGCGTGGCCCAGGGACAGGGCAGGACTGAACTCACGTTTAGCCGCAGGTGAGGCTCCGCTGTGGACGGGGTGGCCTGTTTCTTCCTGGGCAGTCCCCACGGGGGACGTGTGGGGGCGTCGCGTGGCTCCCGGGCTTGTGTGTGATCCACTGGGCCCCAGAGGCAGCTTCGTGGGGCACCTTCCTTTCTCTTTTGCAGAGGGAATAAACCACGTTGAGGGAGATGGTGGTAAGACACAGACGATAGCGTGGGGCGTCTGGAGGAGGAAGTCCAGACTGGTTTCTCGGGTCTGTAAGTCACCTGGCGCCCTGAGTTCCGGGCTCCTGAGCCCCTCAGTCCCCTTACCGGGACTGTCAGCAAGGATCTCCGTCCACTGCCACGCTGGCCTAACTGCTCAGAGAAGTCACTGGAAGATTGGAAAAGCGGGGCGCCTGGGGGCTTCAGTCAGTTAAGTGCCCAACTCTTGGTTTCGGCTCAGCTCATAATCTCACAGTCATGAGTTCGAGCCCGGCGTGAGTTGGGAATCTCTGTCTCCCTCTCTCTGCCGCTCCCCTGCTTGCTCTCTAACTCTTTCTCTCTCTAAAAAGCAAAACGAGGGGCACCTGGATGGCTCAGTCAGTTGGGCGTCTGACTTCAGCTTAGGTTATGATCTCACAGTTCGTGGGTTCGAGCCCCACGTCTGGCTCTGTGCTGACAGCTCAGAGTCTGGAGCCTGATTCAGATTCTGTGTCTCCCTCTCTCTCTGCCCCTCCCCTGCTCACGCTGTCTCTCTCTCTCTCAGAAATAAATAAAACATTTAAAAAAACAAAAACAAAACGAGACAAAAAAACATTAAAGAAAAAAAAAAGATCAGAAGAGCCACAGTCAGGGCTGAGGGGTGGGCCTTCTCAGGCTCTGACGTGGGGGGAGGCCCAGAGGCAATTTGAGCCACATGCTTGTTGTGGGGATATTGGAAAATGCAGAAAAGCATAAAGAAGAAAATAAAAATTTCCTGTTACCCCACAACCCAGAGATAACCACTGTTCACATTTTGCATCTATAGCTTTTTTTCCTTCAAACAGGAATTATACTATCCACACGGTTTTGTAGTCTGATTTTTACTTAAAAATATTTTTTAATTCTGATTTTTACTTAAAAATATTTTTTTAATTCTTTATTTATTATTGAGAAAGAGACAGAGAGACAGTGTGCAAGCAGAGGAAGGGACAGAGAGAGAGGGGGACACAGAATCCAAATCAGGCTCCAGGCTCTGAGCTGTCAGCACAGAGCCCGACGCGGGGCTTGAATCCACAAACCGTGAGATCATGACCTGAGCCGAAGTCAGACACTTAACTGACTGAGCCACCCAGGCGCTCCTGATTTTTACTTCTTAACATGTCATGAATGTTTTCCCATGCCATTAGATATTCTCTTAAAATACAGTTAGTTATGGTCACACTGTGTTATTCAATGATGCCCACTGGAATAGATCACACGCTGCAAGCTCCTCCTACACTGCACCATTGACATGTCACCATTAGGAGATGGGCTCTTTGTTGCCTCTCTTTGAATCCAGCCAGACTTTTGTAACAGCCACAGTCAACCAAATGACACAGAGGTGATGCTGTGTGACTTCCAAAGTCTGGATCATAAAAGGCAATATGTCTTCTGCCTGGCTCTCTCGTTCTCGTCTACCTTGGAACCAAACCACCACAATCAGCATCTGCTAACACGTGAGCAAACAAACCATCACATGATTCCTACCTCTAAGGTCTCGGCTGAGGCCTCAGACAACACAGAGCAGAGATAAGCCATCTTCCACTCTGTGCTGTCCGAATTTCTGACCGCAAAAAACCATGATTAGAAGTAATAATGATGGGGCACCCAGGTGGCTCAGTCAGTTAAGTGTCCAACTCTTGGTTTTGGCTCGGGTTATGATCTAATGGTTTGCGGTATTGAGCCCTGTGTCGGGCTCTGCGCTGACAGTGTGAAGCCTACTTGGAAGTCTCCTTCTCCCTGCCCCTGCCCCTTCTCTCCTCTCAAAAATAAAAAAACTTTTAAAAAAACAATGATATAATATGATATAATAAATGGTTACTCTTTAATAGCTGAAGCAGTATCACATTGCCTGAATATAAAATAATTCTCCTTTCTTGGGCTTTAGGTTGTCTCCAATTTTTTATTATTATAAATAACAGCGAGCTGAGCCTCTATATAGCTGATTCTTTGCCCAATTAATCATCTATTTCCTAAGAATAAATTGGTGTAAGTGCAAAAACTAGGTCAAAAGCCATGATCATTTCAGAACGATCATTGGGAACACATTGCTAAATTGCTTCCTAGAAAGATCGCGTCAATTTACATTCCCATCAGTAGCAGATGAGAGCATGTGAAAGCATCTAGTGAGTTGTTCTTAGTCACCATCCTCTGGCAACTTTGCATTTCTTCTCCTCAAACTCTCATCCCCACCTCTGTCAGTCACTCTTTGAGGTATGCGATCCTGAGGTTCCTCAACAAATCCATGGGTGCCATGTTGGGAATTGCTCAAAGCAAGGATCAGGTGGGGGGGCTTCAGGGCCCAACGTCTTTGCTTGGAGCCGAGGCCCCTGGGGGGGCTGCTGACCTCAATCACACCACACACCAGAGGCTCCTCCTGTCCTGCTTAGACGGACCCACAACACTAACCCCAGACACTACGCCTGCTCCCGTCCTCCTCTGAAATGTGGATGATAATAGGGGCGCCTGGGTGGCTCAGTCGGTTGGGTGGCCACCTTCGGCTCAGGTCATGATCTCATGGTTCGTTGGTTCGAGCCCCACATCGGACTCTGTGCTGACAGCTCAGAGCCTGGAGCCTGTTTTGGATTCTGTGTCTCCCTCTCTCTCTGACCCTCCTCTTCTCGTACTGTCTCTCTCTCAGAAGTAAATAAAAAACGTTAAAAACACTTTTTTTTAACGTAGATGATAATAGAGGCAGGGGTAACCTTTCCCTTTATCCTGCTGTTGAGATGAAATTCACGTAACATAAAGTTAACCATTCAAAAGTGGTAAGTTCACGGGTACTTAGCAAGATTCGCCATGCTGCGCGATGACCGACCACCTGTCTCTAGTTTGCCTACAGGAAACCCTCTTTCCATTAAGCAATTTTCCCTACGCCCCTCTCCCTGGACCCCTGGCAGCCACCAATCTGTTTTCTGTGTCTATGGATTCGTCTATTCAGAGTATTTCACATAAACGGGGTCAGGCAGTGTGTGGCCTTTGGTGTCTGGCTTCTTTCACTCAGCATGATGTTTTCAAGGCTCATCCCCATCAAAGCATGTGTCAGTACTTCATTCCTTTTTATAGCTGAGTAATATTCCGTAGTATGGCTGTCCTACAATTTGGCTACTCATCGATGGACATTCGGATTGTTTCTCCTGTTCTTTTTTACCAAGAGATAGGCTCTGGAACTTGTCCCCCAGATACAGTCATTTGTTGCCACTTCTTTGTCTAAATGCTTCCCAGGTTCTTCCACTCAATTACTGAGGAGTATTTGTCGCTCTGTCTTTCATCCCTAAAACCCATTTGATTCCTTAGTGAAGCCCTCCTTTCACCTAACCTGGATTCACTTTCTCCCTCTCACTTTCAAAGCAAACCAAAAATCTTTCCAGAGTCTATCACAAGAGTCAAAAATTCTTTTTGATAGAATAGGCCTTAAAAGAAGATATTCAGGGGGCGCCTGGTGGCTCAGTCAGTTAAGCATCCAGCTCTTGATTTTGGCTCAGGTCATGATCTCATGGTTTGTGAGATCGATCCCTACATCAGGCTCTGTGCTGACAGCGTGGGACCTGCTTGGGATTCTCTCTCTCCCTCTCTCTCTCTGCCCCTCCCCATCTCATGCTGTCTCTCTCAAAATAAATAAACAAAAATTTAAAAGAAGAAGATATGCGAATGGAGTCGAGACAACTATAGAGTTCTTAGGAGGCATTTCTGATTTAGCTGGAGAAATTTGGGCCAAATATGTCGTTATCAAAACTTTCCTTAGTGCTTCCACATGGTTTGATAAACTAAGCACTGGGCTCAAAAGAGAAAAGAAGCCAGTCGTTTGAGTGTTTGATGCCAGAGAAGGAATTGGAGGCACTCCCTGTCTCTACGCCGTCTGTTTTCCCACCACTGGCCTCAACACGGCCTCTCGTTGTGATGTGTGATGGCCACGGTGCACATTGGTATGAACTTGATAACCTCTCTGGTACCAGAACTACAGTGCAGCTGCCCTATTCTTTACATCCAGTCCTTGGATCCATGTGGCCGACACATTAGAGTTAAGGGCTGGTGTCTCGTTCCCTAATTCCATCCGAAGAGCTACTGAAATGGGTGCTGAACATACTGGGCTCCATTGGTTTATCTTACTTAGAGAACAAAAGTTCACTGCAGCTCAAGAATGAAAACAATTAGTAAGACCAAGTCTTCCTGACCAGTTCTAGGTGTTGTTGTTAAAGGTCGAACATCAACATCGCCCATCAACGCCTTGATCTATTGAACAATTCAAACCAAATCTATCTAAACAGCATGACTCTTGCTTCTTCTCCAACGTAAACACTTGGCAAACTGCTCCAAGATTCTGTTCAGTATTTGCCTGTCCCAGAGATCAAGTAGAGTAGAGGTTCCCCTCCCCCACTCTCTGAAGCAGAGTGCTCCTGTGAAACCTTGCATAAATTAAAATGGCGTGAATGGAAAAAGTATTACCATTTTGTAGAGGCAAAATTCCTCTTCCAGTTTCTTTCAGTTAGCAAACACACGTACTGACGTAGGCCTCTTGTAAAAGGAAAATGGCATAAACCAAACTTTCAGAGAGCAGGGGGAAACCTGTATTTTGATCTGGGTGACGGTTTTCAGGTAGTGATCGAAGGTACAATGATCAGTAGATAAGATGATTTAGGATGTATACTTCCCCCGGATGAGCACCTCTCAAGTGGCAGTTAAAGTTTCACAGGTAAGCTGTCTTGTCTCGTCCTCTGCTATTGAGAACGGAGGATGCTAATAGGGAAGGGGATAGGTCAGAAGGTAAGAGATTTTGCAATGTAAGTAGAAGCATATATAATTAGTCCAGACTGTTTTGGTCGCCTGGGCCAGAAACCCAGCACAAGTTAACTAAGGCACAAGAAAGCAAACTGGTTCACCAATTTTCAGTCACGGCTGACTGGAGCTCAGACTACACCATTCATTCTACCTTCTTCCGTACTGCCTTCACTTGTTAGGTAGTGGCTGGGGTGAGGTCAGCTCCATCTGAACCAAAAGATGGAGGGGGTAGTTCCACAGATAAAAGTCAGAATTTGGGGCAGACAAGGACAAGAGATTCTACCACAAGAGGCCATAAAAGTGACCGCCGTTAATCTTGCCCTGAGATACCACAATACCTAATCTCAGTGCTTTTTCAGCAGAAGTGCTAGAAACACAGTGATGGGCATAACAGACACTCACTGGCGGTGGGCTGCCCTGGGGCCACTGGGGGTGTGATATTCCAGGCACGGCGGCTCCAGTTCTGGCAGAACAACCCTCTGAAGGGGACAGCTGTGAGCCATTCATGACCAGCACTCCCCGCTGCGGGGGCCGGTGAAGGCGTCTGCGTGACTATCAACAATGTTCAAGCCGGGAGCAAGATGGCGACTATAGCTCTCACTGTGTAGCATGCAAGGCCTCGCTATATATTCAACAGCATGTTTTATTAATTTAGTTAATTAATTATTCAATTAGTTAACTGATATGACCAAAGAGGGCAATCAAGTAGTAGTAGTCATAATAATAATAATCATGGAAGATGAGTTAAACTCTCTTCATGTCTCTCCTAGCACGTTGGTGATTCTTTAAAGTAAAGTAATAATAATAAAACTAAGGCCACGTGGTAAGCCGAGTCTTCCCCAACAACGCTGGGGTAGTGAGGGAAGTGAAGGGAATGACCCTGAATACTCTAACTTGTGTTTGGTAGCTAAAGAGTGCCGTGTCTACCAGGAAATCTCTGCTTCCTAAAAATGGAAGCACTGACAAGGTCAGGACAATTACAGCCTTTAATCATGTGTAACTAAAAGCGTGTAACAGAATAAAGTGGGAGTTGAAAACTCCAGACCTAATTTGTCACTAATGGACAAAGTATTACGTCTATTGGAACATCTACTGCAGATGAACAATGAGAAGCACTGGTAAATATTTTATCCTTTTTTCAATTTCAAATGATTCCGTTTGCTAGGAATCACATCTCCGCTGACTACAAAAACTTTACAAGCTTTCGGAAGGTGTCAAATAATCAACTACGTCCTAGAATTGGGCCCAGAGTCAGCAGGGCACATCGAGGCTGGAGGCCATCACCCACTGTAAGGAATGGCCCGGCACGGTTTTTGGGTTGAGGAACTAAAGTGAACACCCCACCACCACCACCACCCTGCTCTTTACAACACAGACAGAGCGTCCTGTCTACATTAACAGGACTTTACTACTTCCATCAGAGTCGTGAGCATAACTTTGCCATGCCAGGAGTCTCCTGCCCAGGAAAGTAACTTGAAAGTTCATTATAAGAACCTCCCAAAAGACACATCGATGTTTCCACAGGACGCATCAGCAGACAGCTGACTTTCTAAAATTCTTTGGATCCCTCACCACAAAACCCTTGCTCGCTCTTTCCAGCAATTCTAAACCATTATGCCGTGATCTTTATCCAACCCGAATCAAGCATCTCACTGAAAGATTCACTTTAAGTAAAACTTCCATTTCTGGGGCACCTGGGTGGCCCAGTTGGTTGAGCATCCGTCCGACTTCGGCTCAGGTCATGATCTCGCTGTTCATGAGTTGGAGCCCCGCGTCAGGCTCTGTGCTGACAGCTCAGAGCCTGGACCCTCATTCGGATTCTCTGTCTCCCTCTCTCTCTGTTCATCCTCCACTCATGCTCTCTCTCTCTCAAAAATACATTTTAAAAATACTTCCATTTCTCAATAAAGTCTAGCTCTGCCTTTGCCCCTTGAAGACACAGTCAAAGCTCTGTTGTGGTGCTGCCCTCTCTTACCAGGATAAGCAATCAGCTCATCACTGCCTTATCAATAGGTTGTGTTGGTGATATTTGGGAAGCTTGTCTTTGACAGATTTTAATAGCTTTGCTTTTCTCAGGCATAAAACTTCATGCCTGCTTCTCTCCCATCCTCAAACTCTTACTCCAGGCCCACTTCTTGAATCTCTGCTCTTAATATTGTGATGTTTTCCATCTTACTCTAAACCTGCCCCAACAATGAAGGCAACTGAGATAGAAATAAATATTAAGAGTAGGTATACTCTTATATATGTGAACTTTTATGCACCTAGTATTAAAGCTTTGAAATCTGTGAAACAAAAATGGTTGACATATAAGGTCAAATGGACACATCCACAATCTTTATCACAAAATTGAAAATCTCAGAAATTGGCAGAGTAGATACAAACAAATGAGACTATAGAATACTTGAGTGGCAGTTGACAACGTGCATTAAATGTTATAGCCTCACAATACAGAATATATTCTATCTCCTGGACTCACTTTCTACACCAAGCCTCCACGATCCGTCCTCTGTTCTCCCCACTTCACGGGTGCCCCTTTCCCAGACCTCTGCTTGTCCCTCTCATTCCCTCAGACTTAACATCGTGTGTCCCACAACTTGACACCGGGAATCTCCTCTCACATCCATTCCCTTGGAAACCTCGTCTGGTCTATTAGCTATAAATACTAACTGGCTGCTAACAGTTCCTAAATTTATAACTCTATTGTGACGTCTCTTCTGAGCCTCATATTCATGGATCCACTAGTGTACTCAACACAACTCAAATTTAGCATTTTGGGCATTGAATTTCAGATCTTCACCCCCCAACCTGACTCGTCAATCGTCTTCCCCATACCAGTGGATGGTGACTGTAGAAAGTCACACAACACAAACCTTCACACGATCTTAGACTCCAACCTTGGATTCATCGCTCATCTGTCAGGAAAAATACAGTTGGTTCTACCTTCAAAATACATCCCAAATCTGGGGTGCCTGGGTGGCTCAGTCAGTTAAGCATCTGACTCTTGATTTCAGCTGAGGTCATGATCTCGAAGTTCGTGGGTTCGACCCCCACGTCGGGCTCTGTGCTGACAGTGTGGAGCCTGCTTGGGATTCTCTCTCCCTCTCTCTCTCTCTATCCCTCCCCTGCTTGTACACACAGGTATTCTCTCTCTCTCTCTCTCTCAAAATAAATAAACTTTAAAATATATATATAGATCCCCAGTACAATCGCCCTCCCCATCTCTACTGCTGTGATCCAAATCATGTTCTACCTTAACAACTATGTTAACCTCCCAGCCATCTCCCTGCTCCACTCTTCGCTCCCTACGGTCAATTCCCCAAAAAGTTACCAGCGTGAGCACTTAAAACCTAAGTGAGATCATGACACTGCTCTATCCTCCACTTTGCAGGAGTCCAGGGGTCTACACAGCCCCACACAGCCCTGCAGGAAGTACACACACCTGCACTCACACACACTTACCCACCCTCCACCCTCACGCTCCACACCATCTTTTCAGTGAGGCCCGTCCTGACCACCCAGTCAAACTGAAGTCCCATTCCACTTACCCTCCTCTATTATTTTGGAAAACCTTTGCCACTTTCCATTCTGCGTATGTCATTACTTTACAATTTGCTTATTCATTGTGAGTATTACTTATCGTCTGTTTGCTCTCGGCAGGATCTTTGTGTTATTCACCGATGGATCCTAAGAATCTGGAACAGTGCCTGGCACATAGTAGGACCTCAATAGATATTTGTTGAATGAATATGCATTTCTCATGCTAAGATGGAAAATTTTGCCTAGGTATTAGGTCTCAAAGGGAAAGGTGACAAATTTAAAAGAACAAAAATGAGGGGCACCTGGGAGCTCAGTTGGTTGAGCGTCCGACTTCAGCTCAAGTCATGATCTCACNCTCTGAGCCGCAGGGCTGTGGGAAAAGAGGAGCCGCTGGGGGCTGCCGTGTGGGGCTGCCGGCGCCAGATCCACAACCACTTCCACGCAGCACATGTCCTGGTCTGTCCACAAGATCAGTGGCTCAGCGGAGGAGGAGACTGCGGGCCGCAACGAGGTACCGCATGCTGCGCAGACCGAGAGTGCTTCCTTACCGGCCTGGGATATGGTGCCGCCGCCGTGGGCGGTCAGGCAGAGCCCAGGCCCGGAGGCCTGACTGAATTTGTCCCGCTGCCTGTGAGCACTGGTCCATCTCTGCAAGTTGGTTATGTGACCCCCATGTCTCCAAGAGCAATCGTGACCGTGGGACTTTGATATCTGGTGTTCGTTTTGTTCCCTTTCATTTTATTTTACTGAATACACCTTTTTCGAGAGAGAACAAGCGGGGGAGAGGGACCGAGACACAGGGAGAGAGAGAATCTTAGGCAGGTTCCCCACTTGGCAAAGAGCCTGATGCAGGGCTCGATCCCATGACTGTGAGATCATGACCTGAGCGAAAACCAGGTCGGACACTCAACCGACTGAGCCACCGAGAACGGCCCATATTTTACTGAATACCCTCCTCACGTTCAGAAAAACATACAAATCATTAGTGAATAGCTCTGCTGTGGACGAATTGTATCCCCCTACACCCCCAAATGCCTCCGTATGGTGAAGCCCTAATGCCCAGTGTGACTGTGTGTGGAGACAGGGCCTATAAGAAGATGAGAGAGCTTAAATTCCATAAGACATTTAGGTCATCAGGGAGCTCCTGATCCCAGAAGATGCCCTTATAAAAGGAGGAAGAGACACCAGAATGCTCTGCCCTCGCCCTCCAGCCGTGTGAAGGCACAGGAAGGAACCGGCCATCTGCAAGCCAGGAAGAGGGTCCTCAAATTGGCTGGCACCTTGCCCTTGGATGTCCCAGAAAATTAAAACTATTAGAAAAAAAGTTTCATTGTTTAAGCCACTAAGTTAATGATACTTTGTTACAGCAACCAAAGCGGCTGACTAACACAAGCTCAATGCGTTTTCACAAAGCGAGCACACCCACGTGATCACCAAATGTGAGGTCAAACTAGAAAATTACCAGCATTCCAGAAGCCCTCATCAGTCCCCTCCCAATTCCCCTCTTTACCAAAGTTAGCCAATATACTAACTTCCACTAACTGTAGATCAGCTTTGCTTAATTTTGGACTTTAAATAACAGAATTATATAGGGTAAAAAAAAAAAAACATTTTCTAAGTAATTCCTAGTCCAAGCACCCCCCAAAAGGAAACTAAACACTATTATATTACAAAATAAGAGCATGGTCTATAAAATCTAGTTAAAGGAAAATTTCAAGCATTACATGAATTTATTAAAACAGAAATAGATTGAAAATAAATAAATTCGATAATCTGTTAAAAAAAAAAAAGCAAGTGAATCAAGGCAAAGAAATTAGAAGAAAGGAATTAATAAATATAAAGGCAAAAAAAAAAAGACGAAATAGGAAACGAAAACTAACATAGATCATCACATCAAATGCTGGCTCTTTAAGGGGCTCCTGAGGGAGCTCAGTCAGTTATGCACCCAGCTCGAGGTTTCAGCTCCTGGTTGGTGAGACCGAGCACCCAGTGGGGCTCTGCGCTGACAGCGTGGAAGCTGCCTGGCATCCTGCTCTCCCTTTGTCTCTGCTCCTCCCCTGCTCATGCTCCCTCTGTCTCTCAAAAGTACATAAGCAAACTTAAAAAAGAGATGCTTGTTCTTTTTTTTTATGTTCATTAAAACTTAAGCGTCTGAGTCAGGCCCCTAAACGACCGAGCCA
The DNA here is from genome assembly GCF_008692635.1 of Crocuta crocuta. Lineage (NCBI taxonomy): Eukaryota > Metazoa > Chordata > Mammalia > Carnivora > Hyaenidae > Crocuta > Crocuta crocuta. The sequence goes on from NW_027528417.1 coordinate 642,417, forward strand.
CCCAGACGCCCCTGAAATGCTTGTCCTCTAAAAAGACACCCTGCGCTTGACAACGAGAAAGAATGAAATGCTGCCATTTGCAGCAGCGTGGATGGAACTGGAGAGTATCATGCTGAGTGAAGTAAGTCAGTCCGAGAAGGACAGATGCCATATGCTTTTGCACGTATGTGGACCTTGAGAAACTGAACAGAAGCCCATGGGGGAGGGGAAGGTGGAAAAAAATAGATACAGAGGGAGGGAGGCAAACCATAAGAGACTTTAAATCCTGAGAACAAACTGAGGGCTGATGGGGTGGGGGAGGGGAAAGTGGCGGATGGGCACGGAGGAGGCACTTGCTGGGATGAGCACTGGGTGTTGTATGGAAGCCAGTCTGGCAATAAATTATATTCATAAAAAAGGAAAAATAAATACAAAATAAATAAACACCCTGCACTGGACATCTTCCCTTTGCCCCTCGAGGGCCTTCAGCTTCTCCCCCAGATTCTGGGTCCTGAGGGAGATACTGATCACTGTGCACTGTATCCAGGNGCTTGAGAAGGGAGAGAAAGGAGAGTCAGATGAGAACATTTATTCCTTTATTCCACTTTTCTCCCTTTCTTCAGACTGTGTCTGCCTGTGTCTCTCATTGTCCAAGGCAGAACCCCCCCCACCCAGGGCTCTGTTCTTCCGGGTGCTGCTCACGGCTTCCTCCCTCACCCGGTCCTGTCCCGGAGTGATAGCAGCCCCCCACTCCCCTGTAGCCTGACCCTACCTTTGTAAAGAGTTCTTTGTTAAACGCCTCTCAAATTATCCTATTTGAGAGGGGCAGCCGTTCCCCTCTGTAGCAACACCCCCCAAATTTTAAAATTACAAATCAATTAAAATTCTAAAGTGTGTTGGCAAGCATCAACAGGAAAAAAGAGAACACACACACACACACACACACGCACACACACACACACACTTAGGATCAATCAACAAAGGAGACACGATTGCAAACACGGAAGAGCTTGAAAGGGTTAAGTCAATTATGTGAACCTTTGTCTGAATAGATTTGGAAAACTGCAGGAAATGGATTGTTTTCCAGAGGAACACAGGTAATAGGAATTGGTTTGAGAAAGAAAATAACCAGAAAAGAAAAGGCAGGCAAAGATCTACCCTAAACGAGGCACCTGGGGTAAAATGATTAAAACAAGATAAGAATTTCCATGTCACACAAATATTCCTACAGTAGAGAAAGAGGTGGATGTCTCCCCGACTCATTTAGGATAGTGGCCTAAAAATCTGATACCAAAATGAGTGAATTAGAAGAATGTGATTGGTCTGTGCTACTTAAAAACATAGTGAAAAACTATCCCAGTAAAGTACTAGCAAATTGAATTAGAAGAATAGCGTATTATGAATTTATTCCAGAGACGGAAAGACGGTTCACCATTAAGATGGCTATGACTATGATTCGGTACAGTAAGAGCTTAAAGGGGAAGTATGCCAGATCCTGGCCTCCCTTGTGAGCGCCTTCCTGTCACAAATCTGCCCTTCCTCCTTCTACCGTAAAGGAGGCTCTCGCCTCACACACCCGAAGCTTCCAGAGGGAATTGTGCTGGGGCACAGATACCTCGGGGCGTCCCCAAATGGACAAGTGAAGAGCACGTGGCTCCTGGCGGACACTCCGGCCCCACCTTGTCTGTAGAGCGCTGGGGCCCTAACGGAGCAAGGATAACATGCGTATTTGACTTTCAAATGCGGCAACTTGTGAGAAGGAGTCAGCCCAGTCTGGTGGCTGGTTTGACCTTGAGCGCTGGTGTGGCCGATGTGATCGCACCCAGGCATTTCCATGAGGTCAGCAGGCTCAATCTGCAACTCCGGCGCTCTGACAAAGATGTATTTAGGATTCACGTACTGTATACACACACGGGAGGTTCTGTCCCTGCAGGATTCTATGCTTTATTTCATCTTAAGGCGAAAAGAAGTAGATGTTAACCTAAAATCGTGTTAACAGAAGGCCACAGGGGAAGGGAAGGAAGAGTAAGTCACAAACAGGAGACAAACCATAAGAAATTCTTAAACACTGTATATGCTGTATGTTAGCTAATGGGACAATAAATTATTTTTAAAAAATTATGTGAAGCGGGGGCTCCTGGGGGGCTCAGTCGGTTAAGCGTCCGACTTCGGCTCAGGTCATGATCTCACAGTTTGTGGGTTCGAGCCCCGTGTCGGGCTCTGTGCTGACAGCTCAGAGCCTGGAGACGGTTTCGGATTCTGTGTCTCCCTCTCTCTCTGACTCTCCCCTGCTCACCCTGTCTCTCTCTCTCTCAGAAATAAATAAAACATTAAAAATAAATTTTAAAAAAATTGTGTGCAGGGTACATGATTATATTCTTTAAGCCCAAGAGCTTGAAACAAAGTGCAGCGGAAATCTGGGAAGGCAGGCACTAGCTAAAGAAGACAGAGGTTCTAATCATCTCTTAGAGGTGGGGGTGGACCCTGTGGGCAGGGCTCCATTCACCTGCATGAGTCATGGCAACCCAGAAACCCTGGACCGCACAGCTGCGGGGCTGGGGGAGGGAGGCTGAATGGCAGCCATGAGGAATCTTTTTAAATCTCACTCTCCTTCCCACCTTTCCTTTCCTTTCCTTTCTCGCTGTGTCTCTGCCCTCCATCCCTTTCCTTCTGTTTATTTCTCTCAAGTCTAACCGCCCCCANGGCTCCTAATTCTTTTGAAAATTGTGTGAGATGGATTTTATTTCTCTCTCTTTCAAAAAGCGTAATTCAGCTACCATTGCCTTGTGAAAGGCTTCTGCCTGCTTTATTCCCTGTGGTTCCACAGCTCTTGCCAAGCTAGAAAAGAGCCTGCCTGGGGTCCATCACACTTCACACTCTCCCTCCAGCACCACGCTTTCCATCCTCTTAGAAACCTGTGGGTTCGAGCCCCGCACCAGGCTCTGTGCTGACGGCTCAGGGCCTGGAGCTGCTTCGGATTCTGTGTCTCCCTCTCTCTCTGCCCCTCCCCCACTTGCACTCTCTCTCAAAAATGAATAAACATTTTAAAAATTAAAAAAAGTCAAGGTGCCCCTTTAGTCATGTTTCCAGAACCTTCCTAGGATAAGAGATGCAGAGTTTCTACACTCCCTTCACACCTTGGATCATCTGCTGTGTGGGCCCCAACAGGTGGGAGACTGGTTTTCACCAGTTTCTGGGCCAGTTTCTTCATGTCACTGGGCCCCATCTGGAAAAAGAGCTTCATTTTTTCAAGATTTTATTTTTGAGTAATCTCTCCACCCAGCGCTTGAACTCACAACCCTGAGATCAAGAGTTGCATGGTCTACTGACAGAGCCGGCCAGGTGCCCCTGGAAAAATAACTTCTAAAGGACCAAATGTACTTTTTTTAAGTTTTTGTTTTGTTTCTTTGTTTCGTTTTGTTTTTTGGGAGAGAACAAATGGGGGAGTGGGGGAGAGAGAGGGAGAGAGAGAGAGAAAGAGACAGAGAGAGAGAGAGAGAGAATCCCAAGCAGGTTCCGTGCCCAGTGAGAAGCCTGACATGGGGCTCGAACCCACGAACCGTGAGATCGTGACCCGAGCTGAAACCAAGAGTTGGACCTTAACCGACCGAGCCACCTGGGCGCCACAAAGGGACCAAAGTTGTGATTCCGTCAAGTCCTTTGGTTACTTGGCATCACAGAAAAGCGAGCCGTGCCGGCCTCAGCCCCCTGTAATTCCGGACGAGCCCAGGGCCGACACACGGCAGGCAGTGAATGAAATGTGCTGTTTGAACACACACACGACAGATTTGCAGCCTCTGGGGCCTCCTTGTCACAGACGCAGTCAAGGACACGAAGGCCACTGAGGCTCGAGGCCTTACAAGGACGGGGCCTCTCTCACTTCCTCCACACTTAAACAAGGCAGCCTCGGACGGTGCCCCCGACCGCCCTGCCCCCACCCCGCCCTGTCTTCCTGCTTGCGAATGACTCCTCACGGCCCAGGGGGAAAGTGTTGAGCGAGCACTGGGCAAAACACACTGCGCTTAATAACAAGTTAGGCTGCCCCCAAATCGCATCTTGTCGGTACCAATATCTGTAATTGACTTCTAAGCAAACCAGCAGCTCGACTCACCACGAGCTCTGGGAGAAGGATCTCGTGTCAAGCTTCAGGGCAGAACGTCTGGCTTGCAGTCAGCAGCCTCTCATGCTAAAAGTGGAAGCAAATCCAGGAAAACTAGAAGCTGGGCCCATGCCTCTGAGAAGGAAAGAGAAGTTGCAGTTACTGTAAATCTGTTGATTTTTAATCAAAAAATTTTTTAATGTTTATTTATTTTTGACAGAGAGAGACAGAGAGACAGAGACAGTGTGAGCAGGGGAGGGACAGAGACAGAGGCAGACACAGAATCCGAAGCAGCTCCAGGCTCCGAGCTGTCAGCACAGAGCCCGACGCGGGGCTGGAACCCACAAAGTGTGAGATCATGACCTGAGGCCAATTTGGACGCTTAACCAAGCCACACAGGCGCCCCAATTGTTGATTTTTAATTTAATGACGTGATTATTTTTTCCAGAAAAACGGTTATTAAAGCAACGGTATAGACTACTATCGATGGGGTCAAGGAACAACGACATTCTACGAACCTGAGGCAAGAGTCACTTTGTTGTATTGAGATTTAATCTATTTTATGGGTGCACACTGTATCAGATTTTCTTTGTGTCTTAACTCCTCTGAAGTTCGCATTTATTTGGGGGCGCCTGGCTAGCTTGTAACTGGGAGAGCATGTGACTCTTGATCTCGGGGTCGTGAACTCCAGCCCCACGTTGGGGGGTAGAGATTACTTAAGTGAATACAACTTAAAAAAATAAATTAATATTTATTTTAACATGAACAAATTATGCTTGAAACAGCACACGAGGAAAAACACATTGGTCACGCCTGCAGAGGGGAACCAGGTGGAAGGAGGCAGGGAAGGCGGGAGACATTTTATTTTACCATTTGCATTTTTTTTTTAATATTTTTATTTTATTTCTAGGAGAGAGAGAGACAGCATGAGCAGGGGAGGGTCAGAGAGAGAGGGAGTCACAGACTGAAACAGGCTCCAGGCTCTGAGCTGGCAGTCAGCACAGAGCCCGACGCGGGGCTCGAACCCACGAACCGCGAGATCATGACCTAAGCGAAAGTCGGACGCTTAACCGACTAAGCCACCCAGGGGCCCCTACCATTTGCATTTTGAAACATGTGAAAATACTTTCTATCATAAAAAAAACGCAGATAAGGGGCGCCTGGGTGGCTCAGTCGGTTAAGCAGCCCACTTCAGCTCAGGACATGATCTCGCAGTTTGTGAGTTCGAGCCCCGCGTCGGGTTCTGTGCTCAGAGCCTGGAGCTGCTTCAGATGCTGTGTCTCCCTCTCTCTCTGCCCTTCCCCCATTCATGCTGCCTCTGTCTCTGTCCATCTCTCTCTCCCAAAAATAAATAAACGTTTAAAAAATGCAGATAAAATAACACAAGCACAAAATTTAACGGCTCTCTCCCCGACCTACCCCTGCCCCCAAAATCCCCGTCCTTCAGAAGTATCTGCCTTCAAGCCTTTCTCGTACCTAGTCTCGCGCTTGTAAATAGGATGCTGTCAACTTCCATTGATGGCATTTCCGAGTTTAGTTCTCTTCCAGAGCGTCACCTCTGCTGTCTCTTCTTCATCTCCTCCATGTGGTTTGGTGGCAGTTTTGGGGCTGAACAAAGAGCCAATGTCAGTATTGTTCACTGGTGAACCAACTAATTCCACGATCTGCTTCCTTCTCTTACAGTGTTCTGCTTTCCCCTAGTTTTTATTTGCCTAATTTTCCATGGTATTCTGGAATTCTGAGCGACCCCTCAGAATGGTTTCCATCCCCCCCCCGTCCTGTGATTATCACCGCTGGTCATCACAGCGCACCCAAGGGGACCCCTCCCTTCCTAAGAGCCTCCTTTGTTCCCACTGTCTTTCACCGAGACCATGTTACCAACACAGTCCTACTTGGAAAAAGGTGAATTGGATTCCGTTTCCTCCGGGGATACACCGGCCTCTCCAGGGGCTGCCAGAACATCCTGAATGTTCTTCCCTGAACTCCCTCCCCTGCCTCACAAGGTAAGTGGGGCTCAAGGTGTAAATCCGCCTGCTCACATCAGAACATGTTTGAGTGTAAAAAGCTGGCTTCGTCAGGGACAAGGATATATTTTGGTGCCCAGGATCACGGTGGATGCAGAATGTTCCCTAATGTCAAGGACACCGAGTCAGGCTCATCTGGCATCGGGGTGAGACAGAACGAAGAAGTGCTACAGAAGCTGACTGTTTTCCCTTCCTGCCTCTCATGGATAGTTCTGTCACCCCTTAAATGTAGTAGTCTTTGTAAAATTCTCTCCTTTTTCTCTCCTGTGTTTTTAATCTCTAGCCCTGTATGCCAGATACGACATTAATGTCTCACTGCATGATCCAGGTATTTTCATAATTTTATGGAAACTCATTTTGCCTCCAAAGCTTGGTCTCTGCACGACCTCCTACAAATTACCTGATCTTGCTGTACCGCAGTTTCTTCACCTCCAAAATGGGAATAATGAATGCTGTCTTAGACATTCGTTGTGAGCATTTAATGGGAAGATCAACTGTGAAGAATGTAGCCTAGTTCCTGACACTTTTTAGCTAAAAGCTAATAACAAATATTAGCTTTTGTCTGTATGTTGAAATTATTATTTATCATCATCATCATTTCATTTGGTCATAGAAGGGTATCTTAATGCATAATTTCATCATCTTCTAATACAATGTTATTATTGTAGAAGTCTGGCACCATTCTATAGTTAATAGACTATATGAACCAAAGCTAATAAAACTTTATTGCATACTTAAAAATTGCTAAGACGGTAAATCTTCAAAGCTTTCATCACGGGGCGCCTGGGTGGCTTAGTCGGTTAAGCGACTGACTTTCGCTTAGGTCACGATCTCGCGGTTCGTGGGTTCGAGCCCCGCGTCGGGCTCTGTGCTGACTGCCAGCTCAGAGCCTGGAGCCTGTTTCAGAGTCTGTGACTCCCTCTCCCTCTGACCCTCCCCTGCTCACGCTGTCTCTCTCTCTCTCCTAGAAATAAATAAAACATTTAAAAAACTAAAATAAAAAATAGAAGATTTCATCACAAGAAAAAAATTTTCTAACTATGTGTGGTGATGGAGGTCAACTAGGCTTATTTGTGGTGACTATTTTGCTTTTTATATTTTCTTCTGTTATTTGCATTGTCTTAGTTTTCTCTGGGTTCCCTTTTTCTGATTTGTTTGTTATGGCTGTTTTTCCTTGTTTTCTCCCATTCAATCATGCATGTTGATGGCTTTTCTCTACTCAGCCTTGGCTTTGGTTCATATTTAAGACTTATCATTCAGCCTGGAGCTGAGGTCTTCAGTCATCACCAGGCATCTAGTGAATCTTCCAAAACAGATTCCCAGAATCTAAACTGTTTCTAGGAGAGCCCAAGGATACCCATCTATAAACTCCTGTGATAAAACTGTGAGGGGTTTGGTCAGAGGAAGCCGAGTGGACCACCCTGACCCTTCTGAGACATCGGGCCTCCCCCGTCCTTCAGGCAAGATTCTCTTCAAAACATCCCCGAGTACTCCCGTATGACCCCCAGTGAAGCCCACGTCATACCTTTTGGGAGGAATGTGATCACTATTAGCCAGTTTCCCTGGAATTTCTCAGTGTTCTCGGGCAGTTTTCCTTCCTAAAATAGACCTCACGGTTTACTCTGGTTTTTAAAAATTATTTTTCTCCAAACCCAAACAAAAACAGTAAAGCAAGTAAGGCCATGCTTTCTGGGAAGAACAAAACAAAGCAAAACAACAACAACAAAACCCGAAACCAATGAGACCAAATCTGAAGAATTTAAGGAGCTTGGGCCAGGGCACAGGGCAGGAGGGTGAGAGGTGAGACTCACAGGATGGTGACATTTAGTACCAGGGCTTTGGCCTGCCACTCCGATAGCCTAGCTCAAGGGGCCCTGAAAGGAAAAGTGCACAGCATCATTTTGATGGAAATGGGCACCGGCAACTGTGTGTTGAGTAATTTGTGGGAGAAATAAGTATCCAAAGGGAGAAACTTTAAATACTAACCATCAAAAAAGAGATAGGAATATCCAGTTCCTCCCCAAATCTGAAAAGTTTTCAAGAGAGCACTATGAGCAACATTCCCATTTTTAATAAGAAACCACTGAAGTACAGCATATCGTTGGAGGGAGTCTTTCTGTCCCTTGCAGAACCTTTTGTGAGACTTTTGTGTGGGCAGCGGGAATGTCTCTCTCTCTCTCTCTCNACCTGAGCTGAAGTCAGATGCTTAACCAACTGAACTCCCCAGGCGCCCCATGGGAATGTCTGTCTCTATTGGCCACCAGACGCCCCACCACCGAGCAGGACCTGAGAGTCTGGGAGCTGCAGAGACGCACAACCTGGGATGTCCCAGCATCGGGAAGGAGCAGTCGCTCAGCTGAGCAGCCTCGGGGGCAGGCTGGGCAAGAGAGGCCAGCCCTACGGTGCACTGTCACAGCACAGAACCGCCCTCGGGCCTTGGGCCAGCTCAACCCCTATCTGGATGCAGCCACCATCCCCTTCAAGGCACAGAATGGCAGGCGTGGGGAAGGAGAAATCGAAGGGGAGGCAGACAGTCCCCAGCGGTCACCAGTGCATCCTGCAACCCACCGCCTGCCCTTCGCCACTGCCTGTGCAGGTGAGGCAGGTGAGGCAGGTGCGGCCGTTTCCCCATGAGTACGGACCATCCGCTTCGCGCTGGGACACGTCCACACCTGCCCTCGGCGCCCACTCTGGTCCACCTGCTGGATCCTGTCTCCAGGTGGGGGGATGGGCATAGAGGTAGGTGTCCGCGTTGAAGGGGTGTTGGCAGGAGGTGCCATGTCTCCGCGTGGCTCCAGTGAGTCTGAAGGGGCAGGACGTGTCCTCGGGGGGGGGGGTTCCTGGGACCGGCAGTGTCCTTTCAGGGACTGCACTTCTCATGCAACGTGTCCTCACGGATGGCTTTTCCTCGTGGTGCTTGGCACCCCTGTGGCAGCGAAGGTCAGCTCTTGCCTGCAAAGTCCAGGGCTGGGTGCCCCGTATCACGACCGCCAAGTCCAGATGGAGTAACAGCTGCGTTGTGGTTCATCGGGCTACGCCTACCCTGAACCCCGCGGCGCCCAGCCTAGAGCGCTCAGGCCCGCCCAGGTTCCAGCAGGGCCAGGGCCTCTGGACACAAACCTTATGTTGAGTCCTTTATCTTTCCAGAACATTTTATTTAAAAGATGAACAACCTAGGGGCGCCTGGGGGGCTCAGTCGGTTAAGCATCTGACTCTTGATTTCGGCTCGGGTCAGGATCTCACGGTTCATGACATCAAGACCCACATCAAGCTCAATGCGTTGACGGCTCGGAGCCTGCTTGGGATTCTCTCTCTTTCTCTCTCTCTGCCCGTCCCCCATGCTCTCACACTCTCTTTCTCTTTCCCTCAAGTAATAAATAAATACTTTTTCAAAAAATAAATGTAAAAATATAATTTAAAACAATTCTTAAATAATTTTTAAAATAATTGTTTAATTTTAAGCAACCTAATAGAAAAAAATAAAGAGTATGTACTCCTAGTTCACCAAAAAGAACAAAAAGAAAACAGCAAATGGCCAATAAAATATGAAAAGATACTAAAAAATATTGTCAGTGTTTGAACATGATTACCTCATTCTGTCTCTCTTATAAGAACAAAGGGTGGAAATTAAAATTTTCTCCAGATCTCATATTTTAATTGGTTTTTCTAAAGTCAATAAGCACCTTTCCCTTGGCCCACCTTATTTTTTCCTTACATCAGAAGAGCAAGATAGGCTCACAATTTCAAGATGAAAACTAACTCGAAGAAAGAAGAGCCAAAATATATTCACTTTGTTAGTCACACTGCCTATCTTCTTTGATTCCTATTATCCACGGTCTGATTTATTTTGGTATGGAGTTCATGCTAATATCTGAAGCTGTCAGTATAATTACCAATGTCATCTTACTGTGATACTTTTAATGCTTGAGATTTCTATATTTAAAAATATAATATCTCACAGTTAAAACTAAAAAAATTTTTTAAGTATAAGCTAGTAGGCTACACATCACATTTTCGACTTTGCTCTGGAATAATTTTTAAATCATGTTGTAGCAAGAGATGCATTCAGGGGTCCTTGGGTGGCTCAGTCAGTTAAACATCTGACTCTTGATGTTGGCTCAGGTCATGATCTCATGGTTCATGGGATTGGGTCCAGCGCTGGGCTCTGCACTAACAGCATAGACCCTGCTTGGGTTTCTCTCTCTTCCTCTCTTTCTGTCTCTCTCCTACTCATGGGCTCTCGCTCTCTCTCTCTCTAGCTCTCCCTCTCTCTCTCTCTATAAATAAACATTAAAAAAATTTTTAAAGATGCATTCAGTTCTCTCCTCTTCTCTATAAAGAACAATAGGAGACAGAGGAATTTAAAAATGGAAGAACACGAAGAGACTTTGAGGATAAAATGTGGTTCATCTATCTCTGAAGTTTATCTCCGTCTGGTCTTCAGCAGGGCTTTAGGGTAGGACCCCCAAAAATCAGAGTTCTATCTCCTCAACATGTAGCATAAACAGCATCTCTGGTTATAGGGTATCTATACCCATCTGAGTTATTTCAAGACCTTTGTATCCAACCCCATGGGAGCTATTTCAAGAGCTTTCTATGTCCTGAGCATTCTGACTTTTGAAAGCCCCACCTATATTCTTATCAATTCCTTTAAAATGCATCCATGTCATAAATATTTATTGAGCATTGACTGCCTTAGGCATTGTTCTGGAAACATGGCATACAGTAGTGAACAAAACTAAGATCCCTACCTTTGTAGAGCCTTTGTTTCACCTAATCTATATACAACTATGGAGTCAGGTTGAGTCAAATATAGTTGAATGGTTGGCATGCTGTGTAAGGTAGATGTTTATATCAGTCAGGTTAGACTAGATTCTGCGAAAGTAACAAACAATCCCCTAAATCTCAGTGGCGTAACAGAACTCAAGGTCATTTTTGGCTCACTCCACGTCCAGTGTAGGTAGGAGTTGCTCTGCTCCCTTGGGAACCCAGATTTCAGAAGCCATCACCATCTTGTAGTTCTACCAGTGAGAACATAGGGCCTCTTCAGCCTCTATGGGAAGGAGTGAGTTGAAGAATCTTAAGTGGCTCTTAAGTGTTTCATATCAGAAAGGACAAAAGCTATTTCCAGTCACAGCCAATGGCCAGAACCAGCCACAAAGTGCTGTCTGACTACAAGGAAACCAAGAAATGCAGAAGAGCCCAGGGTCATTCATGAGCAGTAAGTGTCCCTGCCACAAAGCTTATTTAATACTTATTGATTCTGGAGTTTTCCTTTTATGTATAGAGCCCGTCGCTGTTATTTCAAACCTCAGATGTTTACACGAAATGCTGAGCCCCTGAGCACGGTGCTTACAATAGTTTCTATTTACTGAAGGCGTGTTATGTGCCAGGTGCTGTTTTTGGTGCTTTGTAGGCACGCGTAAATGTGCAACCCATCCACTCTCCACAACAACCCTGTGACATAGGTCCTCATCCTGTCCCCATTCTGCAGCTGAGGGGATGGAGGCCCAGAAAGCATGAGCACCTGCCCAAAGGCACACAGCGAGCACGTGGCAGTGCCGGAGTGTGTGACGGGTAGGTTCACTGCCTTTAAGAACAAGAAGCAAAGACGGCCTGGGGGACATGCAGTGTTTACCTTGTCTGCCTGTCCCAACACTTATGGTGACGATAATGGAAGAGGAGAGAAGAGCAAGGGGTAAAGCAAGCCCCTTCCTGCCCAAGTCAAGCCCAGTAGTGCGTAGCTCTCATTTTCCTCCGGGTGTGTTTTTACGCAGAACAGTGCTACGAAGAAAGGGGAGAAATAGGAGGTGGCCCCATCCTTTGGAAGTTTGAGACCACAATACCCCCTACAGTCAACATTCTGCTAAAATGGCATAAAGCCCTGACCTAACCAGGTGCAGCCCCAATGGAGTTAATTTTGTTTTCAAATGAACAGCTAATGCGATGAGGGAACAGGAGTTGTTAAGCAAACAGATGAAGTTCACGGAGGCAATGATTTTCATCACTGTGCGTGAAACAAACCTAATTGTAGCCTCTTCACCTGACGTGTCGCCTTCCCCCAAAGCCAGCGACCTGGCTGAGCTGAGAGACCCACAGCACATCCATGACTCAGCTCGCCCATCCACCGTGCATGTTGTTTATCTCTGGGTTTGTGCTCAGTGCGTCACCAAGAAGGGCAAACAAGACTCAGTGTACACAAGCGTGTGCTAGCATGCACACGCCCATTACCCAGAGCGAGAAACCACACATGGCAGCCCGTGCTCCACCATTCCATTTATGCGAAGTTCCAGAACCGGCAAAGCTAATTAATGCTGACAGATGTCAGAATAGCGATTACCCCTGGGAGGAGGCATGAAACATTCTGAGGTGATGGAAATGTTCTAGATCTTCAACGAAGTCGTTTGCACATTAAAAACTCATCTAACTAAGCACCTGAGATGTGTGTGTTTACTGTATATAAAGTACACCTCGGCAAACTTACCTCGCTCCCCCACCTCTCTAGACACTGGTGGCCAGGGGATGTGGAGTCCTCCAGCGCGGGGCCGCAAGCCAGGAGTTACCTTCACCACACCTTCAGCTGGGTGATCTTGGTCAAATCACTCTCTCGGCATTCTGACGTCCACATCTGTAGTCACTGAGCCTACAAACAGGGCCTCAGACTCAACAAGCTCTATGCCATTCATTAATTCCTATGTATGTGTGTCTGTGTCTATACCCGTATTTCAGTGCGATAACGTTCACGGCCCGCCGGTGGGGGAACAGAATCATCGGCACCCAGCAACCAGTTCACAGTTCCTAAAGGCAGGAAGAACTTAACCCTCAAACAGCCCCAGAGGGGAGTTGAGGGGGAAGGGGAGGTGTACCCCTGGACCCCCCAAGTGTGGGAGTTGACCCGTACGAGTTATGGAGACAAAAAAAGCAGGAGGTGGGGAGGAAGGGAGCCCTGACGCCTGGAGGCCCGAGCGCTGGCCCCGTCCGGGCTCGGGATCCTGGGCCAGGAAAATGACATCAGGCAAAAACTGTAAATCTGAATACATGTGGGCTTGACTTCATCATAAGGTATCAGTATCACCTTATTACTTGTGAGAAATGTACCACAGTATTGTTCACGTTAAGGAAAACTGGGGATGAGGAATACAGAAACTCTGATATTCTGGCAACTTTTCTGTAAAACTAAAACCATCCTAAAATAAAAAGTGACTTACTTTAGAAAAGTCACTACTTCTGAGGAAGTGAAAAATACAAATATAAAGGTCATATAATAGCAATGCTGACTCCAGTTCACTTAAGTCAAAATCACTGGGGTTGGGTATCAGGCACAGTTAAGGGGCCTGTGAAGAGACAGAGACAGAGATGCAGAAGGCATAGAAAAAAAGAGATACATATATAGATGCTATGGACTGAGTTGTGTCCCCTAGAATTTGTATGTTTAGACTCTATCTCTAATATATTAAATGTTTTTCCTTTATTTATTTTGAGAGAGAGACAGAGGGCGTGAGTAGAGAAGGGACAGAGAGAGAGGGAGACACAAAATCGGAAGCAGTCTCCAGGCTCTGAGCTGTCAGCACAGAGCCCAACGCGGGGCTCGAACCCATGAACCACGAGATCATGACCTGAGCCAAAGTCAGACGCTTAACCGACTGAGCCACCCAGGCGCCCCTGACTCTTGATTTCAGTTCAGGTCATGACCTCAGTGTTTGTGACTTCAAGCCCCGCATCAGGCTCTGCACTGACAGCGTAGAGTCTGCTTGGGATTCTCTCTTGCCCTCTCTCTTTCTGCCCCTCCCCTGCTCTTGCTCTCTCTCTGTCTCTCTCTCTCTCTCTGTTTCTCTCTCTCTTAAAATAAGTAAACTAAAAAAAAAAAAGGTTTTTAGAAAAGAAGAGACCAAATAGATTTCTCCCTCTTTCTCTCTCACTGTCTCTTTCTCTCCCTCTGTCTCTCTCTGCCTGTGCACAGCGAAAGGCCATGTGAGGGCATAGTGAGATGTCTACAAGCCAGGACGAGAGATTTCACCAGAAACCAACCCTGACAGCCCCTTGGTCAGGGACTTCTGGCCTCCAGAATTGTGAGAAAACAAATACCTGGTGTTTAAGCCGCCCAGTCTGTGGCATTTGTTATGCTGATCTGAGCTGACATAGTAACTGCACAGCAACAAAAGGGACAGACGCGAGTCGGGAACAGACTGAGTGCAATCTATGGATCGTACATTGTTTGGGGCTAAAATAAAGTTAACGATTACCTTCATCAAGGGTCCATTTTACATCTTTGTTATATTAAGTGTACATGTTAAAGAGTAACTAAAATGAAAAAAAAAAATCACCTCTTTCCCTCTACTGGGTCTGACACCAAATGTGGGAGAGCTTTCCTCCGCACTAATTTTCCAAATCTCCAGACACTAACTGGGTGTCCGAGAATCCAATTATGACATTAGCCGCCTGGGGTTAGTGCAGACCCCACAGGCTAAGGGCTTTGTTCTACATGGCTGCCTCCCACCCCCGGCTTCAGACGCCGGGGCTATCACCTATACTTCTGACTGCTTGGCTACAAATTGGGGGTTCCCACACCCCCTACTCAAGTTCAATAATTTGTTCTAACTGCTCATAGAACTCAGGGAAACACATTTATTGATTCATATAAAGGAGATAATAAAGGTCACAGAGGGAAGATACTTAGGGCAAGATCCAGAAGTGTCCTAGATGCAATGAACTTGGGACGAGCCACCCTCCTGGCACATGGCCAGGGTCACCCAGGAGCTGCCTGAAGCCCATCGGTAGGGATTTTTATAGAGGTTTCATCACATAAGCATGATTGATTTTTTTAATTTTTTGATGTTTTAATTTATTTTTGAGAGAGAGAGCACAAGCAGAGGAGGGGCAGAGAGACACACACAGACTGAGAAGCAGGCTCCAGTCTCTGAGCTGTCAGCACACAGCCCAACTCTGAGCTTGAGGTCGTGAACCATGAGATCATGACCCGAGCCGAAGTCAGACGCTTAACCGACTGAGCCGCCCAGGAGCCCCTGAGCATGGTTGATTTTTAGCTCAATCTCCAGGACCTCTCCCTTCTTAGGAGGATGGGGGTTGTGGCTGGAGCTTCAAGCTTCTAACAATGCTTAGTCTTTCCGGTGAGCAGCTCCCATCCAAGAACCCACTGAGAATTGTCTCATTAGAACAAAATAGGCTTCTATTGCCTAAGAAATTCCAAGGCATTTGGGAGCTCTGTGTCACAAACTGGGGGTAGAAATCAAATATATATTTCTTGTTATGTCACAACAACCAACAAAAGAATAAAAATGGGATTTATACATTCAAACCTGGTGGATGGATGGGGCCTCTGGGTGGCTCGGTCGGTTAAGAGTCCGACTTTGGCTCAGGTCATGATCTCACGGTTCCTGAGTTTGAGCCCCGCATCAGGCTCTGCGCTGACAGCTCAGAGCCCGGAGCCTGCTTTGGATTCTGTGTCTCCCCCTTTCATTGCCCCTCCCCCGCTCATGCTCTGTCTCTCTCTCTCTCACTCTCTCAAAAATAAATAAACATTAAAAAACTTCAAAACTGGTGAATGGAAAACGAGGGAATAGAGAAAGCTCAATACATTCCAATGGAAGGCAGGGAGGAAAGGAGGGAGGAGAGAGAGAGAAAAGCACAGTACGTAAAGGTTACTAAATAAGATGGTAGAAAAATAAATGAAAATATATTAGTAATCATCATTCACTTTAAAAATGGAAAGGGTTTTTTTAAGTGTATTTATTTATTTTAAGAGAGAGAGAGAGAGAGATTGAGAGCGAGCCTGATAAGGGGAGGAACAGCGAGAGAGGAAGGAAGAGAGAGAATCCAAGCAGACAAACTCTGCCGTCAGTGCGGAGCCTGACATGGAGCCTGAACTCAAACTGTGAGATCACGACCTGAGCCGAAATCAAGAGTCGGATGCTTAACCAACTGAGCCCCCCAGGTGTCCCCCCAAAATGCAAAGGGTTTAAGAGGCACATAAAGTCTAGTGATACAATGAGGTTGAAGTAAAAGGATGGAAAAAGTCTACCAGGTGGATTCGTGTAGATTCCAGCAGAATCCAAATCAGATGGTTCAAAGGACCCGGGACAACCCGCAGAGGGAGGCGGAGGTAGGTTCTGGAAACAAAACAGAGATGAGGAGCAGAGAGAAGTTGCTGATCTCCTCGGGCGAGAAGTGGCACGGCGAGGAGACTTTTGCTCGACCTCAGAAGATGCCGGAGGGGGGTCTCCATAGCCCTCCGGTCACAGAAGGACGTGGCTTCGGCCACACGATGCAGTTTGGAGCGAGGGAGAAGACGGAAGGACGATTCGACCCCTTCTCCATCCTCACACCTCCTGCCTCTCATTGGGAGCCTAACCACAGGGGGCGAGCAGGAGAGTCTGGGGTCCGGCCAGGCAGAGAAGAGGTGGGCGCAGGGCAGGGCAGTTCTCGCCATCCGTACGAAGGGCTACGGGCGCTTGCGGGGCTCAGTCGTTAAGCATCCGACTCTTGATCTCAGCTCCAGTCTTGATCGCAGGTCGTGAGTTCAAGCCCCACGTTGGGCTCCACACTGGGCATGGAGCCTACTTAAAAAGGAGGCGGGGGGCTTTAAGACAAAAGGCACTATTAGGCATGAAGGGGGGGTTGCATAACGGTAGAACAAATAATTCATCTAGAAGGTGTGGCGGTCGTGTAGCTTATGACTCTACCAACATAAGCTTTTCAGTGTATAAAGAAAATACCCCAGGGGTTATAAGGGGACAAAAACAAATATACTCTCACAGTGGGAGGTTTTAACATCCATCTCTCTCCCAGAATGTGACGGATGCAATGGGCAAGAGTTTTCTAAGTCTACAGAAAATTTAAACACAATAAGCTTCATTTAAAAAATAGAGAATTCTAATCTCATTGGAAACTAATTTGACAATAAACTGTGTAAAAAAAAAATAGAGAATTCTAGTCTCAGTAATTTAAAACATACGGTGTTCCTGGGGCGCCTGGGAGGCTCATTCAGTTAAGCGTCCGGCTCTTGGATTCAGTTCAGGTCATGATCTCATGGTTCATGGGTTTGAGCCCCGCATGGGGTTCTGTGCTGACAGTGCGGAGCCTGCTTGGGATTCTCTCTCTCCCTCTCTCTTTGACCCTCTGCCGCCCTCTAGAAACAAATAGATAAACTTAAAAAAAATTAAAAAATAAAATAAAACATTCAGTGTTCCTGAAAACCACACCAATTTCTTTCAGCTGGTGGAAGGATAAAGGAAGTGTATAGCACACAATGAAATATTGTTCAACAATAAAAAGAAATGAAGTACTGTTATGTGTAACAATGTAGCTGAATTTCAAACACATCACCTGAATAAAAGAAGGCAGACTCAAGAGGTCACATACCGATGTGTCACTTAATATGACTACAAGAGGCAAAATTAAAGGAACAGCAAACAGCTTAGAGATGGCGGGGGGCTGAGGGTGGGGGATCAGTGGCGGGTGACAGAACCTTTCTGTTTCCATCATGGTAGGCAGTGAGTGACTCCACCCTACGCGTCTGCTAAAACTCATAGAACTGTCTGCCAAAGCCAGGGATCTTACTGCATGCAAACAAACTTCTAAATTGAATTTTAAAAACATAGTCTATTCAAGTTCAATAGAATATATCATCGACCATGAAGGGCCTGGTCACAGAAGGAACCTTAAGAACAGTGAAAGATGCATATTGTACACACAGATCTTCTAAGTACAGTCCAATAAAATTCTAAATCAGTTACGAAAATTTAGCTCCCAAATGGCATCCTTTTGGAAACTAAGAAGATGCATGTTAAAAAAAAAAAGGGGGTCAAAGAATAGCATGATAAACTCATAAAATATTTTGAGCTGAATAATAACGGAAGTGTTAAATGTGAAAACGTGTGGAACACAGCCCAAGTGGCCCTTGGAGTAAAAAGCATAGTCAGAGAGGATAGGAATTTTTTTTAGGTTTATTTATTTATTTTGACAGAGAGAGAGCGCAAGCATGATTGTGCTCAAGTGGGGGAGGGGCAGAGAGAGAGAGAGACAGAGAGACGGAGAGAATCCCAAGCAGGCTCCCTGCTGTCAATGTGGAGCCCGACACAGAGCTCCATCTCTGTGAGGTCATGACCTGGACCGAAATCAAGAGTTAGACACTTAACCCACTGAGCCACCCAGGCGCCCCAGTAATTTTTTTTTTTTTAATAATAAAGTGACCCTTTGGCTCAAGAAGTTAGAAAATGGACAATGACAAATTAAAAAGTGGAAAGAAGGAAATAATAAAAATAAGAACAAAACTAGCCGTAATGGCAAATGAGGCGCCCTGCAGAGAGGACTGAAATAAAATGACAATGGAATTGTGGCTGCCAGCCAGCCATGAAAACTACTGAAAAAATGCAGAATCCAATCAGGCAGAAAAAAAATACACTGAAGCCAGTCGTGTGGGAAAGGAAATCAGGCATATTCCAGTTATGAGTGCGGAAGTTCATTCCCTGAAATCAAGTGATTAAGAAACAGAGAAAGATTATAATTAAAATCGGTTCCCCAGTGGAAACACATGTTTCTTCTTTTTTTAATTTTTTAATGTTTATTTGTTTTTGAAAGAGAGAAGAGAGAGAAACAGAGTGTGAGCAGGGGAGGGGCAAAGAGAGAGGGAGACACAGAATCCAAAGCAGGCTCCAGGCTCTGAGCTGTCAGCACAGAGCCCGACGCGGGGCTCGAACTCACAGATCACGAGATCATGAGCTGAGCCAAAGCCTGACCCTTAACTGAGCCACCCAGGCGCCCCGAATACTTGTTTCTAGGTCTCAGTCCACCTGAAAGGCTTTGGTCAGGTCCGCCCATGCCCACCTGGTCCCGGGCATTGATAGGGCCCCCAACTAAGAAAGGGCTTAGTATGTGCCCATCACTAAGAAAGGGGTTAGTATGTGCCTGTCTGGGGCTCACGCAGAATATTTCTCAGGACCCCAAAGGGCTTTTATTTTCATGGGTTTTAGTTACCAATATTCAATGTATTCGAATTTAAAAAATAGTCACTTAAAAATAACAATAATAAATTCAATACATCGTTCACAAACTGCAAAATGATAACAAGGCAGATATCCATAACCATGGAAAACCCTGAGTGAACTATCCTTTCATAAAATAATATACAGCTTACTTCTAACTAAATGGATAGATAACAGGTAACTCTCAGGAAAAAAACCTCTTGACTGGAAAAGCAGGCGGTAAAAGAGCATATACAGACCATTTATGTCATTTTTTCAAGGTAGAAAAAAAAAATCAACCGGTAGAAGCCAATCTCTGAATGCCGGGCTGAATTTGGACTTACTTCACCAGGCAGTGAGAGCTCACTGTTGAATGAATGAACCATCAAAAGATTTTAATAAGGAAAGCCACACCTCTGCTCTAAGATCAGTCTGGCAGTTTGTTAACCTGGGGTCCACAGAGAAGTCAGGGGGCTGTGCCCTTGCATGGGGGGGAATTTCTCTTTGTTTTCAGGAAACGGGACGTTTCCTTCCATTAAGTGTAATCAACAAAACACAACGCTATTGGCATGAACTGTGACTTTGTCGGTCATCAACGGAAACCACAGATATTTTCACAACATTATCGTTGTGGTGGATGTCTTTAAATACCCGTCATGCTCATCACCCTTCGAAATTACGGTAGGCTTTAGATCTGCTGCTGGATCTCTTTACTTAATAAGTTGATTTAAAAAAAACACAAATAGGGACACCTGGGTGCCTCAGTAGATTAAGCATCTGACTTTGGTTCATGGGCTCGAGCCCTAGATCAAGTTCTGTGCTGACAGCTCAGAGCCTGGAGCCTGTTTTAGATTCTGTGTCTCCCTCTCTGCCCCTCGCCTGCTCTCTCTCTCTCTCTCACTCTCTCTCTCAAAAATAAAAATTTTCTAAAAATTTTAAAACACACATATAATCTCTGTCCCAAATTTGACTTTTAAAACATTACAAAAATGCACTTTAATATAAAAGTCTCCTTTGTAATTCTGTTTCATTTTATACATTAAAAAATAATGAGGGGCGCCTGGGTGGCTCAGTTGGTTAAGCAGCCGACTTCAGCTCAGGTCGTATCTCACAGTTTATGGGTTCAAGCCCTGCGTCGGGCTCTGTGCTGACAGCTCAGAGCCTGGAGCTGCTTCCGATTCTGTGTCTCCCTCTCTCTCTGCCCCTCCCCAACTCCTGCTTTCTCTCTCTCTCTCTCTCTCTCTCTCTCAAGATTAAATATTTAAAAAATTCTTTTAAAAAAATGATTCTGAGAATATTCATAAAGCTCACCAGCCTGGCAAAGGGGTCCACGGCCCCAAGGAAAACAAAAGTGAAAAATCAGAGTGCTGAGTGGGAAGAGGAGGGAAGCTACCTGAAGGCCGCAGCAGGCTGCTCCAAGGAGAACAGGCCCGGGATGGCGGTGGGAGGGAAGGGAGGGAAGGGAGGGAAGCTCAGCCCTACGGCTCAGTCTGACTCAGGTGCGGCCCAGCCCCAGCCCCAGCACCCAGCACAGTGCCTGGAATACAGACGCCACCGAGTCTAATTGTCGCATGAATGGAGAATGGGAGCGGCATGGAAAGGACTAGTGGAGTGGGTTCTGCTGGGCAGCTCCAGTGGGCGGGCCTATGAGGTCAGAAAGAGAGGGATCCAGGCGCCTGGGGGCTCAGTCAGTTAAGCGTCCGACTTTGGCTCAGGTCAGGATCTCATGGTTCATGAGTTCAAATCCTACATGGGGCTCTGTGCTCACAACTCAGAGCCTGGAGCCTCCTTTGGGTTCTGTGTCTCCCTCTCTCTCTCTGCCCCTCCCTCACTTGGTCTCTCTCTCTCTCTAAAAAATAAATATTTAAAAAAAGAAAGAAAGAAGGAAGGAAGATCAAGGGAGAGAAGCTGTTGGGCCAAATTCGGCTGCATCCCAGTGGGGTCAGACACCAGGGCCCGTCTAGAAGGGTGGAAACGTGCAGGGAACCTACCCGAGGACGAGGACAGCCCCGAGGCACACAATGCTCTCACTTTTTAATTCTGCTGATCTCGTTCCAGATTTGCCTTCTCACCTTACTAGATGGGACTCTTGAGCCACTGCCACAAAGCACGTCTGTCAGTCTTCCTGAACGTCTCCGCAGAAGCAGGTTGGGACAAGGCTCTTCCCTGCCCACAACTTCTGTTGCAATGAATGGCTTGCCGATGTGACACCGCCCAGGCAAGATCTGGATCCGGGGCCAGGATCAAAATGAAAGAAAAGGCGCTGGATCTCAGAAGGGTTAATTTTACATGTCAACTTGACCATGGCATCACACGCCCAGATGTCCGGCGGCACAGTAAGGCGAATTCACTCCGCCTGACTGTTCTAGAGCCGGGACATCTCTTCTCTCATCTCCAGACTTGGACTCAAATGGAAACGTATAGCATCAGCTCTCTTGGTTCTCAAGCCTTTGACTCAGACTAGAAATACACCATTGACTCCCCTGGGTTTCCAGCTTGTCGCGTGTGGATCCTGGGACTTCTCAACCTCCACAGCCACATGATTGATCGATTGATCGACTGATCGATTTCTCTGTCCCCTGTTGATTCTGTTGCTCTGGTGAACCCAGAACAGTGGAAATGATCTCTATCCATAGCCCTTCACCTACAAAAATGATACAAATATTACGAATGTCATAAATTCAGAGAAAACGTGTTCCCTGTGCTTTCTTAAATTTGCTGAATCAGCAGAAGGACATCAGGGAAAACAAGGTAATGACTTTCAGTAGAACTTAAGTTTGGCTGAAGTGGTAGAGGTGAGGACCGCTTTGGAGGGGGCAGGAATCGGGGTTGTCTAGGCACGTGGACGCACCCGCCTGCTCCGTGTCTTCCTCGTGCGTTCTTCCTCATCTCCGACAATCCGACCTTCACCCCAACACTCCACTCTCAGACCTTTCCCCTTCTTCACCTCTGGTCTCCAAACTCCAGCCCTTCCCAGTGTGCTAACGATGTACATCTGCAGCCTTGAGCCTTCGAAAACAATCGAATCATAGACAGTCCGATTCCACCCAGTGCCTTCAGTTCACAGATTATAAAACTGAAGATCTTAGAAACCCAGGGGTGTGTCCAGGGACGTGTATCTGCTCGTATTTGGCAGAATTGAGACTAGAAGCCAGATTTCCCCAATAGCACTCTCCTGGATAACCTGCTTTCTCCCTGGTCTACACTCTTCTAAGCTACACACTATCTTCAACTAGATAGGCTCTGCTCAACTCACTACAAATCCTCAACATAGAGCAGCCACCTGTGAAAACGTCGAGTCTTAGATGGAAAGCGAGGGGCAAGTATTTGTCACGTAAGGGTTGGCACCCTTAATTTGTAAAAGAGCATCCGGTTCGTGCAACACCGTTATTGAGCACTCATCAGGCGCACTGTGCTGCACATTGAGAACACAGTGCTGAACAGGAATAGCGCGGTTTCTCCGTGCGTGGGGTTCACTGTCTAGTGGGCAGAAACAATCTCCTCTGAAATTGCCATTGTGCGGCTTCCAGGCTCCTGCATAGCAGGGCGGCCCTGGGCCTGGAACATTCCCTTACGAGGACATGCAGCGTGTAGCTCTCAGCTCTGGAATATCTGTCCCTGCCCCACATTTCAGCAGACGGAGTTCTTCGTTCTGGTTCAGCGTGGTCAAAGGCCCTCGGGCGTGACTTCAGCTTTCTGTATTTCAGACCCCGTGGGCGAGGGCACCGGGTCCTTGGCCTGCAGGGCAAAGGGGGTACCATTCAGGGGCCCCACGAGTAACTCTTGATTTCCCCTCATGCCATGATCTCTAGGTTTGTGAGTTTGAGCCCCATGCTGGGCTCTGGGCTGACAGTGTGGAGCCTGCTTGGGATTCTCTCTCTCTCTCTCTCTCTCTCTCTCTCTCTCGTTCTGTCTGCTCCTCCCCTACTCTCTGCCCCTCCTCTACTCTCCCTTGCTCTCTCTCTTTCTCTCAAGATAAATAAATAAACTTTTAAAAAGAGGCTTCTGTGAATAGAACGAGAGCCACAGGCATGGATGAGATTACCAAGAAAGGGGGTACAGGGTGAGGAAGAAAGAGGGCCCAGGACAGAGTCTTGGGAACCTCCTGGGAGAGGAGCACAAACCAGCAAAAAGCACCTAGAGAGCATCTGGGGAGGTGGGAAGAAAGCTATGGGAAGTCGCCTCCCAGAAGCTTCAAGAAGGAATGCTTCTCCCACACCTTCTCCAATACAGAGCACCACTGAGGTTTTTAGAGCTTTGCTAAATGATAAATCAAGAAAAATATTGTTTAAAGATGTCAAAGTTTTTTTGTTCTTTGTTTTGTTTTATTTAAGAGAGAGAGTGTGAGTGGGGAGAGGGAGACAGGAGGCGGGGGGTGGGGGGGAGAGAATCCCAAGCAGGCTCCACACTCAGTGCAGATGCCCCACATGGGGCTCTATCCCACGACCCTGGGGTCATGACCTGAGCTGAAATTGAGAGTCAGATGCTCAACTGACTGAGGCCCCAAGCGCCCCACAGATGTCAAAGTTTTAATTGGCAGTTTGGGGATAAGGAATGAGATTAAGCATCTTTGCCACGTTCACTGGCCATTTATCCCTGTTTTGTGACTTGGCCAGTGTATGTCACTGTCCATTTTCCGTTTGTGGACATTCCTATTCTTCTAGATTGGTATGACCTCATACCCAGACTCCTGGGGCATTTGAATCGCTGCATTCCTGTTTGGTCTCTTCCAGGAAGAGCTTGTCCTGAATCATAACCTAAAGGTACGCATAGAAAATGGGTAGGAGGGGTGCCTGGGTGGCTTAGTCGGTTAAGCATCCGACTTTCGCTTAGGTCATGATCTCGCAGTNAAAAAAAAAAAAAGAAAATGGGTAGGAAAAACAAACAAATAAGGAAGGAGGGAGGGAGGGAGGAAAGGAAGGGAGGAAGGGGGGAAGGGAGGGAGGGAGGAAAGGAAGGGAGGGAGGGAAGANCGTGCGAGGCCCCGGGTGTATCTGTCCCCCAGGAGGTTTTGATTCGGAAGAAGTGAGGCGGGTCTGCAAGCGGGTTTGCTTTGGGATGGGCTTCTCTGCCGGCACAGGGAGATCTTGCTGGACGGCGTCGCAGCCTTTTCACCTGAAAGCAGGGCTGAGAGGCAGCGCGGGGCCTCCGTGCCGCCCCCTCCCGCCCTGCACAGACGCCGGGTCGCTGCGCCCCCGCGCCGGGTGTGACCCCGCACGGTCTTGGAGCCCGGAGCCCCGTCGGCGCGCAGCCGGAGAGGAGGA
>NW_027528417.1:666772-680605 GCF_008692635.1 Crocuta crocuta
CCCCCCCCGCCAGTGACTCTGAGCTCTTCCGGCCGAGCCTCGGTTGCTTGCCGGGCTTTCGCCACCAGGCCCTCCTCGGGCCAGAGAAAGGCTTTTCACCCGAGCCGAACAAAACAAGGAGGAACATGCATGTTTCGCCTAAATGGTTTTTCCGGTTTGCATAATCCATTCATGTGGCCGTTTGTGGTTTCCCTTACCAGGCTGTGTGCAAGGTTTGCCGCAGAATACTGTCGGTTTGGGGATGCAGGGCAAGGTACTTGGCTCCGAGCTCTGTCTCCACCCCAGTGTCGTTGCTGCTACAGCGCCGGCGGCAGCCGGGTCCCCGCCCCGCCCCCTGATGCCCTTGATGCTGGAGGCACCTGTGCAGAGCTCGCCCACGCGCTCGGCTCCAAGCCTGCCCGCCGCCTGGGGACCGTGTGTTACACTTGTTCCCGTACAACCCAGAAGGGCCTGGCCGCCCCACTGCCAGCTACACACCTTGTGATTACGGTGTTTGTTCACTCCTAATGACAGCTCAGCCCGGCGCGGCAGCCCCTAAATGACCGAGTCCTGGTCTGACCCGTTTTGCTGTGTGATAGGCTTTTCTGCTGGGGCAAAGGATTGCTTCAGGGAATCATAGCTTTTTACCTGGAAACTGGTGAAGCGCAGGACGGAGGAGGCCGGCCGCGCGGTGTGGTCAGCCGCTGCTTACCCGTCACCCCCTCCCCGCCCTGGACAGATGTTCCTTCGTCAGGACCCGAAACTGGGCATTCTAGTCTTCCAGACGGATGTGATTTTAGGATAGTAGGCAATTGGTACAAATCTGTTCTGTAGAAGGAAATTGTACCTGAAGAGCTAGTTGACTTTGATTTCCAGGTTTTCCCCCAAAAACCGCTTTGAAATTTTAACACCACCCATCAGACTAAATTGTTACATTGTTTAATTTAGCAAATTAAAACTCTGCCACTTCTTGTTGGGGGGGAATGCCTTAAACCTCTAAAACTGACACTGACATGTGACACACTCTTTTTAAAAACTTTTTTTTAATTTTTACATTTATTTATTTTTGAGAGACAGTGAGACACAGTGTTAGCAGGGGAGGGGCAGAGAGAGAGGGAGACACAGAATCTGAAACAGGCTCCAGGCTCTGAGCAAACGTTCAGCACAGAGCCCGACGCAGGGCTCGAACCCACGAACCGCGAGATCATGACCTGAGCCAAAGTCAGACGCTTAACCGACTGAGCCACCCAGGCACCCCTGTGACATATTCTTTAAACATGGATGCAGAGACTTCCGTCTGTGGGTAAACTGCTGTCTGGCTAGTTCACGTACTTTTATCCGGACTCACAGGAAAGTGATGGGGGACCCTTTCAGAGGCTCTGAAGGTCAACTCCACAGGGGCCGGCCTCACTCTGGTTGCTATCACATACAGTTCTGCAGTGAGTAACTTTAGGTACAAGTCGTTTTGCATACACGCAGCTAGTTCCGTGGAATGAGTTCTCAGAAGTGGGATTGCAAGTCAGATGGTACACACCTTTGCACCTTTGATAAGTATGGACAAACGGCCCTCCGTTGCCGGCTTACACTCCCAGTGACAAGGGAGGAGAATTTACCTGTTCGGTGACCATCTTCAGTAACAGGCAGTGTCTGTACCTCAGGGAATTCAGAATGGGCAAAAAGAGCTGGCTGTTCTGATCTACTGAGATGCCCTACATGACTGAGCTCGCCGGCTAGTCAGTACCGCGATAGGATTGGATACTGAGGCGGAACCTAATTCTATATGGCCGTAGACACGTGACCTTTTTTCTTTCCAGAAAAATGTCTCCTAGCAACAATGAAGGAGTGAAGCATAGGTTGTATGATCTAAAAGTAAATGTTCTAGAATAGGGCAGGATCTACCATCCATTGCTCAGTAGAACTTTCTGGAATAGCGGAAATGTGGCTAGTGAGACTGAGGAACTGAGTTTTTAGTTTTATTTTAACTCAACTACATTCATTTTTTTAAGGCTTATTTATTTTTGAGAGACAGAGAGAGACAGAGCATAAGCAGGGAGGGGCAGAGAGAGGGAGACACAGAATCCGAGGCAGGCTCCAGGCTCTGAGCTGTCAGCACAGAGCCCAATGCGAGGCTCAAACCTGCGAACCATGAGATCATGGTTGGACAAATTAACCGACTGAGCCACATAGGTGCCCTGATTAATTCATCTACATTTAAATGCCCAATTGGTGATGTTTATGGCAGCTCTTTCAACAATAGCCAAATTATGGAAAGAGCCCAAATCTCCATCAACAGATGAATGGATAAAGAAGGTGTGGCTTATATATACAGTGGAATACTGCTTGGCAATGAGAAAGAATGAAATCCTGCCATTTGCAACAACACGGATGAACTGGAGTGTATTATGCTAAATGGAATAAGTCTGAGAACAACAGATATCATATATTTTCACTCACGTGGAACTTGAGAAACTTAACAGAGGACCATGGGGGAAGAGAAGGGGTAAAATTGTTTCAAACAGACAGGGAGGCAAACCATAAGAGACGCTTAAATACAGAGAATAAACTGAGGGCTGATGGGGGTGGGGGCGAGGGGCAAATGTCATGGGCATTGAGGAGGGCATTTGTTAGGATGAGCACTGGGTGTTGTGTGTAAGTGATGAGTCATGGAACTCTACCCCCAAAACCAAGAGCCCACTGTATACACTGGATGTTAGCTGTCTTGACAATCAATTATGTTAAATAAATAAATAAATAAATAAATAAATAAAATGCCCAATTGGTAAGAGACATATTGGGATTCTCTGAATCCAGTGATCTTTCTGTGATGCTCATATTTATCAGATTTCAGCCAATTGGGCATCACCATTTATATTTATGTCATACTAGTTCTACCAAGACGATTATTTAGTCAGTATTTTAATTGACTAAATTTTAGTCTTAATCTTTAATCTTATATTAAAATCTGCATATATATATATATATAATTAATATACAGTGATATGGATAGATCTTAAGTTGTGCCCCTAATTTGGGTGACTTCATCTTCCAAAAGATGAAGTATGGGGCAATTTTTTTAATTTTTTTTTAATTTTTGCCATGTTTATTTCTTTATTTTGAGAGAGAGAGATGGAACACAAGCAGGGGAGGGGTAGAGAGAGAGTGAGAGAGAGAGAATCCCAAGAAGACTCCATGCTGTCAGCACAGAGCCTCACACAGGGCTCGAACCCACGAACTGTAAGATCATGACCTGAGCTAAAATCAGACACTAAACTGACTGAGCCCCTGAGGCACCCCAAGTTGGGACTTTTTTTTTTTTTTTTAAGGGAAATTGTACCTAAGNAAAGTTTTGATGAATTTTGACAGAAGCACACACCCATATACCCCACAATTCTGTGAAGATATAGGACATTTCTGTTACCCCAGAAAGTGCCCCTGTGTTCTTTCCCAGGGAACCCCTGCCCCAACCCTCTGGACAATCACTGTCCTGATCTCAGTCACCAGCCTGTTTGAGAACTTCACATGAATGGAATCATTTCAGTATAGAACAGTATTTGTTTCTTTCTTTCTTTAAAAAAATATCTGCTACTGTATTTATTGAAATTTCCATTAGCCCATACTGGTTTGTGAAGACCTAAGTAAATATCTGGTCAAAATGCTCTAGTTAAGTGGGGCACCTGGGTGGCTCAATTGGTTAAGTGTACAACTTTGGCTCAGGTCATGATCTCATGATTCGTGGTTCGAGCCCCGCGTCTGGCTCGGTGCTGACAGCTCGGAGCCTGGACCCTGCTTCGGATTCTGTGTCTCCCTCTCTCTCTGCCCCTCTCCCTCTCATTCTCTGTCTCTCTCTGTCTCAAAAATAAATAAAACATTAAAAAAAAATTTTACAAATGATCTAGTTAAGTGGTATTAATTAATCATTAGTCTATTATGATAATCATATACTTTTACAGAATACAGATATAATTTATCTTTATTCTGAGGCTATGTATTTAGATAAAGATGATTCATATGCTGCTGCTTCTTTTTTTTTTTTTTTTTTTTTGCTTTTAAGTTAGTATAGTTTACATGTTGTGATTAAAACACAAATACCAGATACTCTGGTTTCTCTTCAGATCGCATAAATCTTTCACCTTTTACTAAAATACAAATACCAGAGATGATATGACCCCTTTGGAAGTGACACGTGGCTTGGGGTGTAGTTTATTCTTTCTTTGTGAAGGTGTAGGTGAAACCCTATACCTTCACCGCAGACACAGGAAAATTGGCTGAGGTTGACTTCTTACCGGGAACTCAAATATGTTAGAAATTCATACACGTTACTGTTGCCTTGACAGTATGTCACTGAGTACTGAACTTTGTAATCATTGACTATGTCTGAATCATAGTATTAATCTCTTTTTACTTGTCTGATATTATTTTTAAACGAAATATTATATCAGCCACTTTAATAGAAAACTCACATTTTTTAAATCTACATTGAAATAACTGCTATTGTAAATCATCTCAGGGCTGACCGATAATGTGCGTAACACATTTCGGGAGATACCAGGAAACTAAACCATGCACACCTTCTCTGCAAATGGAGTTTTAGCTCACTCTCTGGAGGAAAGCTAACTGGGCATTGGAGCCCAGTCACTACTCCACCTTAAACGCGTGGGCCTCACTGAAGCCAGAGCAGGTGACGTAGGCATGCAGTGGTGCACCCAGCCCACGGATCTAAAAAGAAAGCCAGTGCCTTGTCCCTACTTTCCCCTCATGTGTCTTCCGCGTCTTTCCGTGTTAGGCTTCAAGGCCCTCTCCCGAACGCCAGCCATCATCGCCTTGGTGGTCTTGATTTTGAGTGTCGTGGTGCTTGTGACTCTCACACTCATCCAGTTTCACCATAAAGAGATCCTCCTTCCGGGACTGAAGGTAAGTGCAAAGGGATCGGCGCCGAGGGGATGGGCTGTGACATCCGTTATTCTAAGGCCATGAATCAGATGAGTGACCCCATCCCCAGTCGGGGAAGACCAAGGAAGAACCGAAGGACCTTTGGTCTGAGACCCAGGGGAGAAGTTGGAGGTACTGGCTCTGTGATGGTTGACCCTACAGATCGATAATGGTGACGCCTCTCCAAAGACTGTGTGGCCTTGCTTCGACTCCTGACTGTTGGAGCCAAAGCTCAACTTTGTAGCCAAGAATTACAGACGGCTACCAAAGCCCTGGCAGTCTGTACGTTCCCCACGACCACACAACCCTGATCGTGGGTGAAGACCAGGAGACCCAGCTCCTCTACTGGCCTGACCTGGTGAACCAGACATCAGTGACTTTAAAAGGTCTCCTTGAGCTGTATCTGTGCAACCTCTCTTGAGTCTAAAAGTGTGCCAGGATCCCTCTGACGCTTCCCCTCGAAAAATTAACTCAGGACCTTATGCTCAGTTTCAGAGGCTACTCGTAGCCCTTCTGATAAGTCTGGCCCCAAATGGCCTCTCCGATGGTGTCCGACAGTCTGAGAACGATGGACACCACCCCAGCCTTGGACATAAGGGTGATCGGAGGTGATCCTGTGCAGGGCTGTCAAATGAAGGGGAAGCGAGTCCTTCAGTCATTGGGCAGACGTTGGCAAGCTTTTTCTGTCAAGGGCTAAATACTACATATTTTAGGCTTTAAAGGTAATTATAGTCTCTGTCACATATATTCTTTTTTATTGTTATTTTTGGTCTCCCGTGACTCTTTAAAAATGTAAAAGCCCTTCTCAGCTAGACGGCTGTAGGAGCCAAGAAAATCAACTGTTATTTGAATCTCATTTAGCCCTTACCCTTGATCTCATGAGTCCTTTCCATGTCTTCCTGCTCTCAGTGACCGTTCGAAGGCTATATTTGAAATAGAAGCTTTTTAAATTTTTATAAGATAAAAAAGAAACTAATATTAACTCAGGTTTGTAGGTAAGTTTGACCTACCATTCTGGGGCTGCTCTTCTGAAGGATTATAGTAAAATCTCCTTTAGATAATGGCATTTGGCTCTTTTATAGGACATTTTACTTAAGAATCTCAGCCCCCCCCCCCCCCNAATAAAAAAAGAAACCTTACACAACTGTCCAGTGATGGGAGGGAAACAAATTACCTGGTTGTCTGAAGACATTGGCCAAGGCCCGGAGAAGCCATTTTCCCAAGCTCCGGGCACTGTCTTCTTCCCTAAACTGTATACAGTCAGGATGGCAACCCGGAGTAATACCATCTCCTTAGGCTTTGTAAACTGTCCAGCTTGGCGAGCACTTTTCCCCGAATTATCTCCTGTAACCTTTGCGGCAGCTATAGCAGGGGACAAAGCAGGCACTGTCGCCCCCGCTTTGCGAGTGAGGAAACATGGGTTTGGCCAGTGGATGGCGGGACCGGAACTGAAACCTTGTCCCTCCCGTTCCCAAGGCCAGGGCTTGCTTCACTCACCTCCCTCCTCTCCCTGGTCCTACGTTCAGGATGAGGGACCCGGGGAGCCACTGGCCTCTGATAGAGGAACTCACCCTCCTTTGCACAGGAGGGGTAGGTGGGGGCGGTGGGGGCAGACGCAGGAAGGCGTGCTGAACTGGGGTTGGAAGTACCCCAGCTGGGGGGAAGGCTAATACTACTCTTAACCCCCAGAAACCACTCTTGCACCCCGTATTTCAGAGGAACCAGCTCTAGTTGTATTCTATGTTTCTCCCTCTCCCCCCCAGACTCCTGCATCCCCTTCTAGAACGTGCTGTGGTGCCTGGGACTCCAGGACCCAGGGTCTGTGTGGCCCTCCTCCTGAGGGCCGACCTCACCGCTGGTCTGAGGGCTGGCAAAGGGGCGGCCATTTGCAGGGAGTGTAGACAGAACACAGATGTGGGGAGCTGTCCCACCTTCTATAGTCAACATCCGGGTGCATGAGGCTCTTTGTGGAATTGCCAGGGGTGGGGTGAGGATGGGTGGGAGGTGGAGGGAGAGTAAAAGTCTTCATTTAAAAAATTTTCCCTCAGAGGCGCCTGGGTGGCTCAGTCGGTTGAGCGTCCGACTTTGGCTCAGGTCATGGTCTCACGGTTCGTGGGTTCGAGCCCCGCGTCGGGCTCTGTGCTGACAGCTCGGAGCCGGGAGCCTGTTTCAGAGTCTGTGTCTCCCTCTCTCTCTGATCCTCCCCTGCTCATGCTGTCTCCATCTCTCTCTCAAAAATAAATAAAATATTTAAAAAAAAATTTCCCTCAGGCCCTACAGAAGTTAAGGATGGGTTGGTGAAGGCAGTTGCCAGCCGCTAGCTTCCACTTGTTCTGGGAGCAAGCGGTAAGTCCCCTGTTCATACTGCAGAGGCACGGAGGAATTAGACCGGAAGAATACACTGAGTAGAGCAAAGTAGACCCCAGGGCAGCAAGGAGGCTACCATTGAAAGAGAGGACCACACATGCCTCATGCTCCTGGGTCAGGTGGGTCCCCCTGATCGGCGATGTGAGCAGGGCACAGGTAGGGGGTGGGGAAGAGAGACAGGAGGGAAGGCCACCGATGGAGGACCTGCCACCAGCAGGTTCCCCCTGTGGGCCGCGGGGTCCCAGTGCTGTGGAGGGTCTCTGGGAGCCAGTGCAGAACTCAGCCCAGGGTTGTCCTCTACCCAAGGGCGTCTAGAATACCTGAAGGACATACTTACACAACCAGCTTCCACGAGTCATCGGTGGAGCGGCTGCTCCCCGGATGGCGTCAACCGCCTAGTGTTTTCGGC
Source organism: Crocuta crocuta (assembly GCF_008692635.1). Taxonomy (NCBI): domain Eukaryota; kingdom Metazoa; phylum Chordata; class Mammalia; order Carnivora; family Hyaenidae; genus Crocuta; species Crocuta crocuta. The sequence continues at coordinate 674,457 of NW_027528417.1, forward strand.
GCGCTGTGGGCTCAGGGGGGCTCGGCCACTAGCAAAAGCCGTGGGGCAGGTGGAAAGTGCATGGCTGGGTGTCACGGCAGCCAGCCCTGAGGAATGCGGGCAGGGACCCTCCGTGACTATTCCCCGTAGACAGGATTAGTTACGGGTGAGAAGACAGAGGAGCAGAAAGGGCAGCTAGCTTCTCACGGTTGCACGGACTGGAAATAGCAGATGTGGCATGGAAGAAACGAGATCAGAGAACATGGGCCTTGAACGAGGGTCCTTCTAAACGAAGCACCAGAAGACACACGCTCACTGATTCGCAGACAGTTCAGAGAGGGGATTTGCAGTCTCTTCAGAGTCGTGCTCGTCAGCCCCCAGTCGCAGGTGTAGGGGACAAGAATGAAGACTCACTCTGCCTAACTGGGTGTTTTAAATGTGAGAAGAGACAGATGTTCTGAGCCAGCAGGACCAGGGCCAGAACGGGCCACTTGAAAGAACATTGCACGCGCAGCCCTTCTCAGGTTGAGGACAGGCCTCTGTGTTCTGCTCTGCGGTGTGTGCTGGGGTGGGGAGGGCAGTTGTGGAAGTGAAGCTGAGTGAATTCAAGGGCTTTACACTGTTACGTGTGTGTTGTCATACCCTGAACGTTGTTTTGCCTCTGTGCACAGCTGACAGTGGGTTATGAGAGGCCGGCTCCACAATGGCCTCTCCGGGGGGTGAGGTGTGAGGGGCTGGAATGTTCCTTAACACCCTAACGAAAGGTCATGCCAGCTGGCTGTTAGATCCAGCCTCAGCTTACCGAACGCTGCTCTGTCTAAGCTTAAGAACAGAACTATTGAAACTTAGTCAAGGGTCAGCGTGCCCCCATTTTTATTTATTTATTTTTATTTATCTATTTTTTATTTATCTACCATTTTTATTTATCTACCAGCCTGAAGAGTAAACACGATGACATCACTGCTGTTTTTCACTCAGCCTCCCGAGGAAGTCCAGCCTCTTCCTCCTGAGACTTCTCCCTCCCCGGCCCCGATCACAACTGTCTGGAAGCCCTAGAGCTTCTCAGGCCAGTAGGATCAGCACCCCACTGCCACGCCCCTCGCAGCCACGGGACATCACGGTTCGAGGGGGGCCTACGCAGTCCTTCTCAGGGCCCGTCAGACGCCCATATTGAGTCACACCCCCATGCCTGGATGTTATTCTCCGAAGCACAACCACGAGACCAGGTTGTGCTAAATCCATTCCCTCGTAGGGGCGCCCGGTGGCTCATTCGGTTAAGTGTCCATCTCTTGATTTTGGCTCAGGTCATGATGTCATGCTGTGTGGGTTCCAGCCCCGCTTTGGGCTCTGAGTTGACAGTGCAGAGCCCGCTTGGCATTCTCTCTCTCCCTGTCCCTCTGTCCTTTACCACTCACGTTCTCGCGCGCTCTCTCTCTCTCAAAAACAAATAAGCAAACAAACAAAAAACATTCCCTTGTAACCCTCAAGGGTCACTGCCCGGATCTCTGGTGCCTTGTGACCCTCCCTGGTTACCCCTTAGAGAATGAAAGTTGGATGATTAGTTTCCTCCTTTCCAGAAAGATGTGGCTCCTTGCTCACATTGGTCCTGTGATCTTGTGAGCCAAATCTGCACACTACTTACCTACAAGTTTGCTTTTGAGGGAGTTTTTATCTGAGCAAAGAAAGTCTGCTATATACACCAGGCACCATATTATTATTATTTTTTTTTTTTGAGAAACAGAGAGAGAGAGAATGCATGTGATTGGGAGAGGGGCAGAGAGGGGGGAACAGAGGATCTGAAGCAGGCTCCGAGCTTAGAGCAGAGAGCCCCGATCTCACAGACCATGAGGCCAGAACCTGAGCCGAGATTGGGTGCTCAGGGGACTGAGCCACCCAGGCGCCCCAAGCACCTTATTACTAAGCAGTCAATCTGGTTAGAACTGGTTTCCTTGGAACTCAGTGAAAGCATAGGGGCTACGTGCGGAGGTTTGATGGCCACTAAGAGCCAAGCTTGAGCCCAAGTCTGTGACTGTGGGCAATTATTTACCTCTGTGAGCCTCAGTTTCCCCATATGTCAAGTGGGAATGATGACAACCCCTGCCTAATAAATGCAACACTGAAGCACTTAGGGCAATGCCTGGCGTACTATAAGTACTCCACAAATGTGTATTAGTACTCGGATTCCTATTGTTATGCCTATAGGGATGATCATGATGATGGTGATGATGGTGACTGATGGTGATGAGAGTGATAATAATAAATCTAAGAAAGACGATCTTATGACCTTTGCTTTTGCTTTTGTTAGAAGCTCACACAATCCTTGATTTTGGATCACGGGGTTCACGTGGAAGACCGTTTCCGTTTGGTTAACCCACTGAGTGTGTCTTCAGTTCTACATTCAAGCCATGTTCTTCTCTGATACTGCATTAGACAGAGGGCTACTTCTAGCCTAGCTGAACTGAATGAAATTCAGTCTCCACCCCACCCACTCCCTCAAACCACATTGAGCTCCACTGATTTAGGTATGGGAGCTCTGAAAACTGGTAAAGCCCAGTGTTTCCACTTTTGGAAACGTCAGTGCACAGCATTGGGGCGGATGCGTATGACAGAGAAGTAGCCCCGGGCTCAGCGCTGCTCTGGTCAGCACATCCGGCAGGTGCCCGACGGCAGCTGTGTCTCCAGGCTCACTGCCGACGTGTCTGGCTGCCCCCACCTTGGTGAAAATTGGATCCCAGCTGGGATGAGATGGGATGAGATGAGAGTGAAAATGGCCCTGCCATTTGGCCTTCTGATCTGGGCACGGCAGCCCCAAGCTCCCTTCACAGGGAAATGCATCTCTGTGAAGAGCTGGGATCCATCCAGAAGCTCTGGGAAGGGGGGGTCCGTGTGGAGCGGCTGCTCACGTGTGCTGCCTCCTGTATNCTGGGAGGGAGGCTCAGATCTCTCGAGCCCCCGGTTTCCCTCAGCCCCACCTGCGCGCTAATCTCCCGGGGAGCGGGCTGTGGACAATGCCTCCCTCGTTCACCGGGGCTGTCGCGTCAGGATCCCCGTCAGCATTCATCAGACTGAAGGCTGAGATTAGGACGGTATCTAAGTTCAAATACCAAGGGCGCAGCATGTTCCGTCTCAATATAACGGGAAAGCTGTGATTGAGGAGCTGGAGCAACGTGTTTTTATTTGGTCCCATTTCAGACGAAACAAGCATTTCTTGATAGTAGAAGGTTGGAGCCCTCCCGAGCGCCTAGAATCAGGGAACTGGTTAGCTAAATTGCTGTACCTCTCACAGAAGATGTGGGGAATGTATTGAAAGTGATGTCAGCATTTTTGCTGGCAGCAAGAGATGTGCAGGATATATAAGTCAGAAAAGAGCATTGGAAAAGACCACGTACAGCATAATCCTGGACCGAATTGGAAGCATCTGTCTACCCACGTTTTCATGTGTGGAGCCGTTTGCGCAGAAGACCGTTAGGAAAAAATCTGTAACAAGGTGTTACAGCAATCGTGGGATTTGAGGGGTGTTATTTACTTCTCTTTCCCCTTGTCCTTGCTTCGTAAATCTGTTTGTCTATTTTGCTTTATTCATCTCTCCATGTAGCCTGTGTTTATTGAGCAGCCGCTGAGTGTCAGTAAACAGGGTCTGTTTACTTCTGAAAGTTAAGTTCTCTGAGGACGAGTAGACCCACAGCGGCTGGGCCTCTTACCAGCTAGAGTCGCAAAGCAAGCAGGCACCCATCTGAGTTCGACCTGCTTCCAGAACCCAAATCCATCCTCCTCCCTGAGACCAGCTGGCCTAACCCAACAGCAGTGGGATTGGAGAAAAGCTCCAGAAGCCTCTGCTGCCCTGGGCTGACTCCAGGCCCCGGCACATACTGACCTGGGTCAGCATTACTCATTCCAATCCCCATAGGCTGCTCATGCATGCTCTTTCCCGCTCAGGCTGGGTCCACGGCCCGCCCCCGGGGAAGAAGCTTCCTGGCGCTGCCTGAGGCCGGGGAGATGGCCCAGGCCTCCCAGCCGGCTCTCCTGTGCACGGCTCGCCCTGGCTCTGCCCTCTGTCTGCGTGTTCGTGCGCCATGTTACCAAAGTGGGACGGTGTGTCAACATTAGTTTGTTTAATTACGAATGCTTTCGTTCTGAAGGCTACTGCAGTTATTGATGTGTGTCTCCCTTGTGAGAATTTCTTTTTTCTTTTCTTTTTTTTTTAATTTCTGAGGGAGGGAGACAGCATGAGCAGGGGAGGTCAGAGAGAGAGGGAGACACAGAATCTCGAGCAGGCTCCAGGCTCTGAGTTGGCTGTCAGCACAGAGCCCGACGTGGGGCTCGAACCCACAAACTGTGAGGTCATGACCTGAGCCGAAGTCGGACGCTTAACTGACTGAGCCACCCTGGCACCCCGCGAGAATTTCTTATGTTTACTTCCAGGCTTACGGGCCTGGAAGTTTGAAGAACGGAGGGCAACAGGTGACTGACTGTTTTCACTGGCTTCTGTCCCCCACCTCAGAGGTCTGGATGAGGAAGCATCAGGGACACGCAAGATCCTCGGAGTATGAATTTTCAGCCTTGGCTGCATGTCGGAATCACCAGCGAGCTTTAGGAACTGTGGGTGCCTGGGTCCACCCCCAGAGACTCGGGTTTCCGGGGTCTAGGATGTGGCCTTGGCACTGGGAGTTTCTAACACTCCCCGGGCGATTCTAATGTAGGCCAGGGGTGAGAGCCATGCCCCGGGGCACCTGACCCACCCACCCCGGCTCCTTCCCCCACGGCCCAAGGAGACCAAGTTGGCTTCCAGAAACTCGGTTTTTCCCCTTGGCCAGCGCCTCTCCAGATGAAACAGGGTGGATTAAGCGCTTGAGAGCATTTGGGCTTCTCAGTGGCCCGTCGGAAAAGAGTCCTCAGAGAAGCCCAGTCCAGTTCTGACTCTCCCTTCCCCCTCTTTTCAGTATGGAATCGTGCTCGATGCCGGGTCTTCCAGAACCACCGTGTACGTCTATCAGTGGCCAGCAGAGAAGGAGAATGACACTGGAGTGGTCAGCCAAAGCTTCAAGTGTAGTGTGAAAGGTAAGGCCCAGACTGTGTGCGGGAGGCCCACGGGGAAGCCAGCAGGAGTCCTGAGGGTCCCTGGAGGCCTGAGGGAGCCCAGGAAGCTGCCTGGAGCCAGGGAGCGAGCACCGGGCGCGGCATCAGGGACACACGCCACCCTGTGCGGACGGCGCTCCTCGCCCCGCCGCACGTGCGCGAATGCCGGCGGAAGGCACGCATCTCCTGGGCCAGAACGAAGGACGGTTTCCCCGTCACGGTAACAGCAGTAGGCCAAGCGTCGGCATTTTCTCGTGCTGGTTCCCTGAGCCTCACTTTGCCCCAGATGATGTAAGGAGGGCCGGGCAGCATCTGCGGGCACAGTGGGTCGTACTACAGAGGAGCGAGCCCGAGATTAGGGAATCTGACACATTGATAACGCCTGCCTTTTGATCCGGGGGGAATCTATCTTCTGAGCTTTGAAAATATAATCCGGAACAAAGGCAGTCGGGGCCTCTGCTCGTAAGACGTGCAGAAACATGAGAGGGTCGTGGAGAACTGTATTCCAGCAGGGAAACTGCATTCTCCTTGGCCGTGCGTGTCGGGGTGGGGGTGGGGTGGCGGCGGTGCAGATGGATGGACCGTCCGTAACCAGACGGGCATCTCTGGTCCGGTAAAGCTTGATTCATGGACCCTGAGAGTTTGAATTTCATGTCATTTTCGAGTGTCACAACACACTATTTTAATTTTTCCCCCTAAAAACTGTCTTAGCCCACAGGCTGTACAAAAAAGGGTGACGAACTGGATTTGGCCTTGAGATACCCCCGCCCCACCGAGACAGAACAGTCTCGGCACCTCTAACGGCCCTCCACAGCATAGCCTGAATTTTATATTCACTGTTTCCTTGTCCTTCTTATATTCTTTTGTCCTTATGCATTTAGTTTTTCCTGTTTTTGAAGGCAGGGTCAAACATGCATACACATAAACGGAGTCAATGTTTATTCTTCTGTAATTCGCTTTATTCATGAACTTTGGGTTTTTAAGATCCGTCTGGGTTGAGAGGGAGTCACAGAAGCTCATACGTTCTTCCCTGTCGATGGACATTTGTATTTCCATGATTATGGAAAGGACGATTAAGGGATAAGGTTGGGCAG
>NW_027528417.1:680812-699480 GCF_008692635.1 Crocuta crocuta
AAAGTTGAGCATATTTATATTTTAATTTACTTTTAACATTATAAATTATAAATATGCTTATATATTTTATATTTATGTTTCACATGACCATTTCTGTTTTTGTGAAATTCCTGCTCGTGTTGCTCACTTTTCTACTGAGTTGCTTGACTTTTTCTCACTGACTCACTGGAGTTCTTTTTTTTATTATTTTTTTAATGTTTGTTTATTTTGAGAGCGAGAGAGAGACAGAGCGTGAGTAGGGGAGGAGCGGAGAGAGAGGGAGACACAGAATCTGAAACAGGCTCCAGGCTCTGAGCTGTCAGCACAGAGCCCGACACGGGGCTTGAATCCATGAATCATGAGCTGAGCCGAAGTCACACACTTAACCGACTGAGCCACCCGCGCCCCCGGAGTTCATTATACGTGTTGTGAATATGAGTGCTTAGCCAGCATTATTGTTCTCATATTTTCTCACAGCGAATGGTTTGTCTTTTTAAGTCTCTTCGTTGTGTCTTTTGATAAACAGAAGTATTTTTATGTAGGCATAATTACCAGTCTTCTCTTTTATGGGTTTGCTCTTGTGTATTTAAGAAATCCTTTAGCCTGAGGTCAAATCATATATGATATAAATATATGTATATTTATATGTTTATAAATATCATAAAGATGTTCTTCAAAGTTTTATAATTTTGTTCTTTAACAATTAAGTCTTCTTTAATGTTTATTTATTTATTTTTGAGAAGGGGGGGAAGAGAGAACAAATGAGGGAGGGGTAGAGAGCGAGGGAGAGAGAGAATCCCAAGCAGTCTCCACACTGTCAGTGCAGAGCCCGATGTGGGGCTCAAACCCACAAACCATGAAATCATGACCTGAGCTGAAACCAGGAGTCAGATGCTTAACCAGCTGAGCCACTCAAGTACCCCACAGTTAAGTCTTTAGTGCACATAGCCAACCCCAGTTAGCGAGTGTGTGTCTGTGTGTGCCTTTTTATTATTTTTTAAATTTATTTATTTAAATTCAAGTTAACATACAGTGTAGTATTGGCTTCAGGAGTAGAACCCAGGGATTCATCACTTATGGGTGCGCCTTTTTATAAGCCTACTTCTTTAGGGGTGCCTGGGGGCTCAGTCGGTTAAGCATCCAACTTTGGCTCAGGTCATGATCTCACGGGTTGTGAGTTCAAGCCCCATGTCGGGCTCTGTGCTGACAGCTCGGAGCCTGGAGCCTGTTTCAGATTCTGTGTCTCCCTCTCTCTGTGACCCTCCCCAGTTCATGCTCGCTCTCTCTCGCTCGCTCTCTCTCAGAAATAAATAAAACATTAAAACATTTATAAGCCTCCCTCTTTAGACCATCATGATCTTTGACTTGGCCTAGCGCTTCCTGGCCAGGATGTGAACACATCCTGAATGTGTCGGCGCCCCAGCCCACAGGACAACAGGGTAGACTCTGGACCGGCTCCCCCGGCCCCAAGCAGCCTCCTTCACTTGCCTCCACGAGCTGCCCAAAGATAATCACTTCTGGGGGTTCCAGCACTGATAAAGCTGGCAAGCAGAATTAGCCTTTCCCACGGCGAGACTAACAGAGTTCTCTGAATAACAGGGTGGGTTCTGATCATCCGACCTTCAACGGAGAGCAGCCAGGAGCTCACCTTCCCTGGTACCTGGGTGTCCAGGTTAGGGTGTCAGTGAGCAGATATTGAGACAGAGTTTGGGATGGAAGGTAATTCTTAGAGAGCCACACCTGCGGGAGGGAGGGGGAGCAGAAGGGCTGGAGGGAAGAGAAGTCACGCCGCCACGTGGGCCTGACAGGGCTCGGGGCAGTCAGGTGCCTTGCGTGGCCTGAGTTGGCTGGGCTGCGACAGCGCTGTTGCCATCGGTGGTTCGATGTCGCCGTCCTGGAAAGGGCGTCGGGCAAGGCGGCTCCCTGCGGCGAAGGCCGCACGAAGGAGCTGGCGGCTGAGACGCTAAGCCGTTGTTTGAAGGGGCGCCTGCTTGGCAGCTCTCTGGGCCCACAGGGCACTGGGGTGTTTCCTGAGAACTGACTGATTGTTGTCCACAAGGCACAGGCGGCCACAGCCGTGCTCGGAGCCCAGCCAGAGACCCCAGCTCTGTGGTCCTAACTTCTGAGCCATTTCCTCACCGTCGAGCATGAAAGAGGGTAGCGGGTTGCTCGTTTTGAAAGGTGAGAGCAGCCACGTCAAAAAAAGAGAGGGCAGTGTAGAGTGATCATTAAGACTCATCCCTCCTGTGTGAGTTCTGGGATGTTCCTAACCGCTCTGGGTCTTGGCCTCTTCATCTCTAAAATAAGAAGCATGAGAATAGTAACACCATCCCGTAGGAATCATTTGAAGATTCAATGACGTGTATGTAAAGCAGGTAGCAAATGCACAGCATGCAGTAAGCACTTAGTAAGTGTTAGCTATTGTTATTCAAGGCCAGGACATTCTAGAGCTCCCGGTGGATATTCTTGCCAAGAAGTTAGTCTCACCCAGATCTGTCTTTGGACCCAGAGAGCAATTCAGCCAAGTCAGTCCTGATGATCTTCTGGCTGTAGGGGGACATGCGACCTTCATGGGGACATGTGACCTTCATGGAAGGGGCCCTTGGCCACCCTGGATGTGATTTAGGGGAGGGGCAGGGACAGGGAGCCCACACCACATCCATAAATGAGTCTTCCCTTTGATCGCAGTAGCCTCAGGATCCATATATGTGCTCCAGATGACCAGAAGACCACAAACTAAATCTCAAAATACAGAGTTGAAGTTTGGCAAGTGCCATTGCCTTGAAGACACGTGGCTTCTGCAAGGATAATTTGGGTTTCTGGTTTGCCAGTTGCAAATTTTCCAGGGCTCCCCCGCCTGGGGTGGTGAATGCTTGCTTGCCCCACAATGTATCCCAGATACCCAGGCTCTCGGAGGTTTCTTTCTTGGGGGGAGGGGGACCTGGTGAGTATCGTCCTCCTCATTTGCTGCTCTTTTCCTGAGTTCATCGGGTGCTGCCTCAGCTGCCGGTCCCCATGCTGGTGTCTAAAGCCCTGGCTGCTCGTTGTAAAGCCATTCCCCGGAGGGCACTGGTCCCCTAGAGGCCCCGCATCTCTTTCTCGGCGTGCCATGCTTATGTCTGCTGCTGCCTCCGCTCAGAGGACATTCACGTGTTCCCTTTAAACCAGTGCTTAAAGTTCTTTTTTTTTTTTTTAATTTTTTATGTTTATTTATTTTTGAGAGAGAAAGAGAGCGTGAGCGGAGGAGGGGCAGAGAGAGAGGGAGACACAGAAGCAGGCTCCAGGCTCCGAGCTGTCAGCACAGAACCTGATGTGGGGCTCGAACTCATGAACCGCAAGATCATGACCTGAGCTGAAGTCGGGCGCCCAACTGACTGAGCTGCCCAGGCGCCCCTAAAGTTCTTTAAACTCCACTAGGGCCTAATAGTTACCAGCTCCTCCACTGAAATACCTTAAGGAGTTGCTTTGGGGACCCGACGTCTACAGTTTTGAAAGCATCCTTTGCTTGGGTACGTCTTCTGCTTCTGTCCTACCCCGAGTAAGTCTTACGTTATCTGTCCAACCCCCTTTCTCCAGACTGGAATAGTAGTTCCAACCCTCCTTTCTTAGGGTTGTGAATCCCAAGATCCCATGAGCCAGTGAGCCCAATCTTGTCTTCTCTCTAGGAGGCTTATGGGGCGTTATGCAAATAGGTGACATGCTCAGGTGCCCCAACTTCTGACATCCCAGCATTCCTCTTACCCAGTCCCTTCCAGAGACCGGCTCTGGCTGATCCAGATTGAACTACACGATCCCCTTAGCATAGTTTCATACTGATTTGAAAATCTCATTGACTGATCGATTCATTTATTCATTTATCTAACAAATATGAATTGGGTGCCGACTGTATGCCAGTATGTCCTTGACACTGGGGATTCTAAAATGAAATATACAGGGCACCTGGCTGGCTCAGTCAGTGGGCTCTTGATCTTGGGGTCATGAGTTCAAGCCTCACATTGGGCATAGAGCTTATTTAAAAACAAATAGAAAATGGGGGCACCTGGGTGGCTCAGTCGTTTAAGCGTCCGACTTCGACTCAGGTCATGATCTCACGGTTCATGAGTTCGAGCCCCGCGTCAGGACCTGTGCTGACAGCTCAGAGCCTGGAGCCTGCTTCGGGTTCTGTGTCTCCCTCTCTCTCTGACCCTCCCCTGCTCTCGCTTTCTCTGCCTCTCAGAAAATAAACAGAAAAAATTTTAAAACATACATAAAAATAAATAAAAAATAAAAGGTAAATAAATAAATAAAATAAGCAAAGTCTGTGCTGTTGTGGAACTTACATTCAAATCACGGAGCCAGCTCACAAATGGGTATAAAAACATGTCAGGGCGAAGGGCTGAAAGGGGAAATCAGTGAGGCAGGCGGGCAGAACGTGGTCATGCTGCTTTAGACAGGGTCACCAGGGAAGGACAGAGGAGGGGACAGTCAAGCAGAGGCAAAAGTGAAAGAAGAGTGTGAGCCATTCACATTTTTGAGGGAAGAATGTGCTGAACAGAGGGCCTGGCAAGGGGAAAGGCCAGGAGTGGAGGCCGCTCAGCATTTTCCAGGAAAGGCAAAGGGGCCAGGGTGGCGGGGGCAGGGAGAATGGCGCAGGAAAGGGGAGCAATGAGGCCAGCACTGTGGCCGAGGCCAGCTCGTGGAGGCCCGGAGATGCAGTGAGGGGTCTGACTTGTCCTCAGGGGCGTTTTCACCAGAGTATCCTGGCAGCCACTGGGAGATCCTGGCCACGGAACTAACATGGACATGACTTCTGCTTTTCATGGAGCGTTCTGGATGTAGAACATGTGGTCAGAGGCTGAGGTCAGAAGCTATTAGCTCGTAGGCCAGTGCACATTACGACGTCATAAAGCCATGACGTTGTGGTGGTCTGTTCTGCTGTGGGGTGATTTTGCTCCGCCGAGAACATTGAACAATGTCTGGGGACATTTTTGATTGTCCCCGCTGGGGTTGGTGGCACTGCTGGCATCTAGTGGTGGCCGGGGATGCTGCTGAACCTTGCACAGTGCGCAGGACGCGCCACAGCAGAGACCTGCGCAGCCCCAGATGGCAGTGGTGCCGAGGGGGAGATGCTCTGACCTAGAACGGCGCTGGGGAAGGTGGAGGAAGTGCTCAGATCTGAGAGTTAGTGTCAGAGTAGAGCCGGGGCGCCTGGGGGGCTCGGTTGGTGAAGTGTCCCTACTTCGGCTCAGGACATGATCTCGCGGTTCGTGGGTTCGAGCCCTGCATGGGGTTCTGCGCTGACAGTGCAGAGCCTGCTTGGGATTCTCTCTCTCCCCTCTCTCTCTGCCCCTCCTCCACTTGTGCACACACACACTCTCTCTCTCAAAATTAATAAACTTTTTTAAAAAGGAGACTGAAGAGACATACTAGCCAACTGCAGTGGATGGAATTTATTTGGACTATAATTCAAACAAACTGGATAGAGAAAAAGAGAAGGGTGGGGGCATGGAGAGGGAGAAGATGAATATGCAGAAAATGTGCGCTTAACTAGACTTTAGTTCCATTAGTTTTTACAGGCATAATAGTAGGATCATGCTGCTTTAAAAGAATTCCTGCCTGACTCTACTTTCAGTTCTCTCTGTGATCGTTCATGTGAGCTTCATGGAGATTTCTGGCCAAATTGAGGAAGGAACTCTGTTATGGGTTTGTTTGGGTTATAGGTCTGTTTCTCTAGGTGTGTGATTTCTTGTTGAAATTCATAAATGCGGACTTTCTGGTCTTCTTTTATACTTAAAGTTTAGGATAACATCTTATTAAATTACATATAGTTATGCCACAATGTTTCCTGACGATAAATCATGACAAGATTCCTTTTTCCCTCTGTGTTTGAACACATGGAACATAGATTTGAATTTTTGTTTCATTCTTCCTGTCCCCCCCTTTTACTACGTCTCAAAACCTATTTAGTGGAAATTCTGTGAAAAAGTGAATTTACCAGAGCACCTGGGGGGCTCAGTCGGTTAAGCGTCCGACTTCGGCTCAGGTCATGATCTCATGGTTTGTGGGTTCCAGCCCCGCGTCGGGCTCTGTGCTGACAGCTCAGAGCCTGGAGCTGCTTCAGATTCTGTGTCTCCCTCTCTCTCTCCCCTTCCCCCACTCATGCTCTGTCTCTGTCTCTCAAAAACATTTTTAAAAATTTAAATAAAATCTTTAAAACAAGCCAAAACAAAACAAAAAATGACTTAACCAAAAGGCAAGTCATGTGAAAGAAGACGAGAGAGGCAAAAAGCCAAAACGATGGATTATTTCTGAACCGGAGAAGGGGAAGGAGAAGAAGAATTTTTGCCTTTTAGCGAAGCAAACTGACGTGTTTTAAGAACGAAACGATAACATCTCTGCAGTTCGCTCTGTGGGGACAGCGAGCAGAGCAGGTGACACCAGAGGTGCCCGTTGTGAGAGCTGGGAGGCGGGCACCACGGGGTTCGTCACACCACTCCCCCCACCGCCTTTATGTCCGAATTTCCGTCTCGGGGCCTTCCTGCCTCATTGTTTCACTTTCGTAATTCCTTCCTTCCGTATTTGGAGAGTTGACTCCACGGCGTGACCACACGGGCCTTAGCACATCCACCCGTTCTCAACCCCCTACTCACGCCCGTTAACGCCCAGAGCCGATCTGGTTTTTTATGTAGAGTCTGTATTGCCCTTGTCGGCGCCCGGGAATGCTAAGAAGTGCTGACTGCTTGCTCCTCAGGCTCGGGGGTCTCCAGCTATGGGAAGAACCCCCAGGACGCCCCCAAGGCCTTTGAGGATTGCATGCAGAAAGTCAAGGCGCAGATTCCAGGCCACCTCCATGGATCCACCCGCGCTTACCTGGGGGCCACGGCTGGGATGCGCCTGCTGAGGTAAGGGCTGGGCTGGCCCCCAGGAGCCCATCCGACCGAAAGCAAGGATGTGACGAACCTTGCCAGGAACGTGACCCTGTGCCTGGGAACAAACCCGAAAGAAAGGAGCCCATAGTCTCTGCCTTGAATTTAGGCTTCCAAAGTTGGGAAACTTTTAGTCTTTATTTTAATGCCCAGAAAGAAACTGTTATAACATGGAATCCCTCCACCTTGGTGATTTTCCGGAGCGCTCTGGAGAAAAGGCAGGTGAAATCGCGTGGGGTATACCTCTAGAGTTTTAGAAAAGGAAAAGCTGTCTGGGATGCCTAGTCTTCTGACCCCGGCATGCCGGCAGCTGTCCCCAGAGTTACGTAGCTTCTCACGCACACGGTCTCACCGGCATCTGCTTTCAAAGAGCGTTTCTTCACTGGGGCGCCTGGGTGGTTCAGTCGGTTAAGCGTCCGACTCGATTGCAGCTCAGGTCATGATCTCACCATTGTAAGATGGAGCCCCCCCTCAGGCTCCACACTGACATGCTTAGGGTTTTCTTTCTCCCTCTGACCCTCCCCTCCCTCTAAAAAAAAAAATAGTGGAATTGGTGCACTTCAACTCAGTCAAAGCCTTGAGCTATTAGGAAACAAACAGCTCACTGCGTGCAACTTAGCAGTTCCTTCTAAACTTGTAGCCGTGACGCTTCGCCCAGGTGCACTGTTTTCTAATGCCCTGTTTCTCTTTCTTCCCCATGATTGTAGCTCCTTGACCTTGAAATAAAAGAAAAATAGTTTTTATTTTTTTAAGAGAATACATTTCTTTTTTCTTTGCCGTGCATTTATTTTTGAGAAAAAGAGAGGGAGAGCTCACAGGGGAAGGGCAGAGAGAGAGAGGGAGTGTGAGAATCCCAAGCAGGCTCCGCATTGTCAGCATAGAGCCTGATGTGGGGCTCGAACTCACGAACCTTGAGGTCATGACCTGAGCCGAAATCAAGAGCCAGACACTTGACTGACTGAGCCACCCAGGTCCCACAAGAAAAATAAATTTTTAAAAAAATCAAACTTAAAAATCTACCCAGGGTAAAAACCTGCTGTGAACTGTGAAAATAAGGCTTATCCCCCAAAGATGACAGTCAGTGCTGCAAACCCACTTTGTCTGGAGTGACAGTAACATAAAATTCTATGTGTGGGCATAAAGCAGATGCACAGAGACAGACGGACAGACAGAACCACTTCAACATGGTCATTAGAAGAAAGCACAAAGCACCCTCGGTTGGATTAGGCCTTTTCCCTGAGGTTTTCCTCTCCTTGTTTCTATCCCTCAATCCTGGTTGACCGATCAGAATGTGGGAAAAAGTTGAATTTCTTTGCTCCCCTTGGAATCTGCAGGATGTTCCAAAATTATTGCATTTACCTGAAAGAAATGATACAGAAATTCCTTCCTTCTGCCTCTTCTTTTTTTCTTTTATTTTTTTTATTTTTTTATTATTTCTAGGAGAGAGAGAGAGAGACAGCGTGAGCAGGGGAGGGTCAGAGAGAGAGGGAGTCACAGACTTTGAAACAGGCTCCAGGCTCTGAGCTGGCAGTCAGCACAGAGCCCGACGCGGGGCTCGAACCCACGAACCGCGAGATCATGACCTGAGCGAAAGTCGGACGCTTAACCGACTAAGCCACCCAGGCGCCCCATTGCCTTTTCTTTTTTAAGGAAACAAAGCATCCGACTTTTTCTTAGCTGCCTTTTCTCCCCTCCTCTCAGTGAGGAATAATTAGAAGACACGAAGACTTCTAGCCCATGACAAAAACCATGGAATAGGAAGTTCTCCACTTGGGAAAACAGTGAATGTCCCCTTTGAATAAATTAAAGATTAACTCCTCCTCGTAAAGCTTTCTGATGGTAATCCATTCCTTCTGAGGATCTGGCTGACGTTTTAATTGAGAGAAAAGTCAACTATTTAAAAAAAAGCATTTAATGAGAGTCCTCTGGGAGGGGAACTGATAAAACTAGGAAAAGCCTTGGATTGTTTTCCAAGCAGGGATCATTTGCTGCTGAATTAGAACGGACCTTGGCTTGTAACGTGGTTCTTCCTCGTTGAGCCAATAGTGAGCCAGTGCCCCTGGTTTCAGTCACCCTGTGATGAAAGGGGAGGTACCCCCCCAAGCAAATGTCCTTCCGCAAGGTAAAATGGCGGCAAATGAACGACAGCATGATGCCATGTCACGGGTGATACTTGAATGCTGTGTTTCCACGTTTCCGTGGGTCAGCACACTGATGGATTTCAATCCAGTGACGGCCACGATAGCCATCATATCCCCTCATGATGAAGCCCTTTCTAGAACAAAGCAGGGACAGCTGAAAAGTGGCTCTTTCTTTCCTCCCTCCTCCTGAGATCCCCCTTCCTTCTGGCCTGATGAGAGCTCCTTTGTGTGGTGCCTCCAGCGGATTCCTAAAGCCACCCCGTGCCTTCACCAGTCCCCTTTCCTGTGCTGATCTGAGACACAGCAGCGGTGATTAAGCACGAGGCTCTTGGAGTAGCTGGCGCCAGAGAACGAGGCAGAAGCAGGCAGCGGGGAGGGAACAGGGTGTTTGTACTTGAAGCTGTTTCTCTGCTTGGCAGTTTGACGGGTAACAAGTGCATCTGCCTTCGGGTTCCCTGGGAGGTTCCGACTTGCAGACGGTTGCCGTTTTTGCACATTCTGGGAGCCCGTCCCTGCCGGCAGAGGGCTGGGAGGTTCGCCTTTGCACCTGATTGAGAACATTGGAAGACGCTCGTCCCCGGGCCCTCAGCCTTTGTGTTCTGTGCCTTGCATAGGTTGCAAAATGAAACAGCAGCTAATGAAGTCCTTGCAAGCATCCAAAACTACTTCAAGTCCCAGCCCTTTGATTTTAGGGGTGCTCAAATCATTTCTGGGCAAGAGGAAGGGATATATGGATGGATTACAGCCAACTATTTAATGGGAAATTTCCTGGAGGTGTGTGAAAACAAATGCATGGTTTTTAATCTTGCTGTCTATCCCGTCCCTGTGGGTGGTCCCTTACGCACAGGTGCATCTGTCCTGTGTCCCTCTCTATCGTATGTGGCGTGGAGGAAACCCCTGTGAGACATAGCTAAGAAAAGACACACAGCGCTGGGGCAGAACAGGACCACATGTACGGGGGACAGGGGTGCCATCACTTCACTAGCTGGTACGAAATTGGAGGTGGAGGGGATCTAAATCTAAAGGCTGTGTGTATCTTGAAGGGTAGCTGGAGAATGGCCCTTCTAAGAAGCTCCACGGCCCTCTGGAATTTCCAGAACCCTCAGGCAGCCTCTTGCCAAACCATCCTGTGTCCCTGGGTCCCTTCCATTGCTGTCCCCACATGCCCCGCCCCGGTGCAAAGGAAAGCCAGCTTCGAGGGACAGTTGCCATCTTACAGAGGACATAAACCATATCCAGCCCAACACCTACTTTGTTCCCCCTCAAACATATTCTTAAATTTTAGTTAATTGCCAGCAGTTACTATTTTAGAAATGTCACACACACACACACACACACCACATACAGACCCACATCTCTAGCTTTCCCTGACCCCCACGCCCCTAAAAGTTGGAAGCGCTGGTCCCGCGGGCTCACACTGGCGATAACCAAGCAGAACAGAGTGCGGCCCGCACAGTCCCCAGTTTGCCGCGGCCNTCACCCATTTATGCTGCCTGCCCAGCCCCGGAAGCACTGGAGCTCACCACCCTTGAAAGAAAGGAGAGTTCTGGCCCCCAAATGCCCCCCACGTCCTATTTCCTAGCAAAGGGAGCCGGGTCTTGGGTGGAGAGTCCCGGGCTAACAGAGACGGTGCCTCCGGCGTTTTCTCTCGTTTCCTTCCCCCCGCTGTGCAGAAGAACCTGTGGCATATGTGGGTGCATCCAAATGGAGTGGAGACCACAGGCGCCCTGGATTTGGGCGGTGCCTCCACGCAAATATCCTTCGCGACCGGAGAGAAGGCGGGGCTGAACGCCAGCCATGTCACGGAGGTGTCCCTGTACGGCTATGCGTACACGCTCTACACTCACAGCTTCCAGTGCTACGGCCGCAATGAGGCTGAGAAGAGGTTTCTGGCAATTCTTTTTCAGANATCTTCTGATTGGGTTGGAAACAAGACCACTTGCCAGCTTAGTCATGGGGGGCGGCGTCCAAGCTTGCTCACTCGCTCTCTATGCTGTGCTGCCCACTGCCAGTGTATGTGAGTCAGAAGCCTAGGGAAGTTGCAGGACGCCCGATGTCTCATAAATGATTCAAGACCTGGGATCCCTCTATGACACAAGCTGTTTTAAACCAATAGCTAAATAAACCTGAGACCTTTGGGACTCCCCTGAGTGCTGACAAAATCATAGAAGTGGTCCCCAGAGCTTGCTGACGGGAGAGGCCTGAGCCCCCCCCAGGTTCAGCCTCCTTTTACATGGGCCTGTATCAGGTAGGCTGGTCGCCCCCTGTGTGGTGAGATACGGGAGGGGCCGAAGGCCATCACATTGGCCAGTAACGGACACAGTAACGGTTCCGTGGCTCCCACGGCTTCTTCAGGCGCCAGCTGCAAGGTGTCATTAATGTAAACTCAGTGCCCGTGTGGTGGGTGTCACTGAGCCTGGGCTCCACTCACGATGTCCTAGCCCCCAGAGTCCAGTGCTCGGGGACGTCCATCTCAGCCAGGCATGGCTGCGAAGGGAAAATGAAGATGAGAGAAGGGGCTTTGACCACCTGGAGGGGCGTGAGGCCAGCCAGAGGCCACAGATCCTGGCTCCCGGTGAGACCCGGGGCAGGGGGCAGGGCCGGGTCAGCCGCGAACGCAGCGGACACAGCACCATTGGTTAGTGCCCTCCCCCCCCACTCACTCGGGCCGCTGGGGCGGGAAGCAGTACTTGCCCAGCCGCCAGCCTGCGGGGAGGGTGGGCTGGCTCACCAGGCAGCAAGACTGACCCCTTCAGGCCCCTGCACTCACCGCGTAGTCGTGCAGGGGTGAGAGTTCGCCTCCAGAGCTGGCCGCTGCCCAGAGCTCCTGTTTGAACCTCGCAGGAAAGGCGGGAGCCCCGACACATATGCGCGTGATGTGCATTGTTGGCGGAGGCTGAACTCGCGGGAGAGGACAGGGTGGGGGCCCCTGCAGGCAGCCCTCGGGGCTCAAGAGACCCAGTGCCCACCCCAGACTCACACCACCCCCCTCGGCCGAACGGAGCCCACAGGGGCCCCGTCCTCCCTCGCAAGGCGTCCGAGACCTCCCCCCATGCCTGCTCGCCCTCTAACGTGCTGGAGCCAACATGCCGCTGCCCAGGGGAAGCTCTGGAAACACCTCTTTTCTCCACCTCCCTTGATTTCTAGCAACGCTTCACGCCTCTCCCTCCAGTGCTGACCCCGGGGGTGGAGGGCACAGGGCTCCTCGGAACTTGCAACAGGAGACAGGGGGCAGGTGAAGCCATCCTTTTCCCAGAGCGAGCGAAGGTCAGAGGAGCTAACCTCTTAAATTTGGCTGGCCCTGAGGAAAGTGTTTGTGTGTGTTCATTTTTACAATGTTTATTAAAGAATGATTATTGGGGCGCCCGGGCAGCCCGTCGGTTGGGCACCCGACTTTGTGTCAGGTCGTGATCTCACTGCCCGTGGGTTCGAGCCCCGCGTCGGGCTCTGTGCTGACAGCTCAGGGCCTGGAGCTGCTTCCGATTCTGTGGCTCCCTGGCTCCCTGCCCCTCCCCCAGTCGCTCTCTGTCTCTGTCTCTCAAAATAAAATAAAGACATAACAAAATAAAATTTTAAGAAGAATGATTATCGGGGGCACCTGGGTGGCTCAGTCGGTTAAGCATCTGACTCTTGATTTCAGCCCGGGCATGACCTCAGGGTTTGCGAGATCGAGCCCCATGTCCAGCTCTGTGCTGAGAGCACAGAGCCTGCTGGGAATTCTCTCGGCCCCTCCCTCTGTCCCTCCCCTCCTCTTAAAAAATAAACATTTTAAAAAAAGAATGATTATGTATCTAAGANAAAGAATGATTATCAGGGGCACCTGGGTGGCTCAGTCGGTTAAGCATCTGACTCTTGATTTCAGCCCGGGCATGACCTCAGGGTTTGCGAGATCGAGCCCCATGTCCAGCTCTGTGCTGAGAGCACAGAGCCTGCTGGGAATTCTCTCGGCCCCTCCCTCTGTCCCTCCCCTCCTCTTAAAAAATAAACATTTTAAAAAAAGAATGATTATGTATCTAAGAATCTACAGTGGAGAAGCCAGTACTCCCCTGGTCTGAGGTCTCCCTTGGGCTGGAGAACGTGGGGCTCGAGGTGCGAGCCCGGGGCTGGGGGCAGAGGTGGGCGATCCCAGTGTCCCGTGCGGACAGTCGGTGAGGAGGGACGGGCAGCTCTGCAGCGTGCCCGGTGACCTCTGGATGCCTGAGTGGGTGGCTCTGCCCGCGAAGCCTGTGACTCAGGAGAGGGGAGGGATCCAGGTGTGCTGACGATCACCCACAAGTGCACGTTCCGACCTGCCTGCCCAGCACTTTGATGTGCCACATACATGTTGCCAAGCCCCGGCTTCGAAGGTCCACAAAGATGATTGCATCGCGAACGCTGGCTGAGTAAGTGCCCCCAGTCTGGATCTGGTCTCCTCACCTGTCGCAGTCTGGTTAGAATGGGACCTGGATGTATCCTTTGCAGCCTGTTTTCATATGAACAGGCCCCCATGGCCCCAGCGCTGGAGTCTCTGACAGCATTTTAGGGGCTGAAGACATGCATTCACTTTCTTTCATCCCCTCTTTAAGATTTTTTCTTCTGTTTTTAAAGTAACACATGTTCAGTGAAAAAGGGTTAGAAAATGCAGACACGGGCACACAGAAATATAAATAATAAAACCAAACAAGGAACCCTAGAATTAACCACAGTAAACATTTTCTTCCAGTCTTTTTTTCATGCATGAATATGTATGTTTACAAATTTGGCTTCATATGCTGTATATAGTTTTATATCCAGCCTTTTCTCTTTTTCTTTTTGTTTCTTTTTTCTTTTTTTCTTTTTTTTGCTGAAAGAGAGCGAGAGAGGCAGCGTGAGCAGGGGAGGGTCAGAGAGAGAGGGAGACACAGAATCCAAAACAGGCTCCA
Source organism: Crocuta crocuta (assembly GCF_008692635.1). NCBI lineage: Eukaryota > Metazoa > Chordata > Mammalia > Carnivora > Hyaenidae > Crocuta > Crocuta crocuta. The sequence goes on from NW_027528417.1 coordinate 694,739, forward strand.
GGCTCTGAGCTGGCAGTCAGCACAGAGCCTGATGTCTCTTTTTCTTTTGTAATGTTTATTTATTTTGAGAGAGAGAGGGAGAGAGTGTGAGCACGGGAGGGGCAAAGAGAAAGGGAGAGAGAGAATCCCAAGCAGGCTCCATCTCATGAACGATGAGATCATGACCTGAGCTAAAATCAAGAGTCAGACACTTAACTGACTGAGCCGCCAGGCACCCCTCCAGCTTTTTCTTTTACCTAACGATATATCATGAGCAATTTCCTGTGGTGCTTAATATCCTTTGAAATTATTATTCTTATGGATGCATAATGTTCCAAGTACCATTCTTTAAAAAGAAAAACTAGATAGGTCATTTTATTATGAAAGAAACTGCATTCTTACTGTAAAAATGTCAAACTATGCAAAAAACGCATTGAAGTAAAAATGAAAGACTCTCTTTCCAATGCTATTCATCAAATGTCTTCACTGTTCACAGCTTGATACATTGTTGTTCTAGACTTTCCAGATCAATATCTAACTTGTTTTCTTTACCCTTTAATGTTTCACAATTTGTCAACCATTCCTCTCCTGATGGACCTGAGGCTATGTCCTGTGGTCATAAACCTTCTTGTGCACATAACCTTATGAACTAGTAATTTTACTTCTGGAGGATGAAATCGAAGGATAGGTATATTTTTTATATAAGTAGATAAATGAGCAATCTTCCAACAAAATTAAAACCATCTGGATTCCCACCCACAATACTGTGACGACCTTTTGCAATCTGATAATTTCAGGGATTCTGAGACATTCCATTAATAAGATAATGAGGATCTGTTTCTGAATTTCCTATTATATTCACCCATTTCTCCATTCTTAACACAGTATCATTTGTTATATGTTCTAGTTGCAATAGTTTGTTTTTCTACTCTCAGACATTTATTTTGAACTTCAAAATCATTTAAAGTAGTAACAAAAAGGAACTTTGTTTCATTGAGATTATGATTGCAGTTGCAATGACTGAAAATCAATTTGGTAAAATATTGGGCTATTATTGAAATTAGGAATTTCTGTATAGAATTATATTGTTCCAATTATTTAGTTCTTGGTTTGCACCCTTCAGTAAAACTTACCATTTTCATGATTGGCTCTGTAGCTTTCTTTTAGTTTCCTACCGTGTTTTTAATAGTTTCTATCACTATTGAGAATAGTTCCTATCACTGTCTTTCCACTTTCGACAGGATTTACCCTAAGATCAAGTTATGCTACAGTTTTCCAGGGGCTTCTTTGCTCTCGAGCCTAATGGGTGACCCTTTAGTGCCAGTGCCCTGCAAGTACTAAGTTCAGGGGGAGATTTGTTGAATGTCAAGGGACTGAACAGCTTAGACCATTGGCAAAGTATACTTAAAGAAGGCGATAACAGGGGCACCTGGGTGGCTCAGTTGGTTGAACATCCGACTTCAGCTCAGATCATGATCTCATGGTCCACGAGTTTGAGGCCCGCATCAGGCTCGGTGCTGAGAGCTCAGAGCCTGGAGCTGCTTCGGAGTCTGTGTCTCCCTCTCTCTCCGCCCCTCCCCTGCTCGCTCTCTGTCTCTGTCTCTCTCAGAATAAAATAAAGACATAACAAAAAATTTTTTTTAATTAATGGTTTTCAAATTGGGCAGAGTTCAAATCCAATTCCTTTAGAAAACAGAGTACATAAATAGAACCATATGCATTTTGGACTGGCGTCAGCTAAGAAAGAATATTTTTCTCCAGTAAGTAAAATATTGGATAGTCATTTGGAAAAAGTAGAGTCAGGTCCTTACTACAGTCTTTATGCCAAATAAATTACAAAGGGATCAAAGATTTGTATGAATAAGGATATTTGGTGCAGCACCGTTTATAATGGCAGAGTGATTGGAACCCATATAAATATTCATATAGAGGAGATTCCTTAAATATAGTTGATTTGTACAGCGGAGTGCTATGCTGCTACTAAAAAGAAGAGGCCATTCTCTATGTACAGCGAATGGAAAGATCTGAAAGATAAATTTTTCAGTAAGAAAAGCAAGGAGCCTAACAGTGTGTATAGAATACTACCACGTATAGTTTTCAGAAGAAAGAAGAGGGAGGAGAAAAGATATTTGTGTATGCATACAAGACGTATACACAACATCTCCAGGAGGAAATTACAAAAACTGGCAATAGGGGTTACTTCTGAGGAGGGGATCTGGTGGCAGAGTGGTTGGGAAGGGGCCCTCATTTTCACAATGTATTTATTTGTAAACTTCCGGGTTATTCTGTTAGGTGGATAGATAATATCCTATTCAAAATGATCCATTAAACTAAACATATGTTGTGTTCTCCTCAAAATGGATTTCACAGGGGCGCCTGGGTGGCCCGTCAGTTGGGCATCCGACTTTGGCTCAAGTCATGATCTCACTGCTTGTGAGTTTGAGCCCCGCATCGGGCTCTGTGCTGACAGCTCAGGGCCTGGAGCTGCTTCAGATTCTGTGTCTCCCTCTCTCTCTGCCCCTCTCCCACTCACGCTCTTTTTCCCTCAAAATTAAATAAATGTTAAAAAGAATTTTTCTTAAATGGATTTCATAAAACCTGCTTCACAGGACCGTGGGGAGGGGTGAGTCAAGTAATGTGAGCAATAGCCTGGCGTGGTGCCCAGTGCGGGTAACTGTCACCCCCCCCCCCGGACTTATCACGACAACCTGCGACTTGCCTTCAGGTGCGCGCTGACCCAGAAGGGCATGTTTTCCATCCATTTCTCTCTTGGCGCCGGAGGGTAACAATAGTGAGAATTTGCAAAACGCTTGCCCACCCCCCTAAAAGAGTGTTTTCCGACACCTCGCTCTCGTACCTGCAGGATTCCCCCACCAAGACCAATCTCAGCAACCCCTGCTACCCTCGGAATTATCTCACCACCTTCTCCGGGGGCCACCTATTCGACAGCCTGTGCACAGCAGACCTGAGGCCCGCCGGCTACCGCCCTGACGACATCATCACTGTTGGGGGGACCGGGGACCCGTCGCTGTGTAGGGAAAAGGTGGCTTCCCTGTTTGACTTCAAAGCTTGCCATGACCAAGAAGCCTGTTCCTTTGACGGGGTGTATCAGCCAAAAGTTAAAGGGACATTTGTGGTAAGAGCGAAAACCACCCGACAGAGTCCTTTCTTCCCCCACCGAATACTTCCTTCTCACCTTTCTCTTCCGCTGACCGGCCCCCCACTTTCCTGTCCCCCCAGCCGAAGGCTCCGCGTTCTGCCCCCGATCTGAGAAGTAACTTCCTTGTGTGTTGCCTCCTCCCTCCCAGGCCTTTGCAGGCTTCTACTACACAGCCAGCGCCTTCAATCTCTCCGGGAGCTTCTCCCTGAGCGCCTTCAACTCAAGCAGCTGGGATTTCTGCTCGGAGAGCTGGAGCCAGGTCAGTGTTTAAAGAGAGAAGGGGCAGGGCGGCTGGGTGGCTCAGGCGGTTAACTGTCAGGCCCTGGATTTGGGCTCAGGTCATGATCCCTCGGCTCGTGAGTTCGAGCCCCGCATCGGGCTCTGTGCCGACAGCTCAGACTCTCAAGCTCCGCAGAGCCTGTTTCACAATCTCTGTCCCTCCCCAACTTGCTCACTCTCTCTCAAAAATTTTTTATTTAAAAAAAAATAAAGAGAAAAGGGCAACGTCAGTACAAAACGCAGAGTAGATCAGCATATAGCCCATTTGTGTGCATGTGTGCGTGTGTTCTGAATTTGGACTTCATGCCATTCTACCTCCCCCACGTCCATAAAACGGGGTAAGAAGGGAACCCCCCCGACACCTGCACCGTGGATCAACATTCCAGCCACGGACACAACGGTCAGAAGGGCGGGAGGTGCAGCAGCAGCGCTCTGTGAACTTAGAACGTGTCACCACGTGATACTGCATAGGGGCATTTTCATTATGATACGATGCGGTCCCATCATTTTATGGTGATTGTGTCATGAAATTGTGCGTGACGAGATCCTTTAACACGTGGTGTTCGGAAGCGTGCATTTCCAGTCGCACCTGCCTTATCTGCCTGGAACCTTCTTTTCAGCTGCCGCTGCTGCTCCCCAGGTTCGATGAGGTATATGCCCGCTCCTACTGCTTCTCCGCCCACTATATCTACCACCTGCTGGTAAATGGGTACAAATTCACCGAGGACACCTGGCCCCAAATACATTTTAAAAAAGAAGTAAGTCAAGGCATGTGCTGTTTTCTCCCCTTGCTCTCAAAGGTTTGTGTAAATATGTGCAAAAGAAAGGTAGAATTTACAGGAGTATTGGTGCTTTCAGTTTGCTGGAGGGAGGCTGATGACACTTGGGCCCCTGTGACCAAAGAAGACACGGTGGAGAACTCAGAGGAGGTTTCACTGGAGACCCTTCCACGTGAGGCAGCAATGGGAGGCCGGGTGCCCACGGACCCTGAGCTCTGCGAACGCAGGGCCTATTTCATTCTTTTCACGTGCTTAGCATTCAGCACAGCAGTGAGAGGCTAGAAGGTGTTTACTAAATGTTTGTCGAGTGTATAAAGAAGTATGTTGGGGCGCCTGGGTGGCTCAGTCAGTTAAGCATCCAACTTCGGCTCAGGTCATGATCTCACAGTTTGTGGGTTCGAGCCCCAAGTCGGGCTCTGTGCTGACAGCTCAGAGCCTGGAGCCTGTTTCAGATTCTGTGTCTCCCTCTCTCTCTGACCCTCCCCTGCTCATGCTGTCTCTCTCTCTCAGAAATAAATAAAACATTTTTAAAAATTTAAAAAAAA
>NW_027528417.1:700486-718553 GCF_008692635.1 Crocuta crocuta
GATTCTATGTCTTCCTCTGTCTCTGACCCTCCCCTGCTCATGCGGTCTCTCTCTCTCAGAAAAAAAAAAAACATTTTTAAAAATTAAAAAAAAAAAAAAAAGCAGTATGTTAAGGATCAGACTTTTCATCCTGAAAAGCAGCTTTAAATATAACAGTAACCGTAAAGCTAGTAACTCACAGCTCTCCATTTTACACAGACGTCAGGGTAACAGAGAGTGTTGGGGATTTATAGCAGCCGTGCCTGAGGTCACTGTATTTCCTGTCAAGTGTCCAGGATGGTCTGAGGCTGCAATCATAGCGGCTACCAGGTGACTCTCTGGTCTGTCAACCTCCGGGCTCTGTCTGCAGGCAGGACTCAGCCTTGCTGAGATGTGCATCCAGCAGTATATCCCGGCGATCAGGAAGAATGTTCTCATTTCAGGAATGGCTGGTATAAAGCCTGGAATATGTTCAATATTAGCTCTAGCAATAATTCTATTAAACCAGTCAATATCCAGCATTAGGCCTGTGACTGTCTACTTTTACATAAATAAAATTGAGTCATCGCGCAACAGATGGGGCTGTCTGGAGACATGCAGGGAGAGCTGATGGCATGCGGCCTCTAAGCCTTGCTTCTAATGAATCTCATTAGCAGGAAAGTACATTAAGAGAATGGAAAGTGACTTCCTCTTGAAGTCCAGTTTGGATGGAAACAGAATTCCAGCTTTCAAGTCCCTTTCCTTTATTCACAAAGAAGTTTATATCCAGTCAAATTAGTATTCCAATGTAAAAGGCATAAAAAAGACTTAGAAGAGTTGCTGCACAAAAACGTCAAAATATTTTTGGAGGAGATAAATACAAAGAGAAAGAAATCCAGGAGGTGCTATAAAAATATAGGCAATCAGGATAAATGATATGGTGCCTTGAAGTTTTTTTTTTTAAAGAAAACTTAAATCAGAGAAAAGTAAAAGAGAAGAAACCACCCAGAATAACCCCAAATTCAAGTATAGCTAATGTCTGGTGTGACGGGAGTCGGGTAGGGGGCATAAGAGTGGCCTAAAAGGCTCATCTTCTAAAGGAGAACGTTGTGTGTGTGTATATATATATATATATCAGATTGGATATATGTCAGATTGGATTTTTAAAAATCAAGCATATGTTGTTTGTAAGAGAAATCCTTAGGCATTAAGCATAAGGACGTGGAAAGCTTGAAAGTTAGAAAACTTTTTAACTATCGGGCAAACACTACCCATAAGAAAAGAGGGGTCACTGAGCTTTTCAAATTTCTGGGTAGCTATGTAATACCTGACCAAATAGTCTTTAAGATAAAGAGCGTCATTCAAGATACAGAGGATTCCAACATAATGATGAAGGGGTCATTGTGAAGACTGTAGACTGTAAACGTTTCTGTATCTAATAAAACAGCCTGAAAGCGTGGAAACAAAACCTGATGGAATTAGCGTGGGGAATTGACCGAGTCTGCCTCTTGTCCAGCGCGACCCCCTGGGCTGAGAAACTGGCTCCAGGCTCCGTGAAGTGCTCATTGCCCTCTTACCGTAGCCACAGACACATGTGGAGAAAGAGTAGAAAAACTCTCGCGGTTATTAACTGTGCCATCGTTCCACTTGGCTGTGACAGGCTGAGAGGATTCCGATGGTTTTTCTCCAAAGTGCAGAGCGGGCAGGGCCCTTGAGGCTTCGTGGCCCCAGTGACCTGGATTCTAGCCAGTCTCTGCAGTGCCTGAACTTGGGCAAGTGCTTTGACCCTAGGCCGCCAGCTTCTGGTGGGGACGACAGCGGCGTGTGTGTAATTCCTGCCTCGCGCCTCCGAGAACTAAGCCGTCTTTCTACCGCGCAGGTGGGGAACAGCAGTATAGCCTGGTCTTTGGGCTACATGCTCAGCCTGACCAACCAGATCCCAGCCGAAAGTGCCCTCATCCGCCTGCCCATGGACGCACCTGCCTTTGTGGGCGCCGTCGCCTTCTTCACGGCAGTGGCCTTGCTGTGTGTGGCCCTCCTGGTGTACCTGTGTGCTTCGGCCAGGAAGCAGAGACACTGCCAGCATGCCTTCGGCCGCACGCTGGATTCCGAGTGAGCCTCGCCAACAGCCCCTGGAGCCTCGGGGCGGCCCAGAACCAGCCTGGGGGGGCCCCGGGCAGCGCAAGCGAAGTGTCCGTCTTTGGGAAGCGCAGCTGGAGTCAAATACCGAGGTTACGTGCCTCTCTGCTAACTGATTTATGCCAAAGCACCTCTCAACTGGTTGCTCCTCCAAAGGCCCTACCACGCACCTGCTGACCTACTGGGGGCAGGGGAGAGGCAGGCCATCAAAGTCAGGCCCTTTCCTCCACGGGCCCTGGAGGAACACCGAATTGAGCATACGACAGTTTAATGCTGAAGAACTGACCTCAGGGCTCAGTTTGCGTGTTTCCTTCCTCAGAGATGCCACACACACCCCCCCACCCCACCCCCGGCAAGTTTGGAAGCCGGCAGGCGCCCATGGAGCGTTTGACACAGTCAGATATGTCGTTTTAAGGCTTCTTCCCACTGATTCCTAACTCAGACTTAGCAATCCCATAAGCACTGCGCTCCCTCAGGCCAGTAGGATAACAGCGTCTGGGCGAGAAGACTCCTTTCCCCAGAGGACAGTGGGCACGGCCAGGCTCTGTCATGCAGGCGGAACCCGGAGGACAGAAACACAGGAAGTCTCCCAGGAAACTGCCCGTTCCCAGGGTGGGGTTCCAGCAGTAGGTTGCTGCCGGTGTGCCTACCTTCATTCTCACCTCCCCGTCACGCGGCTGGGTCCTCCTGTGAAACACTTACTCCTAGTGAGGCTGTCAGTTCCAGGTCTTTTGCCTTTGCGGGGCTTTTGCTTAGGGCCGTTTTTTCACGGGAGCGTGGTTCGTGTGCTCTCACACCACGTTCGGGCAGGCGTACTGGGCACTGCCCTGAGATACCCTTGCGTACCACCGTCCTAGGTGGCCGGCCTCTCTGCAGTGGTACCACACTTCTTCAGTTTGGGGAAAGAAGAGGAGGCTGCAGGGACATTTCATTCCAACATAGGATGAAAAAGAATCCAGCAAGCCCAATGGCTACAAACTAAAAGTGAATATTATTCCAGATTGTTGTTTGTTGGCTGAATGTGAAATAAAGGACTCTTATTTTGACTCAGCAGTGTGTGTGTGTTTGTGACCTTGCAAACAGTACTTTTTTTCTCCTAAGGATGCCAGTGGTATATATGAGAGGAATTTCTTTAAACGAGGAAAATTTTCTTAAGAACAGACTTTCCTAGTGAACTAAGAACATTACGTGTTAGGGGCGCCTGGGTGGCTTAGTCGGTTAAGCGTCCGACTTTCGCTTAGGTCATGATCTCGCGGTTCGTGGGTTCGGGCCCCGCGTTGGGCTCTGTGCTGACTGCCAGCTCAGAGCCTGGAGCCTGTTTCAGTCTGTGACTCCCTCTCTCTCTGACCCTCCCCTGCTCACGCTGTCTCTCTCTCTCCTCTCTCTCCTAGAAATAAATAAAACATTAAAAAATTAAAAAAAAAAAAAAGAGCATTACGTGTTAATATCACCTTCATTCCAGAGAAGCTGAAGTGCTTCACTTTGATAAAAGCCTTTGGCTCCTTGAGGTAATTGAGTCACACATTTCCATGCCTTATTTGACATTCAGAACTTGGGAGGCTAGAGCCTCAGATCTTGCTGCCCACCTGGAATGGCTGCTTCCTTCCTGAGACGTGCTCCTTCTCACACAGGTCTCCCACCCAGCCTGTGGGCCATCTTCCCAACCATCCAAATAAAGCATGTTTTTCAAGGCCTAATTCTAGCTCACTTCTTCCACAAAGCTTTCCTTACACACACACACACACACACACACAGAGTGATCTATCTCCTGGATCACCTTTTAAATACTAGTTAGGTAAATTTTTATATTATTTACCTTGTGTGTGCATATGGCTTGTTTCTAAAATAGACAGTAGCCTAACTTAAGGGCAAACCCTGTCATTCATCACTCATTCGTTCAACAGACATCTCAAAAACACCTACTATGGGCCTACCTCCTTGCCAGGTGTGCTCTTGGATTTGGATAAGTGCCAAGAATGTAATATTCTCAACATATTTGTCGACTGATGTTATTTCCATAAACGACTGAAGCGTGGACACTAAGTATAGAGATATTAGATAAAAATAGCGCCCAAATCACCAAGAGCTTGCAAGAAAAAACAGATAGGTCTGTGCAGGGAAGAGGGTCAGGGTTCCATGGAAGCAAATCATAGTCAATGTGCATAGCTTTGGAATAAGCTGATGACGTGTTTTGGGTTTTCTGACCTACATCAAGGAATTCTTCCCAGAGGGACCGTGATGAAATCCGAAGTCCAGGTAACACATCTAGTAAGACTGTGGTAAGCAGAAACCTGACACGGCCCCATCGCCTTGATCTCTGCTGTTACTCGGGAGATTATGCTGTTATGTGGCAGAAGGATTTGCAGGTGTGAGCGCTAATCAGCTAACCTTGAAACAGAGAGATTAGCCAGGGAGGCGTTTTCTCCTCACATGAACTGTAAAGGCAGGGTATTTGCTCCAGAAGTGAGAGATTCAAAGCATGAGAAGGATTTGATGTGCTGTTGCTACCATGACAACAGAGGAGGTCAGGCGTGAGAGAAGCCCAGAGCAGCCTCTATGAGCTAAGAGCAACCCTCGGCTGACAGCCTGCAGGAAAGCAGGGCCTCAGTCCTGCAACCACGAGCAACTACGTTCCACCAGCAACTTGCATGGACTTGGGAGCATATTTCCCCAGAACTTCCAGTTAAGAGCGCCACCAGGTAGGGGTGCCTGGGTGGCTCAGTCAGTTAAGCGTCCGACTTTGGCTCTGGTCATGATCTCGTGGTCTGAGTTCCGCATCAGGCTCTGTGCTGACAGCTCAGAGCCTGGAGCCTGCTTCAGATTCTGTGTTCCTCTCTCTGCCCCTCCCCTACTCATGCTCTGTCTCTCTCTGTGTCTCAAAAATAAGCGTTTTTTTTTTTTTTTAAAAAAAGAGCTCCACCAGATTGACATATCAATTTTAGCCTTTTGAGACCCTAAGCAGAGAACCCAGCTGACTCTGACCTACAGAACCAGGAGGTAACACATGGGTGTTGTTTGAGGCTAAGTTTATGGAAATTTGTGACACAGCAATAGAAAATTAATACTACAGAACTCAGGCCCCAAGACTCCAACCAAAACAAGTGAAGATACAAGTGATCAGGTATCACAAATTGTGTCTATTCTTTAGAACAACCATGCAGGAAAGGCACGGGCTCATAAACATCACCCGGCTAATAAGTGTTTTGGAAGGTGGAGACTGAGTGGAGATTCTGGTCTGGTTGAGTCTAAAGCCCATATTTCTGTCACATCTCCTGTCACAGGGAAAGGCAGTGTCACCCGGCAGATAGGAGTTTGGCTGTGGAGTGTTGTAGTCCAACGTACTCATTCATGTACAGTCATTTGACTTATGACAGAGGTGTCATGTCAGAGCAGTGAAAAAGATGTGGGACAACTGGATTTCCATATGGAGGAAAAAGGAAATTCAACTCCTTCCCCATACCATTTTCAAAAATGATTTGCAGGCTGGTTAAAGGCCTCAGTGTGAAAGGGTAACCTACAAAGGTTTTAGAACAGAAAGGACGAGAACATTTTTAAGATCTTGAGTAAGGGAAGGGCTTCTTCAGCATTACGCAAAATGCATTAACCGTAAGACGATATATGATACATTTGGTTGCATTAAAATTAAGAACTTCTGTCTCTCCAAAATCACCATTGTAAAAGTGAAAAGACAAACCACAGCGTGGAAGGAGTTATTTGCAACATATGTAACTGACGAAGGACTAGTTTCCAAATTATATGGAGAATTCCTACAAATCGTTGAGAAGAAAGCAAATGATCTAAGTTTCCTGAATGGGCAAAAGGCCTGAAAAGCAATTTTACAGGAGAAATCTAACTGTCCAATACATATGAAAAGGTGCTCAACCTCATGCATAGATCAGGGCAATGCAAATTAAAACTCTGATGAACTGGGGCACCTGAGTGACTCAGTCAGTTGAGCGTCCAACTCTTGATCTTGGCTCAGGTCATGAACTCAAGGTTTGTGAGATCGATGAGATCAAGCCTCATGTTGAGCTTTGTGCTGACAGTGCAGAACCTGCTTGGGATTCGTTCTCTCCTCTCTCTCTGCCCCTCTCCATTCATTGTCTTTCTGTCTCTCTCTGTCACGCAAGCTGTCTCTTTCTCTCAAAATAAATAAACATTAAAAAAACTACCATGAATTAACACAATACACTCCTTGTTTGACAAAATTAAAACCTCTGATGACACTAAATGTTGGTGAGTGGGGAACAGCTGGAACTCAGGCACAGCTGGTGGGGATGGGATTTAATGCAACCTTTCTGGTATTGTCTCTTAAAGTTGAAAATACGCATACTAAATGACCCCAAAATTCTAGCCCAAGGTATATACCTTAGACGTTCGTGTTCTAATGTACACCAGGCTACAGGCCTAGGCATGTTTTCACCAGCGGCCAACATGCCTGTCCCATAAAATGGAAGGGTATGCAGTGATTAGTGATGTATGTGTACTAGAAAATACCACAAAGCATGGGAACAAAAGAACTGTATGTATATGCTCCCTATGGATGGATCTTGCCAAGATAATGTTGAGGGTAAAAAGCAAGTCACAAAAAATACATACATAGTATAATTCCATTTATACAAAGTTCAAAAGCAGGCAAAACCAAACACAGAAGACAATTCTCAAGGAAATTATTACTCTTAAATTTGGAAAGGGATAAATGAGTGTCTGGGTCTGCTAGAGCCGCCATAACAAAATACAGGAGACGAGGTAGCTTAAATAATACACATTTATTTTCCCACAGTTCTGGAAGCCAGGAAGCCTGAGGCCAAAGTTCCTGGGGAGAGCCCACTTTCTGGCTTGTAGGCAGCCCACCTTCTTACTGAAGTTCCACTTGGCCTTTCCTCTGTGCTGGCGTGGGGAGAAAGGCAGTAAGCTCTCTGGTACCTTTTATTTTAAAGGCACCAATCCCATCACGAGGGCCCCACCCTCACAGCCTCATCTAACTCTAATTACCTCCTAAAGGCCCATTTTCAAATGTGGTTAGGGCTTCAATAGATGAATATTGAGGGATACAAACATTTGGCCCATAACAGCACGGCTTCTGAGTTGACAGTGACGTTCTATAACTGGCCAGTCGTTACAGGCATTACCTTTCTTCAACTATTTATATATTTTATTTATTTATTTATTTATTTATTTATTTAATTTTAGAGCGAGACAGCACAAGCTGAGGAGAGGGGCAGAGGAAGAGAGGATCGTAAGCAGGCTTCATTCTCAGAGTCCGACTCAGGGCTCAATCCCACGACCCTGGGATCCTGACCTGAGCCAAAATAAAGTCAGATGCTCAACCGACTGAGCCACCCAGGTCCCTCATCAATCACTTGTATATTTTCTATTGCCTTACATGACACGAAAAAAATAAACATTATAAATCTAGATTAACTCAAAGATTTTCTACCTCTATGATCATCATAAAGCCTTTCAATTTCTTTGAGCCTTGATTTCTTCATATATAAAATAAGGATAATACCCACACCTCGTGGGACAGTTATAAGAGAAAATTTAGCACATGGCCGGTGCCTGGCACAGAGTATAGCCAATGAATTCAAGTTTAAAAAGTATTTATTTTGCCCATTCATTCATTCATTCATTCATTCATTCATTCATTCATCACACATTTCCGAAAAGTCTACGCTCTGCTAAGGGCTGGGCTGAGGAGAGACTGAGGCTCTAGAAGAAACCAAACTTCTGTCCTTTAGACACATGAGGCCTGATGCCCTCTGCTGGAGCCAAAGGGAAATCCTTCCCAGACTGTGCTTTTTCCCTCCTTAACTAAAGATGCTGAAAAAAATCATTCAAAAATACTTTTAGTATTATAAAAGAATGTGACAATTGGAGTTCTGAGCATTTGATGATATCAAAGAACTGCTTTTCATTTTTGTTTAGGTAAGATAATGGAATGGTGGGTTGTTTCTCAAGAATCCTTACCATTCAGATAGTTGCTAAACTATTTACAGATGAAATGACAGATCTGGTTTATCAGTCAGGGTTTGGGCAGAGAAAGAGAACCAGGAGGAGATATATGTTAAGGTACTGTTTTGGCAAGAAATGGCTTGTGTGATCATGGGGGGGCTGAAGGCACGTCTGAAATCCACCGGGCAGGCTGTCAGGAAGGGCAGGCCAGAATTCGAGGGCTTGACCTAACGCTTCCGTCCACAAGTAAAGAAGTCAGCTTGAATACCTGGTGAAAGAGCCTTCTAGGCTAAGGACATGGTGTGTTACAAAGAGTACATGTGGAATTCCTTATTGCTCAGGGAAGCCTTGGCTCCGCTCTTAAGGTCTTTCAACTGAGGCTCACCAAGATGATCTAGAAGAGTCTCCTTTACTTAAAAACTCTGATTATGGGCTTTACTCACATCTACAAACCTCCATAGCAACAGCTGGATTAATAACTCACAAGGGTCTGTAGCCTACAAAGTTCCCACATAAACCTGACCACCACATCTGTGAGCTGGTGGAACAGGGCTAGCCCATGGTTTGAGGGTCCTTGAGCCTGGCGTGATAGGTACAGGGGAGTTCATTATACCATTCTGTCTGCTTTATGTACTTCACGATTATCTACAATTTTTAAAAGGTGGGGTTTTTTTGAAGATTCTATTCTTAAGTAATCTCTACACCCAACATGGGGCTCAAACTTAGAACTTCAAGATCAAGAGTCACAAGCTCTTCAGACTGAGCCAGCCAGGGGCCCTTACAATAAAAAGTTTTTAAATATATTTCAAAAGGGGCCCCTGGGTGGCTCAGTCAGTTAAGCACCTGACTTCAGCTCAGGTCATGAACTCACGGTTTGTGAGTTCGAGCCCCACACTGGGCTCTGTGCTGACAGCTCAGAGCCTGGAGCTGCTTTGGATTCTGAGTCTCCCTCTCTCTCTGCCCTTCCCCGCTCATTCTCTCTCTCTCTCAAAAATAAACATTAAAAAAACTTTAAATATACTTCAAAAAACACCCAAACCAACTGCTTTATATTTTATATTTTCTCTACACATTCTGACATACTAAGATTACTATACCTTACCTCTTTCATAGCATTATACTGTTAGCACCTTTACACCTCATTAAAAACCCTGCCCAAATATTAAACAAAATATTAGGAATTTAGGCTCTAATTCCACATAAACCTGGTTCAAATCCCAGTTCTGCTATTCGTTGCTGACTGACCTGTGCCTAAACTTCTTAGGCTCCCTGTGACTCAGTTCCTTTTAACAGAATCATTCAGTTCATTCACTCACACTGACTGAGTCTATCCTCTGCGTCGGATCCTGTTCCAAGTGTGGTAGCTGTACTAATGAACAAAGCCAACAGAGTCCTTGCCTTTACGAAGCGGACATTCTAGTGGGGAAGACAGACACTAAGGAACTAAATACATAATGCACAGGGGGCTGTAACTAATCCAGAGAAAAATAAAGCATAGTAAGGGGACAGGGGGTGTCAGGGCAGGAGGTGGGGTTTGCTACTTCGTGCAAATGGGCCAAAAAGACTTTATGGATGAGGTGACATTTGAACAAAAACTTGTAGGAAGTGAAAAAAAATCAGCTCTTTGAATATCCGGTGGAAAGGCATTCTGAGCAAAGAACACAGTATGTGCAACGGCCCTGGGACAGAAACGTGGGCAAGATACACAGAAGAGGCCAGTGTGGCTGGAGCGGAAGGAACTAGATGACGGGGGAAACGCAGGGCGTTAACAGGAAGTAGACTGGGCAAGAAGCGGCCACTGGAGGGTTTGAACAAAGGAGGGTCTACTCGAGCTGCAGCGAGGAAAATAAAGTGAAGGGTATGAGGGCAGAAACCGGAAAAGCGATTGGTAGGCGGTCAGGGCCGTCCAGATGAGAGGTGCTGCAGCTGAGCCTGGGCGGTGGCAGCACAGGGTGGAAGCACTGGGCAGACCCTGCCTGTATTCGAAAACAGAACTGACAAGATCTGCTTGTGAATGTGGAGGGAGAGAGAGGGAGGGCTTGAGAATGTTTCCATATTTTTTGCCTGAACAATTGGAAACACAGGGTTGCCATTAACCGAAACGTGAAGGCAGCAGAGGAAGGCAGTCTGGCAGGGAGATGGCGAGGGTTCTGTAGAGGCTGTATGTACGGGAGCACAAATCCACAAGCGCGGGGACAGCAAGAGGAAAGGAGGCGGCAACGACATCTTGGCATCTGCAGTGCTGACCAACCAGGGGTAACTGACTTAACAGATCCAAGAAAGCCTAATCCTAATAAGTCAATGAGGAAATTAAGAATCAACCAATTGAAACAGTAGCATCCTCAAAAAGCTCAGGAATTCTTGGACTGGGGACAGCTGGAAGTTGGGTTGGTGGGCATAAAACAGAGACGATTAGCTTAAAGATTCTGAGAAGCAGTAGTTCTCTAGATCCTTCCTCCTGCTCTTTGCTGATGAGAGGCTGCCTCCCCCCATTTCAAGCAGAGGAACTGGAAGGACAAGTCACAGCTGAGGGTAGAGGCTCATAACCCAAACGACAGGATTGAGGGAACAGGGGCATAGTCAGGGTTTAGACTCCAGGCCCTCTAACCCCATCACCCCCCAGGCTCCAGGCTACCTCTGCGCTCCAGGCAGGACTTCGGAAGAGCCTTCCTTTATGGGGAATCCAAGCAGCTCAGGAAGGACAAAATGTGTGGTTGGCATTTGGAGTCCCCCAGTAAAACTCTCCTACAGTGAAGCTACAGGAACCTCCATTTTTATTTCACGCCCTGCCTTAAATACAAGAAAGTAAACAAGGATTGCCCAGTATCTAATGAAAGCCCCATCGTGGCTTTTTTAGGGGACTGTTAAGAAGGTACAACCAGGGGCGCCTGAGTGGCTTAGTCAGTTAAGCGTCCGACTTTCGCTTAGGTCGTGATCTCGCGGTTCGTGGGTTCGAGCCCCGCGTCGGGCTCTGTGCTGACTGCCAGCTCAGAGCCTGGAGCCTGTTTCAGTCTGTGACTCCCTCTCTCTCTGACCGTCCCCTGCTCACGCTGTCTCTCTCTCTCTCTCTCTCTCCTAGAAATAAATAAAAAATATAAAAAAAAAAAAAAAAAAAGGAACAACCAGATCTTTGTGTTTATCAGCCAGCTTCACCCAGAGGTTGTCTGTAGGTTGTTTTCTTACCTCCTCTGGACCTTCTGTCACCTGCCTTCTTCTTTCCTAAAAAGCAGTCGTGTTCCAAGAGGCCTCTGATTTTGTTCTTTGCTTCTATCTACCTAAAAGTCACCGCTGAGTCATCTTAGAACTTGACCTCTCAGCAAAAGGAAAGTCTCACTGCCTCTCTCTGGGCTTCAGAACCATGGTCAGGGACTTCAGAACTCTGCGGTGAAGGGGGCTCCAGCGCATTTTCATATTATCTATGGCGGCTTGTGCACTAAAATAGCAGAGTTGAGTAGCTGTGGCTGAGACCGTGTGGCCAGCAAAGTCTAAAATATTCACTGTTAGGCCCTCTGCAAGAAGAGTGTGCATCCCTGACACAGATTATCTTATTTAGTCCTAGCAGCCCTTGACACTGACCTCTGTCATTCTTATTTTTTTATTTAAAAAAAAATTTTTTTTTTTTTTTTACCTATTTCTGAGAGAGAGAGAGAGACAGCGTGAGCAGGGAAGGGTCAGAGAGAGAGAGACACACACAGAATCCAAAACTGGCTCCAGGCTCTGAGCTGGCAGTCAGCACAGAGCCCAACGTGGGGCTCGAACCCACGAACCGTGAGATCACGACCTGAGCTGAAGTCGGACGCTTAACTGACTGAGCCACCCAGGCGCCCGTCATTCTTATTTTATCGCAAAGGAATCTGAGGTTTAGAGAAAGCTCATAACTTGCTCAGAGTCACAGAAAGTACTGGGAATGTCATCAAACTGTCTGTTGACAATATCATAAGGTCCCCTATCACCGTCATTTCCCCACCTCCTGGGAACATCAATCAGGAGATACAGTAGGATAAAGAAACCCAAAGTAGTCAAGTAGCAAGTCAGCTAAGACACCATGAGTACTTTTCCTGGAGCTAAAGGCCACTCTGTGTGTCTCTGTCCCTTTACTTGTTCAGAAGTGACTCTGTCCACTGGTGCGGGAGCATCAACCTCACCTGGGATCCCAACCAACCCTCCAGCTCTCCCCACAAACCTCCCACGTCTCTGCCACCCTTTCCCCAAGCGGACAGCCCGGCCTTTCTGAGGCAAATGCATTCTACAGGTGACTGCAGTGCACCAGTGGGGTCTATCACAGCAGGTGCTTCTGTACCATTCTTCCAGAGCTCTGTCAGCCTGCCCGGAGGAAAAGCCCTCCCCTGTTCCCAAATGAGCACAGAGGTGAGAATGAACCAAATCTAGCTCTTCTGAGAAGGAGGCTTCCCTGGGCTATCAGCCAAGTCCTGCCCGGTGAACTCATCCCAGGCTGCAGCACTGAGCTGCAAGAGGGCAGTCTCATGAGAGAGGAGCTCTCCCAGGCTGCAGTTCTTTGAGGGCAGAGGCTATCTTACTGACCACAGGGCCTTACTTAGCACGGGGCTTGGCACCTGTAATCAACAAATGAAAGCTATAATCATTATGTGTATGTACTAGTTTGCTAACTAAATGAATCAATGAATGACCATCTCACTACAAATCTCTCAGTACCAGGGTAGTTAACCACATATACAAACTTACAATTGACAAGATATTTTTCACAACTTCTATCCCAAGTCACCCTACCAGCAATGTTTAGGGAAATACAGAGAGCTTTTTCTCTTTTCGTTTTAATTTTTTTAACATCTATTCATTTTTGAGAGACAGAGAGAGACAGAGCATGAGTGCGGAAGGAGCAGAGAGAGGCGGGGACACAGAATCCAAAGCAGGCTCCAGGCTCTGAGCTGTCAGCACAGAGCCTGATGCGGGGCTTGAACTCACTGATGGCGAGATCACGACCTGAGCTGAAGTCAGACGCTGAAGTGACTGAGCCACCCAGGTGCCGCCAGAGAGCTTTTAAACCTTGATTTCAGAGGCACCTGGCTGCCTCTGTTGGTAGAGGGACTTGTAATCTCAGAGTAATGAGTTCCAGCCCCAGACTGGGTGTGGAGTCTATTTATAAACAACAACAACAACAAAACACCTTGATTTCAGAAAAGAAAGGAGGGCTCACCCAACAGCCTGTGTTTCTTCCAGCAAACCCCACCCAGATGCGCTCCTCACCAAGTAGGTCATCTTTCACTCTCTTTCTCTCTCTCGTCCCTTCTCTCTGAAGGTCCCCCTTCCCTCCCTTTCCCTTGCCTAAGGTCCTGTAAAAGGATTCCTTGACTGTACTAATGATTCTATAGTAGATACTGTTGCTTTAAAGAAAATGTGCGGGGTGCCTGGGTGGTTCGGTTGGTTGGGCATTAGGCTCAGGTCATGATCTCAAGGTTTCTGAGTTCCAGCCTTGCATGGGCTCTGTGCTGGCCACGCAGAGCCTGCTTGGGATACTCTCTCCCTCTCTGTCCCTCGCTCCCAGTCACATGCACTCTTTTTCTTTCTCTCTCTCTCAAAAAAAAAAAAAAAAAAAAAAAGTACTTGGTTTTCTACCCAGAATTTCTCTGCAAAGTTTTTTTTTTTTAATGTTTATTTATTTATTTATTGAGAGAGAGTGAGCATAAGCAGGGGAGGGGCAGAGAAAGAGGGAGAGAGAGAATCCCAAGCAGGCTCTGTAGTATCAGTGCAGGGCCCAATGTGGGGCTCAAACCCACGAACCATGAGATCATGACTTGAGCCAAAATCAAGAGTCAGATGCTCCACCAACTAAGCCACCCAGGTGCCCCTTTCTGCAAAGTTTTAATCTAATAATAGTAGGTAAAGAAAATGTACAAAGCCACTTGCATTTAAGAACTTCACATGTAATTCTATTTTCTTTACTGAACCACAGTGATTAAAATTTAAATATATTGAGTACCCCTGCTTGCCTCTTATGAAACTGTCCCTCAACCTGACTGCATTAATGGTTCACAAGATTCACCTCCTCTAATACAAGATCCATTTATACTAGAAAACCTTTTAAAAACAATCATATAAATCAAATAGCAAAACCCAAAATTATGTTCAGCAGCTACATTGGCCCTGGGCCAAGGTCCAAGTACCAGTTATAAGCTCAGCAACTCAGATAGCATTCCAGCCACTGTGTCTGTGTGTGAATGGGTCAAAGTCATCCAAGACCTGATGCCTAGCAGATGTCCTGAGGAATTCATGTCAGGGCCAACCCAGGGAAGCCTTTGCTCCCATCCAGAGCACCTTATAGGATTCAGATTCTCAGGGCGCCTGGGGGACTCAGCTGGTTAAGCGTCCGACTTCGACTCAGGTCATGATCTCACAGTTCGTGGGTTCAAGCCCCACGTCGGGCTCTGTGCTGACGGCTCAGAGCCTGGAGCCTGCTTCAGATGCTGTGTCTCCCTCTCTCTCAGACCCTCCCCTGCTCACGCTGTCTCTCTCTCGCGCGCGCGCTCTCTCTCTCTCTCAGAAATAAAAATAAAAACATTAAAAATTAAAAAAAAAAGATTCAGATTCTCTCCTGCTGCAGGGTGGATATGAATGGGCGCTGTAGCCAGCTTGGAGGCCAGGATAGAGAGGGCTGTACTGATGCAAGGGTAGGAAACAGAGGTTCAAATGTTGCATGCGGTATCAGCTGCCGCATGTCCTGAGGCAAGGACCTGGAGTACGAAAGGATGTACCCAACACACAGCGTCATCCGCACGAAGTCAAACAAGCTGATAGAATAAAAAAAGTCTTGGGGCGCCCAGGTGGCTCAGTGAGTTAAGCCACAGACTTCAGCTCATGTCCTGACCTCACAGTTTGTAAGTTTAAGCCCTGCATCGGGCTCTCTGCTGTCAGCACAGAGCCTGTTTGGGATCCTCTGTCCCCCTCTCTCCCTCTGCCCCTCCCCCCATCTTGTGCGCTCTCTCTCTCGAAAATAAATAAAAGTTTAAAAAAATAATAAAAAAGTCTTTCATCACCCCTGCACATGCCTATTTGCTTAAAAAAAACGTTGATGGGGATTGTATGCCTGGCTGTGAGAAGGCCCAGACGCTGAGTCTGTCGCAGCTGGCATTTTCTCTGATGCTTCTCTATCCCTCCTCTACCTACTCCCAGGGATTCCCCCTGCTCATTCAGGGATCCCTAGAGCAAACCCAGCCTAGCGGTGAAGTGCTCTGAGAACACCTCTAGCCGTCCATGACTTTGCCCACAGTATCTAGAAGCCTGGTAACTGGTTCCACTGCAGAGGAGCAAATAACAGCTCAAGCCATCTCCTGACTCTTAGAGGTCAAGAACAAGACCTTGGGAGAACGGTCACAAATCCTTGCCAGCTGGCCACTGAGGGGATGATCCCTCTGGTAAATGAAACGCCCACAGGAGTCCCTTCGATAAACCGCTGACTGTTGTCGCGTGCCGGGCTGCTGGGTCACGTCAACAGCCTCCACAAAACCCATCAGGTCTCGGCCAAGTTCCACCTTACCTTCTGCCCCCTGGTGGAAACAGCACACAAAGAAGGGGAGACTTCCTTTGAGAGATACCGGTGCTCCCATCTATGATTACACTAAGGAATGTAGCTGCTCTTAGCTGCTCCTGGAACTTGTTCTGGGATTAGGGGCCTAGCAGCTTGACCAGTTCATTCTGCATTTGTTCAGCAGCCTCCAGAGTCCGTATGCCACATCTTCCTTCACCATCGGGTCCAGGTCCGTAATATAATATGAGGATGCATATATAATCCTGGTGTCAGGGAGCCTTCCCTACAATGGAATACGCTGTCTTCTGCAGAGAATAAGAAGTTTAATGCTCTACTTTAGGCCTGGCACCTTCTTTCTGTCCACAGCCTCTTATACTCAAAGGCAGCAGAAGCCCCCACCTTTGCTGTGGCCTTGCCATGTTCCTTAGAGCTGCTATATTTCCCGAGTATTTTCTTGGACCAATCTTTCAAACACACAGACCAACACTACCTCTTTGGTTGCTAAATACAAAAAACAGACCACACGGGGCGCCTGAGTGGCTCAGTCAGTTAATGGTCTGACTTCTGCTCAGGTCATGATCTCACAGTTCGTGGGTTCAAGCCCCATGTCGGGCTCTGTGCTGCCAGCTCAGAGCCTGGAGCTGCTTCAGATTCTGTGTCTCCCTCTCTCTCTGCCCCTCCCCTACTCGTGCTCTGTCTCTGTCTCAAAAATAAATTAACTATATTATTAAAAATAAATAAACCCCTTTAAACCCCACATTGGGCTTCACACTGGGCACAGCGCCTACTTAAAAAAAAAAAAAGACAGCTATAAAATTAAAAAGAAACAATATTTATGCAACCAATGCTACATCTATAAAGTGTCATACTAACCTTTTTTTTATCTTTATGTTTGAAAAAGTGGACATCCAGATGGCCAACAGACACATGAAATGATGCTCAGCGTCACTCATCATCAGGGAAATGCAGATCAAAACCACACCTCATTCCGGTCAGAGTAGTGAAAATAAACAAATCAGGAGACTCTAGATGCTGGCGAGGATGCAGAGAAACAGGCACTCTCTTACACTGTTGGTGGGAATGTAAACGGGTGCAGCCCCTCTGGGAAACAGTGTGGAGGTTCGTCACAAAATTAACACTAGAACTCCCCTAGGACCCAGCAATAGCACTGCTAGGAATTTACCCAAGGGATACAGAAGTGCTGATGCATAGGGGCACACGTACCCCAATGTTCATAGCAGCACTCTCCACAATAGCCAAAACATGGAAGGAGCATAAGTGTCCATCAACAGACGAATGGATCAAGAAGAAGTGGTTATCTACACGATGGAATACTCCATGGCAATGAGAAAGAATGACATCTGGCCTGTGTAGCAACATGGATGGACCTTGAGGGTGTGATGCTGAGCAAAATAAGTCAGGCAGAGAAGGACAGATACCATATGTTTGCACGTATAGGAGGATTAGGAGGAACTTAACAGAGGACCATGGGGGAGAAGAAGGGGGGAAACAGTGGGGGAGAGGGAGGGAGGCAAACCATGAAGACTCTTGAATGCTGAGAACAAACTGAGGGCTGGTGGGTGTGGGAGAGAGAGGAAGGGGGGTGATGGGCATGGAGGAGGGCACTTGTGGGGATGAGCACTGGGTGTTATATGGAAACCAACTTGACAATAAACTATTTAAGAAAAAAAAAAGAGAGAGAGAGACAGAGCTTGAGTGGGGGAGGAACAGAGAGAAGAGACAGAATCCAAAACAGGCTCCAGACTCCCAGCTGTCAGCACAGAGCCCGACGTGGGACTCAAACACCCTAACATTAAGATCACAACCTGAGTCAAAGTCAGACGCTTAACCACTAAGCCACCCAAGGGGGGTCCCAATACCTTCTTTAAGTGGTTCCTGCTTTCTCACTCACCGAGAAACTGTTCTCTAAAATCAAAGACTCTCGGAAACTTTGGTGTTTGGAATTTTGTCAGTAAGAATGAAATCGTTTCAATGTTGCCATCCAGGTGCAAAGCTGCAGAAAAGGGGTTTCTGGCCAACACGCTCAAGAAACACGACCCTCGCACGCCCGTCCCGTCTCTCTCTCCCACGCGCAAGCGCAGGGCGCACACAGCTTCGCGCACGGTCCACGCTGAAAGCCGGCGAAGGGCGCCTGCGCACTGCCGCCTTCGTTACCGGCGCTGGCCTCGGCTCGCCCTTCCTCTCCGGGATTGGACGCGCAGCGCTCCGCAGGGAGGGGCCAAAGGCACACTGAGCGAATCCCTGGCGTGGCCCGGGAGTTGCCCTTCCTCCCCCTCCCGGTGATTGGACGAGCCTGCGGGGTGTCCCGGAAGGGGCGAGGCCAGCCAAGCGGCCCGTGTAGGCGGCTAGTCTGGTTTCTGAAGTCTTGGGTGTGAAAGATCGGCCTGCTCTTCGCTGGACGCTGGCGACCTGGCGGGGCACACGCTGCTTGGACAGGGGCCTGCGCGTTCTCATGGAGCTTCGAAGGAATCTGAAAACCGCCTTGGGGTC
>NW_027528417.1:718599-722400 GCF_008692635.1 Crocuta crocuta
GACGTTCCCGGTGGGTGAGAGAGACACTGGTCCTTGTCGCACTGGAAGAGTCTCGTGGACAGCAGAGAGTTGAGCAAAGCCATAGAGTTTATTGAGCGCAAGTACAAAGCTCTCGAGAGTGAGGGGGGTCCCAACGGGGTTGCCGCCGAGGACTTTTGTCTCTGACTTTTTATTGGGACCTTATCAGGAACTGGATTAACAGTTTGTGAAACTCTGTCTGTGGCACCTGGCCTGGACAGGTCTGGAATCGCTTACCCTGTTTGTTCCCAAAACCCGTCCGCAGCTACGGCTATAGCGCCCACCCGCACGTGCAGCCAGGGGCTGGGGACACGGTGGACGCCAGGCGGAGCCTGCCCTGGCTGCAGTCTGGGGTACCTGATCCATCCCTGCCTGCTAACCCTTTCCCTGCTCACTGAGATGCTTGCTGTCGTTCTTAAGGGACGGTGGGGATCCTAGTCTAGGAAGAGGGGCACAGCTGCAAGGATAGCCGTGAACTTGTAGCTATAAGGGGATTCGGGGTAAGGGACGCAGAACTGCCAGAGGGAAAAAGCTACGAAGGTGCTGGGGGGAGGTTGTGGGAGGCCTTGAATGCCAGGCTAGGGAGTTTGGACTTCATCCTGCGGATTAGGGGGATCAAAATAAACATTTGGGGCACTTTAAACAGGGGTGACATGATCAGATAATGAAATTTAGAAAAATAATTCAGTAACCGTAGAGAATCCTAAAGTCTTTCTCCGAGCTGTTTCAGTGAGCCAGCTGGGAGCTTGTTTTTAAATGCAGTCTTACCCCTCCCTAGACCTGCAAAGTAGGTTCTCTGGTTGTGCAGCCAGGGAACATACATTTGGGGAAAATGAATGCACAAGTCATAAGATCTGAATTTTCCCAAGCTGAACACGCTGGTGTAACCAACATCGCGGAAGAAACATCGCCCAGTCAGAAGCCTCTCTTCCCCACCCCACCCCCAGTCACTACCACCTGCACTCAGGGTACACATGAGCATTACTTGGGACAACCATAGATTGCCTGTTTACTGTTTTGAATTGTATATAAATTACATACCACATACTCTTTGCATCCACCTTATTTCATTGGGTGTTATGTATAAATCCATCCATATTGTTCCTGTATTTGCTGTCGACTCCATTGCTAGCAACTTTGATCCATTCTCTTGTTTGTGACCTTTGAATAGTTTCCAGTTTGGGGCTATTAACAAAACAATGTGCTGCTCTGAACTTTCTTATTCATGCCTTTTGCTTCGTAAATTATAAAGCAAGTAACCAAGGCCTAAAGACTAATTCATTCGCTGCCTGTTTATTGAGCGATGTATTATGTTATTATGTATTCTTTCCATACAAAGAAGAAAATGGCCAAAGTCCTGCTCTCATGGAACTTATTCCAACTCGTACAAAACTACAACCTACATGGACAGGAAAATAAGTCAAAAAATGGCAACTGAAATAATGGTTTTGAGGAAAATGAAAAAAAATGAGCTAGAAAAAGGAAGGGCACTAACCTATTTTTTTTATGTGACAGGTTAAGTCTCTCAGACGAGAGATCTAGAAAACAATCCAGCAGATGAGCTGGCACTGCCATGCAATGAGTGAACACAGGAGGGAGTCACTATGTGCAGAACTCAGAGACCAGGAGAGAACTGGGCCTGTTAAGATCAGTGCAGCTGAAACACAACGAAGATGGGAGAGAGGAGATGGCACAGGTGTGCTTGAACATAGGCGCATATGGTGCAGGACCTTGGAGGTTAGAGTTTAGGTTTTATTTTAAATATGGTAGAAAGCCGCTGAAGTGTTTTAACAACGAAGTGATACGATCTGATTGTTTTCTTTCTTTTTTTTTTTAAGGATCCCTCTGACTGATAAGCAGAATAGATTAAGGGAGGCAATGGAGAAAGCAGGTCACTTAGGAGGCTGGTAGAACAGTCCTGAAAGATGGGGCGCCTGGGTGGCTCAGTCCGTTAAGCGTCCGACTTTGGCTCAGGTCACGATCTCACAGTTCGTGAGTTTGAGCCTCACATCAGGCTCTGTGCTGACAGCTCAGAACCTGGAGCCTGCTTTCCATTCTGTGTCTCCCTCTCTCTGACCCTCACCCCATGTGTTCTGTTTCTCTCTGTCTCAATAATAAATAAAACATTAAAAAAATATTTTTAAATTAAAAACAACAGTCCTGGAAGATACTGGCATAGAGTTTAGAGGAAAGGACTGAAAGGTATTTGGGAATGCCAGTACAATGATCACCTTAATCTAGCAGTGAAAGGTAACACTGCGTATTTAGACAAAGAGATATCCTATGCACGTATTCTGACATTTTGCGTCGAGGGCACAACATTTCCACCAAAAATGCATAATCTGAATCTGATCATGGGGAAAACTACAAGTCCATATTGAGAGACAGTCTACGAAACAACTAGCCTGTATTTTAAAGATTTTTTAAAGTTTATTTATTTTGAGGGGGTGTGTGGGGGGATGGGTTAAATGGGTGATGGGCATTGAGGGCACTTTAAGGAAGACGAACACTTAAAGTGAACACAGAGTGTCATGTAAGAGATGAATCACTGGGTTCTCCTGAAGCTATGACTACACTGTATGCTAACTAACTTAAATATAAATAAAAATAAAATAATAAAGCTTATGTATTTATTTTGAGAGAGTGAGAGAGAGCATATGAGAGTGGGGGAGGAGCAGAGAGAGGAGAGAGAGAATTCCAAGAATTCCATACTGTCAGCACAGAGCCAGATGTGGGGCTCCAACTCATGAACTGAGATCATGACCTGAACCAAAACCAAGAGTCGGATGCTTAACCGACTGGGCCACCCAGGAGCCCCTGATGGCTTTTTTTTTTTTTATGTTGATTTATTTATTTAGAGAGAGCGCGCTAGCGTGAGGGTGGGGAGGGGCAGAGAGAGGAGAGGATCCCAAGCAGGCTATGCGCTGCAAGTGCAGACCCCAATGTGGGGCTAGATTCCACCAACATGAGATCATGACCTGAGCGGAAATCAGAGTCTGAAGCTCAGCTGACTGAATCACCCAGGCGCCCCTGGCCTGTATTTTAAAATGTATTATGAAAGGCAGGCTTAGGAACCATTACAGATTTTAAAACCCTAAATGTGACAGCTTCTAACTTGTGATCCTCCATTAGATCATGAACCAGGAAAAAAAGAGTCTTTAGATGCTCCAAACTACCTAAGTGGGACAATCGATAACCCCTGAATAAGCACTGCAGAATAAGTGATAGGCTGTTAGTATTCTCTTCCTCAGGTTGATCATTGCACTGATTATGTAAGATAACGTCTTCGTTTTTTAGGAAACAGCACATCGTAACAGGTACGTCATGTCTAACATCCTCTCAAACGGTTTAGAAACAAACCCCAGAACAGTAAAGCAAACCTAACGTGTTAACATTCGGGGAACCTAAGTGAAGCGGTCTGGGGAATTATTTGTACTAGTGTTGCAACTTTCGTGTTAAGTCTGAATTACTCTAAAACGACAGGTTAAGGGACGCCAGGCTGGCTCAGTCAGTAAAGCCAGTGCCTCTTGATCTCATGGGTTGTTAGTCTACTCTCCACCACGGAGCCCACTTAAAAACAAACAAAACAAAAAGCCAACAGAATCGGTGGGACCACTGAGAGGAAAAACAAAAACCCTAGTACTGACCATTGGACCGTTCCCAGACGGAGCCCGAACACACTGTCGGGGGCTTGCGGAGCCGCGGAGCCCCCCCGACCCGGGCGGAGGTGTTCAATGCTGATGGGACGGAGGGGACTGGGGGCGGTCTGCATTCGAAGGTGGG
>NW_027528417.1:722527-723200 GCF_008692635.1 Crocuta crocuta
GCATTGGGAGGTAGGAGGGGACGTGGGGAGGGGGCTCTCCCGGCTCGGGCAGTTGGCCGTTTGGTCCTATAGGACTTCTAGAAGTTTCTGTATTTTCCCTATCACCATGAGTAACAACACTCAGCCCAAAATCCCGGGCACTTAAGAGAAACGGAAGGAGGGGCGCCTGGATGGTTCGGTCGGCGCAGCGTCCGACTTCGGCTCAGGTCAGGATCTCGCGGTTCGTGGGTTCGAGCCCCGCGTCGGGCTCTGTGCTGACAGCTCGGAGCCTGGAGCCGGTTTCGGATTCTGTGTCTCCCTCTGTCTCTGCCCCTCTCCTCCTCAGGCTGTGTCTCTCAAAGGTACATAAATGTTAAAAAAAAAAAAACTAATAAAAGAGACACGGAAGGAAAATGGAAGANCACGTACGACCCTAGCCAATCAGTGCTCGCGCCGGCGGCTCGCTAACCGCAGGGGCGGGGCGGCCTTCTACACATGCGCCGCGGCGGGCGGCCCCTCTTCCTTCTCGCCGAGCGCCGCCAGCATGGTGAGTGTTGCCGTGGCGGCCTCCTGGGGTGGCGGCCGCGCCGCTCCCCCTCCGCCTCGGAGCGGGAAGGAAGGCCTGGGATGGTGTCCGGCGGGTCCTGGGTGGCCCGCGGCGAGGGTCCCGGGGCGGGGGGAGCGCGGGGCTGAG
>NW_027528417.1:723212-755397 GCF_008692635.1 Crocuta crocuta
GGCGGCCTCCCGGGGCCCAGCCGGGCCGGGGCCGTGCGGGCCCGCGGGAACCCGGCTTTTGGGGCCGCCGCCTCTGCGTGTCGTGTCCATTCTCTGGTCGTCCTGCGGCGCCCGGGCGTGTTCCCCCGACGTCCCTTGCCCCTGGGCTTAGNCTGGTAAACTGACGAGTACTTTTTATTTCATTAAGTCTTGCCGTCTCCCTCCCCCCTCGATTTTAGGTGTTCAGGCGTTTCGTGGAGGTTGGCCGGGTGGCCTACGTCTCCTTTGGGCCTCATGCCGGAAAGCTGGTAGCGATCGTAGATGTTATTGACCAAAACAGGGTGAGTGTAAGGAAAAGTGTGCCCGCCTCACGCGCCGGGGACTGGTCTGCAGTATAATGGGCATGTTGCGGGTTGTAGCTCGCATTGACCACCGAGGGCACGGGCCGTGCGAAGCGGGGACCTCACGCATAGCCTTGAATTGGCCAAATGTTGCCTCAGCCACTTGAGCTACCCGGACCTTTTAGCCAGTTACGGGCTGAAACGGTGAGGTTTAAAGGCGTTACCGTACGTAAAGTGAGCCCAGCACAGAGCCGGGCGCACGGAAGG
This sequence comes from Crocuta crocuta, assembly GCF_008692635.1. Lineage (NCBI taxonomy): Eukaryota > Metazoa > Chordata > Mammalia > Carnivora > Hyaenidae > Crocuta > Crocuta crocuta. Next base: position 723,800 of record NW_027528417.1, read on the forward strand.
CCTTTGTGTGTGCTGCTGTTCGGAAAACATGAACCAAGGGACGGGCGGAAGTTTGGAGTATTTGTTCGGGGTGCTGTGCTGTTGGCACTGAGCTTCTCCCTCCACTGTGTTCTAGGCCCTGGTTGACGGACCCTGCACTCAAGTAAGGAGACAGGCCATGCCTTTCAAATGCATGCAGCTCACCGACTTCATCCTCAAGTTTCCGCACAGGTAACAACCCTCCGGCCGCACCCCACCCCCGACTTGGTTCACACTGGCAGAGGTTGCTTAGTCTGATTCAGAAAACGGTTTGACGTTTTGTTTTCTGGAGCATCGGGTACAGTGTTGAAGAGCAAGAATTCAGAAGAGGGGCTTGGGGTATAGGAGTGAGTGGCCAGTTGTTTCTTTAAGTGACCTGTGGGTCGGGTCTCACACCCTGCCTATTCTCTGGTTTTGCCCTTCCCCAGCTTCGCCATCTTTTTCGAGCCTCCTTTCAGGACTTACACAGCAAATCCCTCCCTGGGGAGTTCTGGTCTCCCAAACGTGTTTTAGTCCCGGTTAGCTTAAGAAACAAAAATTAATTTTCGTCTTTTCCAGTACTAGCTCTCATTGAGCTTTTAGTGTGTGTCAGTTATTAAGTATTTAACCTACATCGTCTCATTTTGTCAGCCGCTGAAGTTCTGTTTCCAGCTGCTCCTAGGGAGTTGAAGACATTAGTGATTCCTTCCTGACATGATGTAGATCATGGAAGTTAAGCACTATGATGTTCTCTTCAGCTGCCTCAGCTGCAGTGGAGCGTGTGCTGCTGGTTCATTAAGCGTGCAGGGGTTTAGAAGTATTTGAACGAACTTGAAAATGATGATGATTAGATTTTGTGTTTGGCCACCTCTCTTTAAGCATTATTGTACAGACTAAATGTCAGGCCTAAGGATTAGTTTTATCTTTATGGAAAGGAAATTGCTTTCTGTACGTCCACTGCATTAGAGTGATGGTATATGCAAGATCAGAGAGGATTTTATATCCAGAAAATGGAATGGTTTGCTTTTTTTTTTTTTTTTTTAATTTTTTTTTTAATTTTTTTTTTATTTAATTCTAGGAGAGAGAGAGAGAGTATGAGCAGGGGAGGGTCAGAGAGAGAGGGAGTCACAGACTGAAACAGGCTCCAGGCTCCGAGCTGGCAGTCAGCACAGAGCCCGACGCAGGGCTCGAACCCACGAACCGCGAGATCGTGACCTAAGCGAAAGTCAGACGCTTAACCGACTAAGCCACCCAGGCGCACCTTTTTTTTTTTTTTTAATTAAAATTCAATTTTTGAGAGGTGCCTGGCAGGCTCGGTAGAGCATGGAACTCCTGATTTCGGAGTTTTGAGTTCAAGCCCCATGTTGTACTAGTGCTTACTTTAAAAATAAATGAACCATCCTGTGGACAACAGTCAGGTAAGTAAAAGACCTAGTGCCCCAAGTGGTATGTGGTCCGTGGAGACAACTAGAGCTGGAAGTACAATGAGTGACTGGGAAACAGGATATAAATTGTGCTTTCAGAGGGTTCAAAGCTGGTTCCTTAATCTGGTCTTGGCTCTTCCTAGTGCTCGCCAGAAGTATGTGCGACAAGCCTGGCAGAAGGCAGATATCAATACAAAATGGGCAGCCACGAGATGGGCCAAGAAGATTGAAGCCAGAGAAAGGGTAATGCCATAGAGTCCTTTGAGTTGGGGCCTTTTCTTTTATGGGGGAGTGGTAGGTAGTATGAGCAATGATTTATTTGCTTTATTTTTAACAGAAAGCCAAGATGACAGATTTTGATCGTTATAAAGTCATGAAGGCCAAGAAAATGGTAAGTTTTTAAATTGTTACGAGATTTTTATAATCAGACTCTAAAATTGGTAATTGGTAATTCAGCTTGCCCAGGCTTTGTAGACCAAAGTGGAATTTGTTATGAGTCTTAGAAATAGCCTTGTTTTCTGTGTGTATACATTGTATATGTATAGGATGGGAAAACCGGGTTTTTGTGTGCATATATGGTAAATAATTTGTTGTTGAAATTTTTCAGAGGAACAGAATAATCAAGCTTGAAGTTAGGAAGCTACAAAAAGCAGCTCTCCTGAAAGCTTCTCCCAAAAAAGCACTTGCTGCTAAGGGTGCTGCTGCGGCAGCTGCTGCAAAGGTGCCAGCGAAAAAGCTGGCTGCCGCAGGCAAGAAAGCTCCAGCCCAGAAGGTTCCTGCCCCGAAAGCTGCAGGCCAGAAGGCAGCACCTCCAAAGGCTCCGAAGGGGCAGAAAGCTCCACCGCAGAAAGCACCTGCCCCAAAGGCATCTGGCAAAAAAGCGTAATGAAGGCACAGAGGCTGTTAAATAAGTAATAAAGGTTCTTTTTGACACGCTGGCAAGTGTGCTTTGTGACGTAAAGCCTGTGGCTGGGGTGGGTTTATGGCGCAGGTTGATAGGATAGGACTGTTCTCACTCGAGGGGATGACGGTTAGTTTCTCTGGTTGCTATGGTTTCCGGCCAGAAGCTGGCTCAAGCTTCATTCGGATCAGTGAGGACAAAACTCCTATTTGCTTGGTGATACTAATAGGCAGGTGGTGTGGTGTTGATAGAGGAAATACAAGCAAGTTGGGGGATACCTGTCCTTCCCTGAGGGTGGGGGTTTGCTTGGATAAATGGGGATCACCAGCTAGAACCTGAAAGCTGGCCTAAGAGGGTATGAAGGTCAAGAATGCGGTGGACTGGCTCAGGACCCCAGAAGAAAGCGGCAGGTCGGTGTTCAGTCTGTGAGGACTGCGACAACCCACTGAGTGTTTTCCGATAGAGTGACCGTTCAGATCGAGGTCACGTTGAACTGAATCTTGAGGGAACTTCAACTTCACTGGGAAGGTCAAAGGTGGTACAGGTCTGGCAGCTTTCCTCACCCTGACAGCGGTCCAAACCAAGTAGCCGCAGTGCCACTTAGGAGGCCTTCGTGGGTTGCGCTGGCAGGAAAGTGGGAGCCAGACGTGCTAAGGGTTTCTGGTTTGCGCTGGCGCCTTGCCCGTGGGAGAATAAGCTGCAGCAGCGTTTGCGCAGGTGCATCCGCCGCGCTGGTAGGTGGACAGGGATGCCGACGACCTGCCTTCACATCCTGGCCCCGTCTGGTGATGCAGGCAAGCTCCGTATCCTCAAGCAAGCCCGGCTTACTCCTGCGTGGTGTGCTTCGTGGAGTGAGGAAGTGAGCAGTGATTGGACAGCCCGGTGGCCGGTTCATAGCAGCAGCTGTGGTTAGGACAGATTGGGAGTTCAGGGGTGTGTAAGCAGTCCCTCGAGACCCCCTGAGGCAGGAGACGTGCAGAGAGATTGGGAAGGAGTGATCAGAGGTGGGACGCCAGGTGGGGGACATGGAGGCCACGAATGTTGGTTGGCATCGTCAAGGTTGAGGGGGAGGGCAGTGAGTGAAGAAGAGTTACGTGGAGTCTGGAGGTTTCGATTTTGTAGTTGGAGTGATGGGCACGTTTGGATGCTTCTGAAAAAGCAGCTGGTTGGAAAGGAATTGGGCTTTTGAGAAAAGAATGGAGCCTAGAAGAGGGACTGGTAAGTTTTATCAGATACTTCGTTTGAAGAGGAAAAAGAAAAAGTGGGTTTAGAAGCTAAACTTGCAGTTTTGCTGGCGGGAAGTCGAGGGTGTCTCTGATCTCTGAATTTCTCTGGAGTTTGAAAGCAAGGTCGCATGTGGAGAAAGGGGGCTGAGGGGCTGTGGATTTGCAGAGAATGCAGGTTTGAACATGCTCACGGAGGCGAGGGGAGAGTGCTTCTGTCCGGTGACGCCGATTTGGATGGCCCTTCACCTCCAGTCTGTGAGGTGGTGCCCAGAGGAGGAGTTGGAAGCTGAGAGGAAGAGAAAGCTTCAGGGTGGAAGCCGCTGAGCTGCGCCTGGAAGAGTGTAGTATGGAACAGCACAACTTAGGGGGCCTGCAGGGAAGGGACCGAGGAATACATACGGCACTTGAAGAGGAGTAGGAAGTAGGGGAGGGGGCGCGGGGGAAGTGATACAGATGTTAGCAGGGCTACAGTCCTTGGGAAAATGCATCTGGCAGCAGCAGCACAGTCCCCACGGACCGGGCGCTGGAAGGGGAGGTCACGGGCACGTAATAGTCCACTCTGATTACAGAGAATTGCACAGTGACCTCATTAGGGAGGAACATGGACTTCAGAGTCAGAGCCGAGCTTCAGTCCCCGCAGGCAGCCCAGCCCGGTCTTGTACTTCCCATGAGCCTCAGCTGGAAAACGACCCTGATAACCTGCCTTCCACAACACCGTGGCAAGGATCAGGTGAGACCGGTAAACCGGGCCTCCAGGGAAAGTTAGGCGGTTGGCAGGTTTGCTTTCCGGAGAGCCTCTGCCCCCTCGACAGCCTCCAGCTTCTGGGTAGTTAGCGTCTCCCAGCTGTGACGCCGCCCAGGAATTCGTCCTGAGTTCCGTGGTCTCTAACTCACGTTTCCTTACCCCTCATCTCTTGGATGAAATAGCTTTTAGTGCCTGAGTTGTTAAGCTTACCTGCAGGTCTGCCGGCTAGCCGGATACGTGTGTGTGTGTGTGTGTCCAGAATAAACCATGAACAATACATTTACATCATTAATGCGTTTACATTTGAATTGAAATTAAAGGGGCCTTTGATTATCTCCACTAAGAACTATGGTATCTTGCAAAGGAACCGCTGTATGTCCTTGCAGACGTTTTTCCATTCTGTTACCTACATGATAATAGTTGGGGCGCCTGGGGGGCTCAGTCGGTTAAGCATCCGACTTCGGCTCCGACATGATCTCAGTTCGTGGGTTCGAGCCCCACATCGGGTTCTGTGCTGACAGCTCAGAGCCTGGATCCGGCTTCTGCTTGTGTGTCTCCCTCTCTTTCTGCCCCTCCCCCGCTCACATTCTGTCTTTCTCTCCAGTAGAAAAAAAAAATAAACATTAAAAAAAAAAAAACCAATCCCTGGAAAGGGGAATGGGAAACCCGTGATTGCTAGACCTGCCAGGACCAGCCTCTCCGGAAGCACACGGCTCAGAGGAGAAGGGTGGACACCAAATACCAGGAAGGCGTGTCGTGCGTGGGCTGGGGCCTGGGTGAAAGGGACGCTAGGGGCGGCCGCGGTGCCGGTTACAGGCTCCCTTAGGCCAGCCGCTCCTACGATGCGCTCCGTGCCCCGCCTGTGGAGACCCAGTGTGCTTGGGAAGATGCACCTTCCCAGGCCCAGGCTGTTGTCTGAGACGCCAGGAGGGAGGGGAGGCTGAGACAGAGGCCTACTGAGTTACAGTCCCCTCAGACCGTTTTCCCGCTCACTGATGCTGAAGAGCCACTCACTGGAGCGGAAGAAAGCTCACGGTTCACCTCTGGTCCCTTTGTTACCAGCCTCCCCGCGAGGGACGCAGTGCATGACCGGGCAGGGGTGCCTCTCCGGTCTGACACTGTCAGTGACGTTCAGATGACAACATGCCTGTCAGTTGTAATTAACGTGCATTATTCATATGACTTTCAGCTTCACTTGCTGAATCCACGATTCCTGTTACAACACTTCATGAAAAAGTGTGACCATGGCTTCCCCTCTATGGGCTAATAATATATTGAAAAACATCGAGGAAGACTAAGTATGACATTTATAGAAAGCAGCATCTGGGACCTTTTTAAAAAATTTTTTATATTTTATTCTTTTTATTAAAAATTTTTTTTAATGTTTTATTTATTTCTGAGAGAGCAAGAGAGACAGTGTGAGCAGGGGAGGGTCAGAGAGAGGGAGACACAGAATCTCAAACAGGCTCCAGGCTCTGAGCTGTCAGCACAGAGCCCGACGCGGGGCTCAAACCCACGAACCGTGAGACCATGACCTGAGCCGAAGTTGAATGCTTAACCGACTGAGCCACCCAGGCGCCCCTGGGACCATTTTGTTAATGTGATGAAAGGTCTCGGGTGATTCTGGCGCTGGAGAAAGGCTGCCACCAAGAGGAAAGGCCAGCTGTTTACGTTCTGGATGACGCTAAACAGCGTCTGATGTGATGTTCAGTCTCCAATTAACTGACCTCAGTCACCAGGGGAAGAAGCCTGGGCAGTGACCGGCATGGCGTCAGAGGAGGGGCTTGTTGCCCAAGGAACTAGACAGTGATCAGCTCCACATTATTGATTGCAAATGATTTACCTCTTTTTGGAGGTGCCTGCTCGAATTTTTCATTAGATGTCGAAAAATCCTTTGAGATTTAATAGATCCAAAATAAAATTCCTGATTATACCTTCACTGCCGATGTTCATATCTTAGTTTTCCTCCCCTCCTGTGCGTTTCTGTCCCTTCAGACTACAAACCACCACCTTCCTAATTCAGTGCTTTGCCTAAGTCCTTGCTTCAGCCTCTGCCTTTGAGGAAACCCCAACTAAGATGGGTGACATGAAAGGAACAGAGATTTCTTAAGATGTTCCTAGAATGTTATTCCAAAGAATTCTGAATATAGGATGCATACAGCACAATTAACATATAGTTAGAAGGATAGCCAGGTTTAAAGATGCCGGGGAAACTGGCAACAACATTTACATCTGGAAAAAGGAATGGACCCAAGGGAAGGAGTGAGAAGAGAACTTAGTCTTCACTGTGACCTCTTCTAATTTGAATGCTTTACCTAGTTAAAAATAATTACCTATTGTATGTACGTATGTATTTTAGAGAGGAAGCATGCATGGGGGGGGAGGGAGAGAGAAAGACACAGAGAGAGAGAGAGAGAGAGAGAGAGAGAGAATCTCAAGAAGGCTCCACACCCAGCCCAACGTGAAGCCAGATGTGGGCTCGATTACATGACTGTGAGATCATGACCTGAGCTGAAACCAAGAATTGGGCATTTAACCGACAGAGCCACCCAGGTGCCCTAATAATTACCTATTTTAAATGTAGATAGACGGGACGCCCTGGTGGCTCAGTTGGTTAAACGTCCGACTTCAGCTCAGGTCAGGATCTTGCAGTTCATGAGTTCGAGCCCTGCATCGGGCTCTGTGCGGACAGCTCAGAGCCTGTAGTCTGTTTCAAATTTCATGTCTCCTCCTCTCTCTGCCCCTCCCTGCTCATGTTCTCTCTCTCTCTCTCTCTCTCAAAAATAATAATAATAATAAACATTAGCTGTAGATAGACACAGTGACTCTGAGATCAAGTGCCTGCACTGAACCGTCTCCCTATGGAATGTGCTTTGTATCTGCATTTGGGGGAGTGTATCCCTCATTCCTAGAATCTCTACTTGATGTGATAACCCCAATTTGTTTAAATTGCTTTGTAAAGAGAGCCCAAATATGTAAAGACCTACCAGATTTGGTGAACAGAGTAGCAAATAAGAGAGGATTTGTCATATGTAAAGCTCCATGTCTCTAAGAAAACAAAAAGGGAGGGGGCGGATTTCACAACCCAAAGATAATGAATACAATAAATTTCTACTGTGGTTTTCACTGTGCAGTCTTATCATTCCTAAGGTTTTTAGGTCTTTGGTCTGGAAGTGACAGAGGGCTTGGGGGATGGAATTACCTCCAAGGAACAAGTAGACGATTCTCCACAATATATGCTGCAAGTCACTGCTTCCCGAAGGTGGATAGGACACCTGTATCTCTAAGGCACAGGAGGTGATTTCAGGTGGTCCCTGACCTGTCCTACCTCTCTCTGCCTTTCACGCTGACTCATTTCCTATGGGCCCTTTGGGGGAAAGGATTTACTTGGTCTGGACCCAGGCTGGCAGAGAGAAAGATGGTAGCAGGATGACTGACCGCGACTGTCCCTTCTGCTGATAGAGGCCTGGGCGGAGGAGGCTGTGGCCGACACCGCAATCAGGGTCAGAGACGAGCGCCACCTCCCCATCCCAGCTCAGGGATGGGTGTGGCGGAGAAAGCGGCCTGCTGCCTACGTTCTCTGGCTGTGACCTTGGAAGCGGTGCTGCCGCGGGATACGTGGAAGACTCTGTGCTGGGCAATGAAGGAGGCCGGCTATCAAGGGTAATTCTCTACATGTTGCAAGAGTCAGGCAATCATACACCAGCCTGCGACACATTCAGGTCTAACATTAGCTGCACATCGGGGCGCCTGGCTGGCTCAGACAGTTGAGCGTCGGACTCTTGATGGTGGCCCGGGTCATGCTCTCCCGGATCATGGCCTGGAGCCTGCGTGGGATTCTTTCTTGCCCTCTCTCTCTCTGCCCACCTCCCCCCCCACTCTCACTCTCTCTCTTTCGCTCTCAGAATAAATCAATACACTTTTAAAAATATATTAGCTGAATACATTCCCTAAAATTATTCCCAGACACCTCCCACCTCCTGTGAAGCCACCCAAAGGGCACAGGGCCGCTCTGCAGGTGTCTGGTGTTTCAGTGTTGGTCAGTCGGTACGGCCTCCCGACCTACCTGGGCTTCTGGCTGTTTGCTTATCCCAAACTGGGGTTTCTGTTCAACCTTGGCCGACGCTCTTGAGCCCTGGCCTCGGGCCTGCTCCTGTGCATCTTTAACCAAAGTTAAAAGGGGGGGCTGCACGGGCTGCAGCAACAGAACAGGGCTGGTCAGGCGGGGGCAGTGAGCCAGGCGCCCAAGGGGCCACACATTAAGAGATGCCCAGCCTCTAGGTGGCAAGAATGGCCAAGACAGTCAAAAGTAACCAAAGAGATGTACTCACCAAGGCTGCGGGCAACAGAAGGTGGCGCCCCGCAAGGCAGCAAAGTCTAGATCCAGGAAGGACTCATTTGCCTAGAGATGTGGACTTAACACAACAGATACTTTAAAGTAATAAAAGTTGCTTTTGGTATCACCGTACCATAAGCACTGCTGGAAAACACTCATCTGGGGAACAATTTTAAGTAGAAAACCTCTCAGGGGTCAGATTAGCACCGCCCCAGTGTGAGCCTGTCTGTGGGTCCTGGGCTAAGGGGTTTACCGGTCCCGCCCGGTTCTACGGGTCAGACCACGTCTGCAAGGTGAGGGTTCTGGTCTGGTTCTTGCAAGTAGGACGATCTCAGCAGAAGGCAGACGGAACCCCTTTCCTGGGGGGCTGGTCCCCACATGCTGTGAGCGTTGGCTGCCAGCGGCCCCCAGCTGTGCCCTGCTCCCCCCCCCGTGGCCCCCAGCTGTGCCCTGCTCCCCCCAGCTGTGCCCCGCAGGCCCCCAGCTGTGCCCTGCCCCCCCCGCNAGCGGCCCCCAGCTGTGCCCTGCTCCCTGAACGCCGTCACTCGGGACGGTTGCCCCCACTCCCTACACCCCCGGAGCCGACGACTGAGTGGCACAGAGCACAAAGGGCTCATCCCGTGCTGAGATCTCCGGGGCGCTGTTCAGGCTCCAGAGCTATCCAGAGGGTCAACCTGAGCCTCGCCTCCAGCCAAGACCACACCCTTGCTCAGCGCTGCCCCCTGCCCCACCCACTACGCCTCATGTCCCCACAGGGGACCCCTCCAGGAAGTCACTCCAGAATCCTTGCCTCAGACTCTGCTTCTAGGGAACCTGGCCCGCCGAGGGCTCTGCAAATCCAGTCACGTAAGGCCGGATGCTCACGGGAGCTGAAATAGTGAGTCCAGGAATAAAGAGTGTGGAAATGTGACAAGCGACTGTCTTCAAATGTGAAAAAAAAATTATACAATAGGAAAAGGACAGATTGGATGGAAATTAGACCAAGGCAGAATTTGGCTCAGTATCTCAAAGAACTCTCTAATACTCAAATATGTACCACATAGGAATAGACTGCCTCGCAGATTGGTGACCTGCATAGAAAATGTTCACTCAGGGGGCGCCTGGGGGGCTCAGTCGGTTGAGCATCCCCTTCGGCTCAGGTCATGATCTCACAGTTCGTGGGTTGGAGCCCCACGTCGGGCTCTGTGCTGACAGCGCTTCAGATTCTGTGTCTCCCTCTCTCTCTGTCCCTCCCCTGCTCATGCTCTCTCTCTCTCTCAGAAATAAATAAAACATTAAAAAAAGAAAGAAAGAAAATGTTCACTCAGAATGCAGAGGACGGGGTGGAGGAGGAGGGACGCAGGCCATTGTCTGGGGGCTGATCCCGAAGACCCAAGCAACAGTCGAGTTGTTATTATTTGAAGAGGCCACAAGATGGCAGCAGCGGATTCCCCAAAAGATGACTAAATAAAAAATGGTAGTTGCTTCCGCAAATTTGACTCAGAGCTTCAGGCATTATGGGAGGTGTTGTATATACCATCATAAGCCCTTAAAGATTTATGACACACAAAACTGCAAAGTAAAAACATTTCCCCCAAAGTGCGTATTTTACTGTTGGAAAAAACAAAATCTCAGAGGTCTGAAGAGGCAAACCCTAATCATCAAGGTCACAGAGAATGCACTTCTTGCGTTCTGATAGTGATGCTACCTCTATCTTGTCACGCTGGCTTCTAGCTCCAGCTATATTGTATCTTCCAGGGAAGGGGTCTGCGTTTGAAATGGGCTCGACAACGGGGTACACAGCAGGCCTCAGCCTGTCTTAGCCCGTGGTCCTCACAGAAAAAATTCTCTACACAGCTAGGTGTCTTCCTGTGTCCTCCTCAACGTCTACTGGGAGCCTAACACCACTGTATCAGGGACCCCAGGTATACCTGTGATTCTATGAGGCAAATTTGTATCAGAGTTTGTTTGCAACCCTGAGGCCAATTCATCTCAGCAAGCCACCCAGCCCTCCAGGTATGGTCTCCATCTGCGGCAGCTGGCCCCTAAGATGGCGCCGTCACGGTTCTTTCCTCTTGGCTTCCATGCTCTCGTATCACTCCCATCCATGCTGAACTGTAGCCGGTCTGTGTAACCAATAGGAGGCTGTAGAAGTGATGACATATGTCTTCCGAGGCTACAAGGTGGAAGAGGGCCATCTCCCACAATGCTCTTTTTGGATCAACGCTCTGGAGGAAAGAGGCTGCCATATTGTTAGGAATTCGAGCAGCCGTATGGAGAGCTCCTCGTGGGGAAGAACGGAGGCCTCCTGACAGCAGCCTGCACTGGCTTGACAGCCACGTGGGTGAGCCATCTTGGAACCAGGTTCTCTGGACCCGGACGAGCCTTCGGGTGACCACAGCCCTGGCCAATATCTTAACTGCAACCTCACGAGAGACTCTGGGTCTGCACTACCCAGCTATGCTGCTCCTGAGCTCCTGACCCACAGAAGCTTCGAGACGGTGTTTACTGTTGCTTTAAGCTAAGTTTTAGAGTACTTTATTCTGTAACAATAGATACCTAATACAACACTCTAAATGCCAGCTGCCCTGGCTATATACACTCTTTTCAAACATTTTCCTCTCTTTTCTCTGGCTGCTGTTCCCCCCACTTTAGTTAAATTAAGTTTAACTAACTTTGAAATGCAACAGACATTCTCCCATCCAAGTACTAACCAGGCCCGACCCCACTTAGCTTCTGAGGCCAGATGAGATTGGCCATGTTCAGGGTGGTATGGCCGTAGACAACAACAGACATTCTCAACCCTTAGGTTACCAAATCTCTTTGCTCTCAATGGGGAATCTTCTGGAGAATTACTACTCTCTGGCTTCCATGACACTATAGCAACCTGGCTCTACTGATTTTCTCTTTCAGGTCTTCCTACCTCCTCCTTCAAAGAGGCTCCATTTTCACATGCCTTATAGATGTTGATGTCGCCTCAGAATCTCCCCTTGTTCTCTCTTTGTGGCCTGAGCCAGCTCTGTCATCTTGTGGCTCCTCCGACCACCACCCTGCAGAGGACCACCGAGTCCACCCGTCCAGCCCTCATCCCACCCTCATGTCAGCCTGCCTGCGGGCAGCCTTACACTGGAGCCACTCACAGCCACCCCTGAGAGCCAACCGTACACATCTCTTCCGGACCCCACGTTTCGCATTGCCATACAGGTGGGCTGAAATCGGCCACGGTGGGAGAATTTACACGGTGGCGCTCAACAAATGCTCCTAATCAGGACTTTGTCAAGAACCAGTGCATGAACACTACCAGCCCACCGCTGTTCAACTACACGCTTCCGCCTTCTGTGTCCCGCAAACACGTCAACTCAACGTGTCTCAAATTGAGCTCTATTTTGGCATTCATTTATTCAGAACTGTCTATTTTTTATGCAAAATACTGATTACAGTTTTTTTAATTTTTTAAAATGTTTTATTTATTTCTGAAAGAGAGAGAGACAGCGTGAGCAGGGGAGGGTCAGAGAGAGGGGGAGACACAGAATCTGAAGCAGGCTCCAGGCTCTGAGCTGGCCAGTTTTTTCAGATTCTAGTGCAGAGGAAACATCCTGTGCCTTCCGTAAACTTGCTCTCTGTTGGAGTNCACTCCACCCTGGCAGGTACAAGGGCTCAGTGGGCACAGAGCAGGGAAGACTTTAAAGAGGCGTCTCGAGGGGCACCTGGGAGGCTCAGTCGGTGAAGCGTCCAACTTAGGTTCAGGTCATAATCTCCCGGTTCGTGGGTTTGAGCCCCGTGTCGGGCTCTGTGCTGACAGCTCAGAGCCTGGAGCTGCTTCAGATTCTGTGTCTCCCTCTCTGACCCTCCCCTGCCCATGATCTGTCTCTCTGTTTCTCAATAATAAATAAATGTTAAGTAAATAAATAAAATAAAGAGGCATCTTGGGGCACCTGGGTGGCTCAGTCAGTTACACACCTTACTTTAAGCTCAGGTCATGATGGTTTGTGGGTTTGAGCCCCATGTTGGGCTCTGTGCTGACAGCTCAGAGCCTGGAGCTGCTTCGGATTCTGTGTCTCCCTCTCTCTCTGCCTCTCCCCTTCTCACTCTCTCTCTCTCTCTCTCAAAAATGAATAAAAATAAAAAAAATAAAAATAAATAAATAAAATTGCAACACTTCTCCCACCCTGTTGCCCATTCCCTACGCTAGGAGTGAGATTGGGGTGCTCCAGGCAGAGCACCCCATGGTCACAAGTCCACAAAGGTGGGGGAGTGTGTGTCATGGTCTAGGGCCACTTTTTTTTGTATTAAAAAAAATTTTTTTAATGTTTTAATTTTGAAAGAGAGAGAGAGAAAGAGTATAACAGGGGGAAGGTCAGAGAGAGAGGGAGACACAGAATCCGAAGCAGCTCCAGGCTCCGAGCCGTCAGCACAGAGCCTGACGCGGGGCTCGAACTCATGAACTGCGAGATCATGACCTGAGCGGAAGTTGGACGCTTAACAAACTGAGCAACCTAGCCACCCCCCTTTTTTAAAATTTTTTCTTTTTTCTATTTTTTTAATGATCTGAAAACTGATATGGGAAAGTCAGGCTTTGAGAGGGTAAATCCTCTTGGATACGATCAGTCCTAACAGACTCTGTGAAATCCAGAACTTCAAACTCCCAGGCCTGCATCTTCTCCATCATTCCATCTTCTTGAACAGCGATGCATACAATTATTTTGCCTTATTTTATTTATTAATTTTTTGAGAGAGAGAGAGAGAGCATATTGGGGAGAGGGTCAGGGGGAGACAGAGAGAGAATCCCAAGCAGGCTCCATGCCCACCACGGAGCCCAGCGCGGGGCTCCATCTAAGGACCCTGAGATCATAACTTGAGCTGAAATCAAGAATGGGAAGCTCAACTAACTGAGCCACTCTGGTGCCGCCATGAAATTATGTTAATCACATAATTATACTTTAAAGTCTCGTTCCTGGGGCGCCTGGGTGGCTTAGTCGGTTAAGCGTCTGACTTTCGCTTAGGTCATGATCTCGCAGTTCGTGGGTTCGAGCCCCACGTCGGGCTCTGTGCTGACTGCCAGCTCAGAGCCTGAAGCCTGTTTCGGATTCTGTGTCGCCCTCTCTCTCTGACCCTCCCCTGCTCACGCTCTGACTCTCTCTCTCTCTCCTAGAAATAAAACATTAAAAAAAAAAATAATAAAGTCTCGTTCCTTAGGCTCTTTGAGTACTTTCTGGACCAGCATTCTCCTGTTGAAGCAGGATGGGCCGTATCTGCATCTAGTTCCCAAGGGTCTTATGAGAACAGGAAGTGTTTTATGTTACCCTCCCCACCCCGCCAGTCACTTGGGTCCCTGTCCACTGCATAATTCTGTGTCCCAGACCACCATTTCCCCTTTAACACAATAGTGGAAGTCTCTGCTTCTTGGATCTTTTCTCTTATGATATCTTAGCGGCTTTGTCTCTGTTGTAAAGTCTCTGATAATGTCAGACTGGGCCTCAGGGACATTTCTGACATGTCTGTGTTTTGTGTGCAGGTGGCTGTGCATTTAGAGACGATCTGTGGCTTTGAATACGAAGTGTAACTTGTGACGATAATACTCGATAATCAATAATTTGGAATCGTATCATCAAATTTTACTGACAATAATAATAATAATATCCATCATTTACTGAGAACTTGTTATTGGCCAGCCGCGCCATTAAATTGAAGCAGGGGCTGCGTAAGGAATTCGCTCTCACAAAGCCAGACGCAGGCAGCCTGACCATCATCACGTCCCCATGTTCGCACCTCCTCAACAGCATCTGGGGGCCTCTGCCGCGGGAGAAGGGTGGGTAGGACCCGCTTTCCCAGGCTAGCCCCGCCCACACGTCCCCTTGAGCCTTGAGCCCGGCCAAGCAGAGTTCTGGAGAGGCTTGGCTGACACGTCCCTCACCTGGAGTCTGTTCTGCCTCCTTTGCCTCCGTGTCAGTTCACGGCCCACATTTCCCAGGAACCTTTCTGTACAAGGCAGGGTTCTTGGGTTGCCGGCAACAGAAACGGACCCTAAAAGACCGTGTTGGAGGGATATGGGAAAGCTCGCAGAATTTACAGAGTCTGAGCAGGCAGGCCCTTGAGAGAAGAGGAATCTGGGTACCTAAGGAGTCCGGGTAGCAGGAGTTAACGGGTGGTCCTTTCAGGAAACTTCCATCAGGCTGGATTTTCTACCCTTATGTCCCTGTGCTCAAGGTTCAAATTCCTGGAAGAAAGTGTGAATGGCCTGGTGGGTCACTTGGTCACACATACCCCTTGGACACAGCACTTTAACTGACAATCCCTCCAAGACTGTAGGCAATGGGTTGGGGGCAGGGTTTTTTTGGGGGGGGGCGGTGCAAATCAAAGTGCCACAACCAGAAGTGGGAAGGGAGGCTGAGCAGATCAGCCTTTTCTTCCTTCTCTCAAGCCACAGACCCGCACTGCTGTCTTCCTTCCCTCATGATGGCTCTCGCCCACCTGTCTTACCTTTGGCTGACATTTAAATGATGTGCAGCAGGGGGCGCCCGGGCGGCTCAGTCGGCTGAGCGTCCAACTGCGGCTCCGGTCCTGATCTTGAAGTTCGTGAGTTAGAGCCTCGTGTGGGGCTCTGTGCTGAGAAGCTCAGAGCCTGGAGCCTGTTTCGGGTTCTGTGTCTCCCTCGCTCTCTGTTCCTCGCCAGCTTGTGCGCTCTCTCTCTCCCTCTCTCTCTCCCTCCCTCTCTCGATAAGTAAATAAACATTAAAAAAAATTATGGGCAGCAAAATCACTATCAAGGCCATCATTAGTCAAGTTTCAGAGGCACATACGTTGTCTTCCTCCAAAGCCTGTAACCTCCTCGGAGCCAAGAGCTGAGGCTCCTAATTCCATATTTGCTCAGAGTCCCCCACCTCCCTCACCCCGTCAGTCAGGTAACAGCTGGCTGACGTGGTGCATGTTGGGGGAAGCAAGGAGGTGAGGGGCTCCTGGTGAGTAGGAAGCTTTCTCTGGGGAGCCCTTTACCCCCCAAGGCACCTATTCCAAGGTAAGAGCAACCAGTTCAAGGAGCTCTGGGGGAATTTCTATAAACCACATGCAGCTCAAGGCGGCCTTCACGAGCTCAGGCTCCTGTACACACACGGTCATATGTGCTTCGGAAACTGCCCCTGTCATTGATTCTTCCTTTATGCTTTGTTTTTTTCCTCAACTTAGTGTTTTGTTTAAGGCCCTTATGAAAACGACTGACTTTCCCTTTGCTAACCTACAGGTGAACGAGCCTGGACAGAGATCAGGACACGTGCCTCAGGGGCCAACGCTGCCCCTACTTGTTTAGTTCGCTGTTCATTCATTCATTCATCCATTCATCCACCCAAGAAACAGGTATTCAGAACCTATTCTGTACCAGGCAATGGCGGGGACGTAGCCATGAGCAGAGACAAGCTCACCCCCTGCTGAAGCTTATACCCCCTCTGGGTCTCCGTTTCCTGGACGTGGGAGGCCTTCATCAGCCCTCGTGGCTTTTTCAAAGCTATCGTTCTAGAATTCGGTGAAGGGAAGACGATTTTCTATAATTCGTTCAAGGCAAAGGGGTATTCAAATTATCCCAAGAGGTAAAGCATGGTGGCAGTGGTTGGAAACAGTTCAGAATCTTGATGAAACCATGGAGAGAGGGCGCCTGGGTGGCTCAGTCGGTTAAACGTCCGACTTTGGCTCAGGTCATGATCTCACCATTCGTGGGTTCAAGCCCCACATTGGGCTCTGTGCTGACAGCTCAGAGCCTGGAGCTGTTTCAGATTCTGTGTCTCCCTCTCTCTCTGACCCTCCCCTGCTCACACTCTATCTCTCTCTTTCTCAAAAATAAATAAACATTAAAAAAAATTTTTTTAAAAAGCTCCACAAATATTTGTTCAATGCCAGCCCCTAGGAAAATGCCTAACACATAATGAATGTTTAATAAATATCTCTTCAGTGGATGAATCACGTAGGAAAAGTCAAATGGGTGGTTGGGAGGGAACATTTCCTCACCGTGACCTCAGGTCCTTGCCTCGCCTCTTTCCCTCTTTCCCGTCTTGGGCATGCCGCCCCCCTAAAGTAGCCTCTTCTGTAACTTCCCACCTCCTCAGACATTTGGACCCAAGCGGGGTGCCTGAAGTGATCGGTGGAATCTGCTTCCTCTCACCCTCCATGATCCTTAGAAGAGGCTCTGGCTCACGATTGCCCGGGCCTTCCCTCTTCTGATGGGACCCCTCCCTCTCCTAACCTTCCTGCTCCTTCCTCAGAGAGGAGGGGGTGCTTCCCGGGCACCGAACATGACCTTGGGCCTAGGGTCGCAGGCTCCAGTGCCCACAGAGAGAAGCCAGGCAGGTAACGTCAACGGGGACAGACGAGAGGGAGAGGTGGGGTGGGGCTGCGAGCCCTGTGTGGCCCAGACCGTACTTTGAAAAAGCACCGTGTGGACCAAGAACACCTTCCCTGTAGACGCTCCGAGGCCAGGGGACCGTCGGTTTCTGGCGTCTCCCAGTCACTGGGAGCGAGCCGGAAGGACTTCTCAACTTTGCACTGGCCGGGCGGCCGAGTGTCCCCTGAGAACACGGGACTGGAGGGCGGGCAGAGGGACCCTCCCGCTGCAGAACAGACCCTGCGCCCATGCCTTAAAATACCACCCTGCCAGAGCCACCCTTGACCCGGAGGTGGGGTGGGGGGGCAGCTTGTCTTGGGCTAAACTACATAGAATTGCCACAGAGTCACCATCACCGGCTCCGACCAAGGCCGCCTCTGACTATTGAGAGGGGAGAGGCTGGGTCAGAAGGACAGATTTTCTGACGAATCCGTGAAGAACTCGGAGTGGAACGAATCAGGCTTGCATTGTGTCACCTTCCTTATCACCCGCAGGGCAGTGCTTTGAGCTCCGACTACCCGCCTGTGGCTCCCTCCCCACCTCCTTCTTCTGCTTTCCTAACATGTGTGCAAACAGGCACGCACACGTGTACGCACAGGTGTACGCACGGACAGGAGGGTGTAGGGGGGACGCTTTAGGGATGGGAAGTCTCAGCAACATGCCGGAGCCTCCGGGACGGGGCGACGGGAGAGGATGATGTCCGGTGGAAGGAATTTCGTTGCTGTTTCCTCCAGGGAGCCCACGGGGCCTCAGGGAAGCACAGGCCTGCGTAACTACTGGCTCCTCAGCAAGGCCGGTTCCTGGGGATTGGAAGGCGGGGAGCGTGCCCAGTGCACCTCCAGCTACCGATGCCAAGGCTATGGGAAGGCGCATCAAGGCATTTTCTGCCCTCAGGATTCCGACTGATGTTATCCCACGAAGCCTCGGGTCCTATCTCCAAAGCCACGTTAGGTCAGGCCCGGATTACACATCCCATTAGCTAAGCTCATACTGGTTCCGGGGCGGAGAGGTGGACTTTGGCTCAGGGAAACCAGAAGGGGGATTATCGGGAAGCTCCTGGGGGCTTTTACGAAATCAGAGGGACACTGAAGAACCACAGCTCGGCATGGAAGGGCTGGGGCTCCCGGAGTTCATGGCTGTGTTGCCACTGATCCAATCAATCGTTTCAGCCTCCCCCGGGCTCTCTGGCTCTCTGGGGAAAGAAGATCCCTTATGCTCAGGCTCCCTACAAGCAGAGCGATCCTGGTGCAGGTGATTTCTGTGGGGTGCGCCCCCCGCAGAAACGTGCAAGGCAGTGAGGGAAGCGGGATGAAGCAGGGGCCAGTCTAGCCTCAGCCTGATCCTCTGGTGGGATCTGGAGAGTGAATGGCCCTTCAGAGTTATCCCGCCTTGAGGCAAAGGCGCTTGCCTCCTGTATCCCCATGTCCATCCGTTATTAGCTGTGGGCATGGGTTCTCAAGCACTTGGGGGCAAGGCTATTCAACAGAAGCGGGCAGCTGTGAGCTGCTAGCAGCCAACATTCACAGCAGCTGCCCTCGCCAGGGGATCTGGGCAGATCACCAACTACATCCACGCATGGCTGGGGTTAAGGTGTCCACCCAAGAGCAATGAGCCATTGCGAGAGAGAGGTCGGTCAAAACCTGAGGTCTAGACACGGCAGCAGGGGCTGTTTGCAGAGGTAAGTGAACAGAAGAGCGAAGGGCAGCCATGCCAAATAGTGTCCAGCGTATCTGCTTCTGTCACGTCCACTGATTATGCCCTTCTGGACAGTGTGCGGGGCTGTGGCCCGCTGGGTTTCTTCTTCAGTGAGGAGAGGGCTTCCCAGGCACCTATCATAATCTTCCTTAATGGCTTTAGGCTTGGGGACACACATTCAAATGCAAACGGAGATAGGCCAGCCAAGTAGTGTCAATTGTGATAGACAATAGGGAGTGGAGACAGTTTACCACAGTCCCTGACACTCCATGTTGTCTACCACAATTGATATCATTGCGGGACCTCTCTCTGTATGCATTTGAATGAGTGAGTCCAAGCCTAAACCCATTAAGGAGGGTGTACCTAGAAGTGGAATCTGTAAATTATAGGGTATAAGTGTGTTGGGCTTTAGTAGACATTGCCAAAGAGCTTCCCAAAATGGTTGTACCATTTGACACGCTTTTGATAATGTATTTTCATACATTCTAATTGCCCCACCTCCTTACCAGCACTTGGTATTGTGTGTATTATCTCTTAGTGATTTTAATTTGCATCTGTCTGATGACTAATAAGCACCATTTCATATGTCCTTTTCTTATTGATTTATGGGAATGCTTTATATATTCTGCATATGAGTCCTTTGTCAGATATATATCTAACAAACAATATATAGGTAGGTATAGATATAGTTATAGACATATATGTACATAGACACATACAGAGTTGGAGAAGATATATGTGATTTTATATAAAGAATATTTATGATGTATTACATAAAACTTTATATTTAAAAACATTAACATATTTATATTATTTATTTGAAATACATATTGGATAAAATATTCAATACAAATATTTAATTATAATATATAATTACATATCTAATATACTATGTATATATATGTAAAATCACTCTGTTCCTGGTTTGCTTTTTAAATATTTTCTTAAATAATTCTTTTAAGTTTATTTATTTATTTTGGGAGACAGACAGAGAGAGCAAGCAAGAAGGGGAGGGGTAGAGAGAGAGGGAGAGCCAGAATCCCGAGCAGATTCACACTGTCAGTGCAAAGCCTGACTTGGGACACAAGCTCACAAACCATGAGATCAGGACCTGAGCCGAGATCAAGACTTGGATGCTTAACTGATTGAACAACTCAGGCACCCCTTCTTAAATGATTTTTTTTTAATGAAAAGAAGCAGTTGGGGTACCTGTCTGACTCAGTTGGTACAGCATGCGACTCAATCTCAGGGTTGTAAGTTTGAGCCTCATGTTGGGTATAGGGAGAAGTTAAAAATAAAATCTTAAAACAAGCATTTAAATTTAATTTAGTCCAATTTAGCAGTTTTCTTCTCGATGTTTAGCATTTTACGTTTCCTATTTAGGACATCTTTGTCCATATCATGGTCATATAGGTAATCGTCTATTTTTATCCTAAAAGCTTTACTACTCTCCTTTTCACATGCTGAAATGCAATTCATCTGAAATTTATTTGTTGAATTATGAGTTAGAAGTTGAATTTCTGCCCTCTCCCCCCACCCCCGGCCATATCGATCATATTGATACCCAATTACTTAGCATCATTTATGAAAAAGCCCATCCTTTCCCAATTAGACTACTGCTGTGCCATCTTTGTTATAATCAGATGATACGACATGTGTGATTCTATTTCCGGTCTGTGTTCTCTTTCATTGGTTTAGTTGTTTACACTTGTACAAATATCACACTATCTTAATAACTCTAGTGCTTTACTCTTGGGGCGACTGATTTTCCTCATTGTCCTCGTACACTTGGCACACACACCCTTTTCCATTTGAGATACAATTGACCTATACTTTTGTATTAGTGTACAAATGTACATTAGTTTAAGATATAAACATGTACACATGTACATTATGTTTGAGATATAATTGACCTATCGTTCTGTATTAGTTTAAGGTGTACAACATAATGATTTGATATACACGAATTTCTGTGTTTTAAACCAGAAAGTATTGCATCTCAGAAAAGCCCTCAGTCCCTTGACAGGACAGTTGATTATCCCACTAGATTGCGATATCAGGTGGCATAGATCCTCCTTTGCTTTTCTTCTTCCAAATGGCCTCGGCTATTGTTCACCCTTTGTGTTTCTTTAAAATTTTTAGAATCTGCCAATTTCCACCAAAAAAAAGTCTTCTGGGATTTTCACTGAGACTGCGTTAACCTACAGATAATTTCAGGAAATTGGCTGCACATCTTTCTTTACATTTATTCCTACATATTGAATGCTGTTTTGATGCTATTATAAATAGTATCGTTTTATTTTTGTTGTTGCTATGTTATGGTATAGAAGTAAAATGAAATTTTGTAAATTGACCCTCACCAGTGACATAAGTGAATTCACTTATTAATTATAATAACTTACAGATTCTTTTGGATATTATGTGTATACAATTGCTCTCTGCAAAAAATGACAACTTTTTTCTTCCTTTACAGTTCTGTGTTTATTATTTCACTTTCTTGTCCTATTGCACTGGCTGAGAACTCTAGTGCAATGTTGAATATAAGTGGTGATGGGGTCACACAATTATCTTTTAACTTGATCCTTTGGAAGATAATTGTTCATTAACTAAAAACTATTGTTCCATGGGTAAGAGTTTTATGTTTGGTGGCCAATGAATAGTTTTATGACAAGTGGTCTAATTGTACCCTTCCTTTTGTTCAAACATATAATGGAAGTACCCCTAACTGAGCCTTCCCCCTGAGATCTGGAACACGACAGGGATGTCCACTCTNTTAAAAATAGAATTACAAAAAAAAAAAGGAAGTACCCCTAACTGAAGACCACTAAAATGACTTATTCTCACATTCACCTGTTTGGTTCTGAAGTTGGATGAAAGCCCATGTTTCTTGACAAGTTTCCTGTGAGCACATCTGTTGGTTTTTTATCTACCTGGAATCCCTTCCCCTTTCTTACTTCCTCTTTATTTCTCCATTCCATCCATGTGATTCCAGAAAGATGCCCAATCATGTTACTCTTTGGGCCTTACATGAGGCCAATCAGTTTATTTTTCCCCAAAATTCAAATGGAAGTCTCCTCAAGTCTTGTGGAAGCGCTCTGAACTTTTGCTGCTAAGGACCTGGAGCTTTCTGGACTCCCATCCTTCCAAAGGCTATGATCTCTAGCTCTCCCATCAATTCTGGGCTTGTTCAATAGTTCTCTTTCCAATGAACTCCCTTTTCTGCTTAGCCAGAGTCAGTTTCTATTGTGTATTAATCAGAGAATAGATGTACCCCCCATTCTCTTTACTCTGCCACCAACATTGAACAAGATGGGAACATAGTTTTAAGCATTTAGCTGTATTGTATTTATATCTTATTAATTATATTTTAAAAGTTCTTCCTAATTGGCTTAAAAACAATCATTGCATATTGAAATCATAACTTTGAATTTCTCTTATTGCATGTGCATAATTTAAATCCTCGTATCCCAGGTTTATTTATCCCAGGGAGAGGATAGTAAGTTAGGACTTTTATTTTTAATTTTTTAAAAATTTTGGGGCACCTGGGTGGCTCAGTTAAGTGTCTGACTTTGGCTCAGGTCATGATCTCACAGTTCATGGGTTCGAGCCCCATGTAGGGCTCTGTGCTGACGGCTCAGAGCATGGAGCCTGCTTCAGATTCTGTGTCTCCCTCTCTCTCTGCTCCTCCCCCACTCACACTCTGTATTTCTCTCTCTTTCAAAAGTAAACATTGAAACAATTAAAAATTTAAAAAAAATTTTACATTTATTTATTTTTGAGAGACAGAGTAAGACAGAGCATGAGCAGGGGAGGGGCAGAGAAAGAGGGAGAACCCGAAGCAGGCTCCAGGCTCCAAGCTATCAAGCACAGAGCCTGACACAGGGCTCGAACCCATGAACCGTGAGATCATGACCTGAGCCGAAGTCAGACGCTCAACCGACTGAGCCACCCAGGCGCCCCCAATTTTTTTTAATTTTGAGAGAGAGAGTGCGTGAGGGACATGGAGAGGGACAGAGAGAGGGAGAGAGAAAATCCCAAGCAGTTTCCATGCTGTTAGCACAGAGCCCAAGGTGAGGCTTGAACTCAAAAAATGTCAGATCATGACTTGAGCTGAAAACAAGAGTCAGATGCTTCACCCTCTGAGACACCCAGGTGCCCCAGAGATTTTATTTTAAAATTTCTGTCCTTTTGAGTCTGTTTCTGTAAAGGGCCAGATAGTAAATACTTTAGGCTTTGTGAACCATATGGTCTCGCTCACAATTAGTCAACTGCCGTTGCAGCCACGGACAATACATGAACGAATGAATGTGGCCGTGTTCCGATAAATAGACACTAAAATGAATTTCAAGTGTCATCAAATATTCTTATTTTGATTAAACAAAATTCAAGGGGCTCAGTGGGGAGCCTGCTTGAGACTCACTCTGCTCCCCTCCCCTGCTCATGTGCTCTCTCTCTCTCTAAAATAAAATAAAAAATAAAAATATTTCGAAATGTCAAAACAATTCTTAGTTTGCAGGCCATACAAAATAGTGGTAGCCAGATTTGTTTTATGGGCTATATAGTTTGTCAACTTCTGCTCTAGTCCCCCAGCTGTTAAAATATTATTGGACAAAAGAAATACTGACTTATGAGATTGAGATTATAAAGTAATATAATTATTAATGGGATATAGAGCAACTTGTTTGTCTCCTAAATTGATGGGCATGTATTAAAGGATATAATTAGAAAGTATACATATATATAGTAAGAAGGATATATAACTGGGTAAGATCTTCCTATTTCCAGTAATTCCTGTGTAACATAGAAACAAGTAGGAAGATCACACTACATGCTAAACTTCTCTGTAGTTGTTTGTTGACTATCTAACTGTATAATGTACTAATTAGACATTCATTGTTAACACAGAATCAAAGAAAATAAGAGGCTTTAAGATCCGGATCACTGAGTCTCTTACAGTAATAACGATGCCTTATATTTGTACGGCTTTTGGTAGTTTACAAAAATTATAGTTCCACACATTACGTCTTTAGATCCTCAAAACAACCCTGGAGGTAGAGAGGCAAGGTTATTATTATCCAAATTTCCAGAAGAACGACCTGCCCAAGATTACACGAGGGACAAGGGAGTGGGAGGAATTTTCTGGTCACACCTCTGAGTCATAGTCAGCCTGGTTTCCATTACACAGAATGATACAATCACACAATTCAAGAGCTGGGCGCTGGATAACTCCTGCTTCACCAGCTGACGAACACTCAGCCATTCAACATAGGACGCTCTGGTGTGTCAGTGCAGGCGTCACGTGTCCAGATGGGTGGGAAACCCAGAACTCTTCTTCTCTTCTGCCCCTCCCCCCTTCCCCTTCCCCTGACTCTCTGGGAATGACAGGAATCACAATCATGGCAGATTGCTCTGTAAAGTGTCACCCTAGCCGCTGTAGAAGCTGGGAGCCTAGTGTCATTGCTGACTCCAACGCCCTTTGTCAACTTACACAGTTGCTTGCGGGATTTGAACCCCCTTACACTTAATGAAGCACCGGTCTGAGATACTTACACCCAAACTCACACCCAAGCTCCAGCGGCACCACGGACTTTAGCCCCTGCTACTTTGATCGCCTATGGACACAAAAGCCATTGGAAGGAAAGGACTTGGATGGTGTTTCCTGTCCTCTCTGTGGCTGTTACTGGGATGCTTCCCCTCACTGGTTCCACAAAAAAGAAAGGGAGACGCTCCTTTCCACGGGACACACACGCCAACCGGCCCAGGGATCCTAATACTACAGTTCTTTGTACTCATTCGCTCGGTCGCTTCCCCAGGGCATGAGTTGGGTATAGAAACACACTGCTCTAAAGCCTTTATGTATGTTTGTATGTTAAGTATGTACGTATGGATTGACGGATTCAAATTTAACCTGTAGTTACGGAAAATTTAAAACACACACCCAAAATAGAGAATGCGCTATCGACCCCCAGCTTCCCCCTTCGTGGACCCATCGTTCAGCTTTAACACTTATCAATCCTCGCCAAATCTTGTTTTCATTTCTTCTGCCACTGCTCCCCTTCCCCCTGTTTGAAGGAAATCCTGGAGATCAGCGAATTTCATCCGTGTTCAGTATATGACTCTCGTGGACTGCTTTCACAGCATCATTATGACAAAGACAAAATTATATGCTGTCACCTAATATCAACTCCACAGTCAAGTTTCCCAAGTGTTTCAAGAATGTCTGTTAATAACTGGTTTGTCAAATCAGGATCCACATACTGTATGTGGTTGTTAGGTCTCTTAAATCTTTTTTTTAAGTTTATGTATTTATTTTTGAGTGCGCACTCGCACAAGAGCAAACATGAGTGGGGTAGGGACAGAGAGGGAAGAGAGAATTCCAAGCAGGCTCCACACTGTCAGCACAGAGCCCCATGCAGGGCTCAAACTCACGAACCGTGAGATCATGACCAGAGTTGAAAGCAAGGGTCAGACGCTCAACCCACTGAGCCACCAGGCATGCCTTAACTCTATTAAGGTAACATATTTGTTGTAGAAATCCTGTCATTTCTTCTGCAGGACTTTACACAGTCTAGGTTTAGTGAATTGCATCTTCTCTGGTGTTGTTTGACACTTCCCTATATTGTTCATTCTCCCTTCTCCTCATAAATGGTTGCATTTGGAGGCTTTTTTGGATTTAAACTCAAAATATTTGGGGAGTGGCAAAAATACTCCATAGGTGATTTAGCATGTTTTGATTGCACCACCTCAGGAAGTATATGATGTATGGTCATTCGACTCGTGGTGATGTTAAAATTGGTCAGTGAGTCCAGGTGTAGTCTAATATTAAGAGATTGCAAAATGGTCTTTTGTCATTTCTTTTACGTTCATCAGTTGGAAATACTTTATACAAAAGGGCTTTTCCTTAACAAGTCTGGTTACCCTAAAATACAATTTGTATAAGTGAAGCAGAATGTTTGATTCTTCTCATTTGTCAATTGTCACTACCATATAACTTAGCAACTTACTATAGCAACTTGTAGGTGACTTGGCCATTTTCTTTCCTCAATGTCATGAACTTGTGGATTATAACATCCCTTATGTAATAAATGATTTAAAATATATTCTGTAGGCAATGGTGAGCCACCACAGGTCATTTCCAAGTTTCAAATATAAGCATACCTGACCATGTATCTAAAAATCAGGGGCACCTGGGTGGCTCAGGTGGTTAAGCTTCCAACTTTGGCCCAGGTCGTGAGCTCATGGTTCTTGAGTTTGAGCCCCGTGTTGGGCTCTGTACTGACAGCTCAGAGCCTGGAGCTTGCTTCAAATTCAGTGTCTCCCCTCCCCCCCCTCCCCCGGCCTCTGTCTCTCTCAAAAATAAAAAATATTAAAAGAATTTAAAAATCAAACACTAAACTTATTGTTTTAGGGGGAATATTTTCTTAACAGAACAAAAAATAGGATCAATCTCTCAACATACCAAAACTCTTAGCCACAAAATTTAACAATGGTCATTTCCAGGGTCCTATACTTGTTCTCTGAGTTTCTTCTTTAGTTTCACTCAGTTCATTGGAGTTCATTTCACGAATGTCTGCGTATCTGACTGAGATACGCTGATTTCCATCTTCGTATCATTCAGATTACATTTATAAGACCTACATTTCCTAGGACTAGTATTTGCAATTAGTTTTATAAAATAAGAGCAAATNCTAGGTTCAGTTTCTGGCACACCTAGTGATTTCCATCTTCGTATCATTCAGATTCATTTATAAGACCTACATTTCCTAGGACTAGTATTTGCAATTAGTTTTATAAAATAAGAGCAAATAAATACTCAAATAACTGACTAGCACTCTAGTAATTGAACATGAGTTTGTGAACAATGGGGTTGGGACTCAAACGGAAGCGCTGACCGACAGTGAGTGCCAGTGTGTGAGTTCAATATGCTTGTGAGCGGACCTGTCGAAGCCAGACTTTGATATGTCAAAAGGAGGGTTAGGTGTTTTAAATGCAGGAGCCGTGAAACTGTTTTTGAATGTGACATGCTGGATTGCTTCTGTTGGCTTACTGTTATATCTTCACCAGACAACTAGTTAGTTCTGAGAGGGCAGAAGCCACGCCTGTATTGTTCACTTACTCCTAGCTTCTAGTACGTGATTTTTTTTAAATGAAAGAAAAAAAAACTATGTATGCGAGAGAAAAATCTACAATGGTTTTTGAGTGGTGAGAATCATAGTTAGATCTATTTCTTAGTCGTATCTTTTGCATATTTTGACTTTGGGGTATTGGTATGATAGATTTCTTTGAAAGTTATCTGAGTATAGATGTAGTACATTTCATCCAGGAAGATGTTGAACAGTAAACAAATCAAATAAAATCACTGGTACCTCCATTCCTTAAGGTTAACATTTGAGTGCCTTTTCCAGTATTTGTCTATGTCTCTATAATATTAAACAGTACTGGAATCATCATTTTTTAAAAAAATTTTTTAAACATTTTTATTATTGAGAGACAGAGCATGAGCATGGGAGGGGCAGAGAGAAGGGGTGACGCGGAATCTCAAGGAGGCTCCAGGCTCTGAGCTGTCAGCACAGAGCCCAACGCAGGACTTGAACTCACAAACCGTGAGATCATGACCTGAGCTGAAGTTTGACGTTCAGCTGACTGAACTACCCAGGTGCCTCCTGGAATTATCTTGAACATATTGTTTAGTAACATACTTCTACCTTTAAATACATGGTTAATGCTATCCTATGTCACCCTTGTCTACAAAAGAAATTTTAATGGCTACCTTCCATTATCATATCTATTTTTAAAGTAACCAGACCCCAATCTAATTTCCAAACAGGAAATTCTGATGTACAAGACCACAGAGCAGTGACTCTGATCGGTATTATGCCTGGTACTAATTGCAGACTACTCCGTGGCACGCACAGCTCCAGGATGTGAGATTAACACAAGCAACTCTTCATTTAGTTTGGTTTGACTTTCTGCCAGTCCTCTGAACAACTTGAAGCAGCTCCTAGAATAGGGAATGTTATGTTTGGTGTCCAGGGAAGCAGCAAACTAGAGAAGCCATCCCAAATTCCAGAATAATACAGAGCCCACACGTTATCCATTTTCTGCAGAAAAAAAATTGATCTACAAGGATAAAAATGCCATATAATTAGGTTAAACATCTTGTGGGGAAAGTAACCTATTCGTATGCGGGAAGGGAAATGGTGAAACAAAAAGAAGCTAAAAACAAAGGTGTAGATACATTTTGCTTTCAAGATTCCACACTGTGTCAATGTCCTTCAAGAAGATAAACTTAAGCTGATTCACTGTCACTTGTTTCTGCAGTGGTTTCTCAGGCATCTTAGATAGTAGCCACCCTGCCCCCAGGGGCCTGCGGGCTAATAAATATTTTCCAGGCGGGCTGACAATGCGAAAGGATTGTAGGGCAAGAAACTACCTGCAGTATCGAGGTGGGAGTGCCCTGGAAAGTGATGTGCTGAAAAACTGCCCCTTCCAGCTGGTTAACTTTTAGATTCATGCATTTATTTACTGTTTGTGACATCACTTATCAATGACAAGTGAGTATCTGACAGACTAATGATACAAGGGAAATGTAGTGTTGTCCTTAGAATTGGGAGGGAAGCAGAATGAGTGTCATGGCATCTCTTTTTCTTTCTTTACTTTTTTTTTTTTCCTTTTTAAAAGTAATCTCTACACCAAAGCAGAGCTCAGACTCAGGAACTCACGACCCTGAGATCAAGTCGCATGCTCTTCCGACTAAACCAGCCAGGCCCCCCAATGGTATTACTTCTTTTCAAAGCTTAGGAAGAATGCCTTAGGCCTTTGTTAATTTGTAGAGTTCGTATTGTGCTCTGGCCATCAGTATCTGTTTCCTTATTTTGGTGACAGCACCCCAGTTTTTTCTTCGGGGAAAACCCCCCCTCTCCTATGAAACATAAGTGAAGCATGTGACTCATAGTTGGCTAATCACAGCATAGAATTTCCCTAGCTCCAATAATTTGTTAAGGGATGGGCAGGTAATCTGTGTTGGTTTAAGTAGCTCATCAGGGAGGGATGACTAGGAAGGATCTCTTTCAGGCTGGACTTGGATGAGGATGGATGTAGACCTGAAATTGTTGGGGACCATTTTGCAGCCACATGAAGTCTGAGTACAAAGGCCACATGGAGGAGAGTGGAGCCTTTTTTTGTTGTTCTTTTGGTTTTTCAGAAGGGTCTCTTTTGTCTGATTCGAAATGGGCATGAGTGGCANTCGCATGCCCTTCCGACTAAACCAGCCAGGCCCCCCAATGGTATTACTTCTTTTCAAAGCTTAGGAAGAATGCCTTAGGCCTTTATTAATTTGTAGAGTTCGTATTGTGCTCTGGCCATCAGTATCCGTTTCCTTATTTTGGTGACAGCACCCCAGTTTTTTCTTTGGGGAAAACCCCCCCTCTCCTATGAAACATAAGTGAAGCATGTGACTCATAGTTGGCTAATCACAGCATAGAATTTCCCTAGCTCCAATAATTTGTTAAGGGATGGGCAGGTAATCTGTGTTGGTTTAAGTAGCTCATCAGGGAGGGATGACTAGGAAGGATCTCTTTCAGGCTGGACTTGGATGAGGATGGATGTAGACCTGAAATTGTTGGGGACCATTTTGCAGCCACATGAAGTCTGAGTACAAAGGCCACATGGAGGAGAGTGGAGCCTTTTTTTGTTGTTCTTTTGGTTTTTCAGAAGGGTCTCTTTTGTCTGATTCGAAATGGGCATGAGTGGCAGAAGACTGAAAGTTCTAACTCTCCCCTTATTTTCACAGGACAGCGAGACGTGTCTAAATTCTAAGAAAATCGATACTTTATGACAACTAAAGAAGTAAAAACTCTGTATTGGAATAGTTTATTATATAAGCATCATAAAATGTCTTGGGGGGGGTAGGGTGCCTGTGTGGCTGAATCAGTTGAACATCAGACTCTTGATTTTGGCTCAGGTCATGATCCCAGGCTTGTGGGATTGAGCCCTGAGTTAAGATTCTCTGTCTCTCCTTCTCTCTCACTCTACCCTTCACCCCTGCTTGCGCTCTAAAATTAAAAAGAAAAGTCTTCTAGGGATATGACATTGTGGAATGTACAAGAGAAAACAGATCTTTTCTTTTTTATTGTTAAGTTTATTTATTTATTTTGATGGAGACAGAGACAGTGCAAGTCAGGGAGGGGCAGAGAAGGAGAGAGAGAATCCCCAGCAGATTCACTTAACCGACTGAGCCACCCAGACACCCCTATTAGGTAAATTTTCAAGCACACACTGAAGGTGAAAAAATTTTATATGGCTCCATCTGTATACCCACAAGCTAGAGTCCACTATTAACAGAACAGTCCTGTTAAGATGACAGATTGTGTCGCTCCTCTGTCCAAAACTCTCCCATAGCTTACCTCATTCAAAAAGGAAAAGTCAATTTCGTATCGTGGTCTTCAAGAGTCCATGACCTGGTCCCTATTACCATTCTTCCCTGTTGTCCATTCCTCTTCAGCCACAATGGTCTCCTTGTTCCTCCTCAAACATGGCAGCCACATTCTTGCTTTACGGTCTTTGCACTTGCTGTCCCTTGGCTCGGGATGCTCTTCTCCTAGATATTTGAAAGGCTTGCCTTTCTTTGGATCACCTCATTAGAGGTCTTCTCTGACTCTTGCATGTAAGTATTAGCTTGAACAATGTAACGTTGTCCAACCGTGTTTAACCACATGAACCCAACATTCTCAGTTGAAAAGAATGTAAAAAAGGTTGGGAATTTCATATGGTTCAAGCTAATAAAATAGCACTGCCACCTTACCTTTTTATTCTCACCTGGATTCCAATTTTCTTTATCGGGCTTCTCATCATCTTATGTACTGCTGTGTATTGTCTGTAAGATCCTCAAAGTTAGGCCATCCTTCTGTTTTGTTCACTGCTGCACACTCGTGTGCAGATGCTAACTAGGCTTAGAGTGGGCACTCCGGACATATTTAAAGAACAAATTCTTCACAGTGAAGCCAGAATGGTCTTTTGGAAATACAAATCT
Source organism: Crocuta crocuta (assembly GCF_008692635.1). Classification (NCBI taxonomy): domain Eukaryota; kingdom Metazoa; phylum Chordata; class Mammalia; order Carnivora; family Hyaenidae; genus Crocuta; species Crocuta crocuta. The sequence goes on from NW_027528417.1 coordinate 754,502, forward strand.
GATGCCACTCCCACTAAGAACTTCTGGGTTGGTTTGTATCACTTCAGAAGCAAAGGTAAGAATCTTTACCAAACCTATAAGACCGTGTATGGTGGGTCATTGCTTAATTCTCTAGATCTCTCTCACATTATCTCCCTCATTTCTTTTCAGTCTCTGGGACTCTGGGTTCCGTCATGAAGTCTTTGTTTTTCTTTGCTCTACTCACTTCTGTATCAAGTTCACGATGAGGCAGTTTTAAATCTTAGCTCAAAGGTTCTCTTGCTAGGAGAGCCCATTTCTGATACCCCAGATTAGGTTGAATTCTACCTTGATGTCCTCACGAACCACTCCCCTCCCCTTCCCATACCTACAAGGATTATGCAGTTATTTTTGTGTGGTAATTTGTCTCCCTTACCGGACAGGAAGTTTCATGAGAGAAGAAAACACAGCTTTCTTTTTACTTCCCTTTGGATCCCTAGCATCTGTGAAGTATCTGGCATTTAGTAAGAGCTCAGTACTCCTTTAAAAAATAGATCCTGTTGTGTCCCTGTTACCAGTGTCTCACTGGGTACTTGGTACACAGCAGATGAAGACATTTGCTAAACAAGCCATAGTAAGAAGGGTGTTTGACTACTCATTTACAATAAATACATAATGGAGAAGGGCCACCCCTTCATACATAATTGATACCTACACAAAATCCCAAATTCTCTCTTCTCATCAACTTTTTCTCAACACTAAGACTGAAGAAAGTAAGTTACACTTCTTTCCTTTGTCTACTCTCTGGTGGAGTAAAGGGCGAGCTGGCTAGGAGAATTCACATAGAGCCAGAATCAGCCACTAGGGAGATCTGGCTTCTGAACCAACAGACCATGCCTGGTATTCTCACTTGGATAGTTAGATGTTTAGAAACTCCC
>NW_027528417.1:756415-759519 GCF_008692635.1 Crocuta crocuta
TTTCCAACCCCCCCCCCCCCCCCCCAGGCAGAGGCACCTGGGTGGCTCAGCTGAGCGACTGACTCTTGATTTCAGTTGATCTTGTGGTTCCTGAGATCAAGCCCTACCTCATCAGTAGGGGGATGCTTGGGATTCTCTCCCCATCTCTCTGCCCCTCCCCTGCTTGAAGGCACAGGCCCTCTTCCTCTGAAAGCAAGCAAGCAAGCAAGCAAGCAANGCTTTGCATATTTTTCATCTTAATAGCAATCTCTTTGAAAACATTTCAGTGGCCACAGGATATATCAAAACACCCACATACACAGGTTGTATAAATTTACAGGTTTATTGGGGCGGAATGACATGGAGGAGTATACGCAGAAAGCAGCAAAAGTCTTACAAATGACTTCCTTTTAAGTGTGCTGAAACACAGAATTTTTTTTAGTAAGCTTGTAATTCCAGATGAGCATGGTGGCAAGCTTAGTGACTCTGTCACTTGTTAATTTAGAAAAGGGAGAAGAGCCAAATCAAAGACAATATAAGTGAACTGTTACAAAATTTTCCGATATAATGCAACTTGACAAGAAACTAAAAATCTACAGAAGATAGCAAGATGTTAATGTTCCAGTCTTAATAATGTATTATGGGCATGCAAGGTGCTACCAGAGGCTGAACAGGGTGAAGGGTGCGCAGAACCTCTCAGCATTATTTTTGCACCCTTTTGCGAGTCTATAATTATATCCAAGTAAAAAGTGAAGTAAACAAACAAATAAAAAAAGACAGCAGGAAAAATAGTAAATGTAGATAAAGGGATTTGTATAGAGAGAACTTACATATCCATAGTCAAAGTCTTATTTTGCCAGATTCCCAGTTTATAAGGGGTTAACCAAAACTAAAAAGACAGACACACATTTTATTAATAAAAATATTAGGCTCTGAAAAGTGGCATCCTATTTTGAATATTTGAATGAATGATGTTTTCCAGATATGTGTAGAGAGTGAAATGTTAGCACTGTTTGCAAAAAACAACTTTATTTTGTGAACACCACAAAAACGACTGCTCTTGAGAAAGGCAAAGTTTTATTTCTTGACATCACCAAAGAAAAATGTGAAGGATCTGATATGAACGAAACAAAAATGTACAAATCCTACTACCTCATTCCTCCAAACCATAGAAACATTTGCAAGATATTCCTCCATCCATTAAATATCTCCAGAGCAGCCCGCCCACACAGGCTTGGGGGCATGCACATGTCAGAATATTCCATAAAAATCTGGGAACGTATTTTTGGCAGAAAGAAATCACTTAAGGGGCAAGGAACGGCTGCTTGTGACAGAATTCAGAGCGACACATTTAGGAAGGACCCCTTTGCAATGACATAATGTTAGTGTCATAGTTTATCGCATTCTTGGAAGCATTTAAAACACAGGGCAAGGGTGCCTGGGTGGCTCAGTAGGCTGAGCACCTGACTCTTCGTTTCCGCCAGGTCATGCATGATCCCAGGGTCTTGGGAGGGAGCCCTGTGCGGGGCTCCATGCTGAGCCTGAAGCCTGCTTAAGGATTCTCTCCCTGTCTTCCTCTGTCCTTGCCCTGCTTGCGCTCTTTCTCTCACATAAAACAACCAACCAACCAAAAGACACATGGTGCTATGAACTCCTAAAACAAGTAGAACTGTATTTTTGGTGCCAAGTAGATGGCAAATATCCGAGAGAGAGAGAGAGAGGGAGAGAGAGAGAGAGAAGTAAAAACACAGAGAAGCTACAAAATTGCCTCATTATCACTCTACCTTAAAGCTTATTTCCATCATAAAATTCCAAAAGCAACACAGAAATCTGCTTGGCCGGACACTTCACTTACATTTCCTTCTTAAATATTAGAGTCTAGCAACATGCTTGCCAAGGGGGAATTAGGGCTAGAGAGACCTGAGTTCAAATTCTGACTCTTCCAGCTACTGCCTTTGTTATTAAAATGGGTATAATCAATCATACCCATATCTCAAGGTTGGTCCCAGTCCTGAAAGGGATAATATATTTAAATGCCTAGCACAATGCTGGTAAACAGTAAGCAGTAAGTGTGAGCTCGCTCCCAGTTTTCCCAGAAGACACAACAAAATATTTCTTTCTCTGTTAGCTTGGTGTGCAGCCAAACAGATGGCTAAGGAGTAAATAAAAAGGGCTCCCACTATTAGAATCTAATTTCACTATTATCCAAACAATCGTCGTTAATTATGCAATTATGTAAATGAATATTTATCAAAATTACTGGGTTTACTGGTATTATTCAGGTAATGCATTACAACCTGAATAGGTCCTCTCTCTGCAAGTCGGCTTTTAACTTTGTCTTTAACTTTGAGTTAGCAAATTAGGTCATTAATTCTTTTATTCAGATCATAGCAGAGTTCAATCTTTTGGGAGGATTAAGCTCCTCTTGATCTCAGATAAAAATCATAGTTTTAATGTTTACTCATGGGTTTCGGAAAAAGTGACGTGGGAAAAGAAACGGTAAAGGATTAAAGAATTTCGCTTTCGGGGCTGTTGCCTTCAAGCATCTCTTGATGTCTGATTCAGGCCTTGAATCTCTCTGCTAAGAGGCCACAGTCCCAGACCCCATCAACCCCCAAGGGGGAGCCAGCCTTTTGAAACTGAAGGGGTGGACAGCACAGAAAGAGCCCTTAGAACGCTTTAGAGAGGGCGCCTGGCTTGGTCGGGTAAGCGTCCCACTGGGGCTCAGCTCATGATTTCACCGCTGGTGAGTTCGAGCCCCGCGTCGGGCTCCGTGCTGACAGCTCGGAGCCTGGAGCCTGTTTCGGATTCTGTGCCTCTCTCTCTCCAAAAATAAACATTAAAAAGAAAATTTCAAATAAGCAGGAATCCTGGACTCACTCGGCAGTTCTGAACCTCCAGCCCCTGGCTGCAAATCTGTATTTGACGCCTCTGTCTCAGGAAGCAGCTCAACCATCCCCTCCCTGCGGGGGCTCTCGAGCCATCCAGCCCCCAAACGGGGTGTCGCCCACACATCCTCCCCTCCCCACGATCTGTCATTACCTGGCTTCTCTGCTGCAATCTCGACTCCACCAGAAGGCACGCTTCCCACGGAGCAGGGCCCTGGTCTTCCTCCAGCCCCTTGA
>NW_027528417.1:759582-809460 GCF_008692635.1 Crocuta crocuta
GCCGCCCGGGGGGGCTCAGGCCGGTGGAGGGCGCCGCGTTTTGACGGGAGTCTCTTCTTCCTCCGTGACCCGAACCGCAGCGCGGGCACAGCAGGCGCCCGCGAGGAGCGTCGGGGTTCGTGCTCGACGGGGACGCGGTGCTGCTCACGCCCAGGCCGCCCGGTTGTCCGGCCGCGGGCGGGCCTGGCGTCCGGCCTGGGCGCTCCGGCGGAAGCCGCGCACCCAAGGGCGCGCGCCTCTTTCCCTTTCCTAGCGGGGCGAGGAGTGTGTGCTCCGCTGCTCCCCGTGGAGGCGCAGGTCCCGTCCCTGAACTTGCGCCGTTCCGTCGCTCCTTTTCTTTGGGTCTCCATTTAATGACTCAGCAGTTCTGCCTCGAACAGAAAAACTGCAGAGTCGTTTAATTAGGCCGAAAGAGACTATGTGAAGATAGTAGCCATTAATTTTTCACGTTCTCACAGTGGGAAGAGAACGTGGGTGCACTAAAGGGAACCGGGGGGACGGCGATCCGGGCACGGGTGGCGGGTTCGTAACGTTGGGGGTGACTCTTGACGTGGTCGGGGGGTGGGTCTGTGTGTCGGGGTGCAGTTGCAGCTGCAGGTTCGTGGGCACGGACGTGAGGTTTGCGGTCGTCGGGGAGCCTAGGACGATTAACCCCGCCGAACCTCTGTTTATCCTGCTCAACGACTACAGAGACGGTCACTTGGTGTTAGATTCATGCTGGAGTAAGAATTTCAGAAAATGTGATTCATTTAGAAAGGTCACTGTGAGTCATTGATGCGGGTCTTCGGCTTGGAAGAGAGGGAAGCCTGTTTTATTAGAAGTCTTCGGTCATTTTGTATGAAGTGTGCTGTTGTGTCCTGCTAGATTTGCCGGTGGGCACTTCATCGTTATGCAGCATGAAAAGGAAATAAAAATTGAACTTTTGCAGAATGTTTGGCTTTAGGATAGTTTGTTAGTTCAGTGTATTGTTGGAATTTTACCCCACCCCCCTCCTCTTTTTGGCCAGATGTGGGAAGTTACATAAAGATGTCTAGAAACAAAGTAAATGTCAGTGAAAAGATCTAAAAAAGTTGACTGGAAGAGTCTACAGTTACAAAATAGTCCTTTGACTCAAACGCCTCACCTATTTTACGAATCTTCAAAAATGTGGAATGAAACTATACTGAGTTCTTACGTAAGTTCTGTTATAGAAGAAAGTATATTGAAGTGATGATCTATTACTGGAATGGATGCATTGTAAACTAGAAATAACTTTTTATTGCCGAAGTGTAATTTGATCATCCTTGGCTTTAAAAATGTTAAGCAAAATAACTTTGAATCACGGAATACTTGATACTTTTAGCCTTGTTTTCTTTTTCTTCTTTTTGAAATTGAGCTCATGTTACCTTGATTTTCATTTATAGAGAACTTTAGTTAGTTATTACTTGTAAAGTAGTGGTAAGTTGGCCTTGCTTACCAGATTCCTTTAATTCTTTGACTAAATTTTGGCATCTTACTTTCTTATCCATTCTTATATAGAGTGTTCCCTAATGTTGCTTTTGATTTGTGTCCAGCCCATAGTGACTTAATTAGGAGTTTCAGTTCCCAGCGAACAGAGATTCCCTTTTGGAAAATCCCTTGTGAAAACCACCATAACTATCCATCTTGATAGGTAGATATGCAAGAGAAGCCTTCTTTCTCAAAAATAAGATAAAGACAGGGAGGGAGACAAACCATGAGAGACTCTTCAATACAGAGAACAAACTGAGGGTTGCTGGAGGGGTTTGGGGCGGGGGGGGATGGGGTGATGGGCTAAATGGGCAAGGAGCATTAAGGAGGGAGGACACTTGTTGGGATGAGCACTGGGTGTTCTGTGTAAGTGATGAATCACTAAATTCTGTTCCTGAAATCGTTATTACAAGACATGTTAACTAACTTGGATTTAAATGATAATAAAAATAATACTAATTAAAAAAAAAGGCTTCTTATGTTAGGATTTAAGCATCTCCATAATGAAGGAAAAAAAGTGATATGAGGGTATATTTAGCAATTAGATTCTTTCTCTCTCAAAACAAAATCCAAAACGGATCTTTACCAGAAACGAGAGCTCTTTCTTGTAAAGCTCTTTGTGAATTGTTTACCCTGCTCCAATGTGAAAAGGGACAGAACTGATGATGTATAGAAGAAGAAATGCTCCCTACAGCATGCGGGAACATTGATGAGAAACATTTAAGAGAAAATACAGTTCTGTCTTCGCCAGAGGAGCCCTGTCCATTGCACCTACAAACAGGCCATTTCACACCCTTTTCCTTGTAAGCTGTTGATTGCTTTCCTGAGACTCTGAATGGAGACATGGACCTTTAACCTGGGAAATGTACTACCTTATCCAGCTTGCAGACAATAGACTTTATGGCCATCATTCAAAACTCAACTTTTAGAATTTCAGAAGGAAGAGATTGGGCAAAATTTGCCCTTTTTCTCCATTTTTCCTTTTAAGACACTTTTGGAAATGATTTTTTTGTGTGTTGCACACTTTACTTTGACTTTGAAAACTTTTTGCCCTACAGTAAATGAGGCCAGATTTAAAAAAATTTTTTTTAACTTAAAATTTATTTCTGAGAGAGAGAGACAGTGTGAGAAGGTGAGGGTCAGAGAAAGAGGGAGACATAGAATCTGAAGCAGCTCCAGGCTCTGAACTAGCTGTCAGCACAGAGCCCGACGTGGGGCTCGAACCCACGAACCGTGCGATCGTGACCTGATCTGAAGTTGGACGCTTAACTGACTGAGCCACCCAGGTGCCCCAAATGAGGCCAGATTTAAAAGGAATCAAACGTTGGCTAAAACCTGTGTTTAGCAAAAGGTATACTTTTTTTTTTTAAGTTATTCTAAATTTTTAAAAGTGTTTTATTTATTTCTGGGAGAGAGAGACAGAGAGACAGCGTGAGCAGGGGAAGGTCAGAGAGAGAGGGAGACCCAGAATCTGGAACAGGCTCCAGGCTCTGAGCTGTCAGCACAGAGCCTGACACGGGGCTTGAACCCACGAACTGCGAGATCATGACCTGAGCCGAAGTCAATGCTTAATCGACTGAGCCACTCAGGCGCTTCAAAAGTTATACCTTTTCATTTGTTCTCTTGTTCCTTTATCTGGTGGGGGGCTGGAGGGAGAGTTCTGTTTCTTGGGGGAACTCTGAGATTTGCTTTTGTTTGGATCTAGTGGTGAGGAGGGCAGTGGAGACAAGTGGTTGGGAGGAGGGAAGACATGGACGTGGACGTGCAAGGAGCGGGCCCACTTCCTGGGCGCAGGAGGCGTTGGTGGGGCTTTAAAAACTGCCAGGACATTTTAAATGTTACATGGTGCGCAGGAAGCCTCCTTTCCACAACAGACTTCTAGCCTTTTCTCTTTGCTATTCTCCCACCCCCTCATCCCAGCAACCACTGAGTGGTTTCCTGTATATCCTTCTCCAAATGTTTTATTGCACATGTAATTGCCGGTGTTTAGGAGAAATGTCTTCTGTCTTTCGTTCTTACCCTGGATACATCCTAGAGACTTTTCTGTATTAGCACGTATGTCCACCTGATTTCTATTTTTATTTATGTATTTATTTATTTTTAAGGTTTATTTTTGAGACACACACACACAGAAACACACACACAGTGCGAGTGGGGGAGGGGCAGGGAGAGAGGGAGACAGAATCCGAAGCAGGCTCCAGGTCCGAGCTGTCAGCACAGAGCCTGACTCAGGGCTTGAACTCAGGGCTCAGACCTTGCGATCATGACTGGAGCCAAAGTTGATGCTTAACTGACTGAGCCAGCCAGGAGCCCCCTCCTGATTTTTAAAAAAGACTGAATATCCTGCATAGTGTAGATGAACCATAATTTATTCATTTTCCATTATTTATTTTATCATTTCCTTGTTAACAGGCATTTAGGTTGTTTTTAGCTTTCTACAAATGCTGCTATAGTGAACAACTAGTATTTAAGTCTTTGCGCTAGTCCGTAAGTACGTATATTGAATATATTTCTGAAAGAGTGATTGCAAAGTTGGGGCTTAAGTTGTGAAAATGTATAAACTTATTTCAATCTCATATTGGACTTTATTTTATAATAGAAGTTAACTTCTTTCTCAGCCTTGTAGAAGGAAAAAGGAACTCTTAATTACTTTGGATTCTTTATCTTCTCTATTTTAAAAAATACTAAAATATATTCTATAAGGCAGCCTTAAACTTTTTAGAGTGACAGGTGGTTAATTTTATTTGTACTGGGAAGGCTAAAAATACTGTAGCTTGAAGACTGATGCGTTATTTGGCAAGAGTTAAGTGAGTACCTTTTGTTGTCGGTTGATTGTTTTAGGATTTTATGACCAATGTCAATTAAAAATATTGTATATGGTTTAAATTCTTGCCCTGCTGAAGTCTGCTACTGTATTATTAGTCATCGGGAATAAATAGCCCACTTTTTGTCTTCCTTTACCTTTCACATTCTAGTCTATTCATAATAAAATAAACCTTGGTAGAGTTTGAGATATAAAAATCCTTTTGCAAACCTGAGTGCTATTGATGGATTAATTTCCCAAGGCAGGGGGTAGGTACAGACTCATTTTTTATTCTGCAGAGTGTGAGCAAATGAAGGGTTTACAATTCTGACTTCTGTGTTACACGGTTCACTCAAGTAAGAGGAGGAAGGTTGAGAACCTCTGTCCTTTGAAGATGAGATACTGGAGGAAAAAAAAGTACCGAAGGGCTAGTGCATGATGGTGAAGTTGGAACTTGTGAGTGGCAGTTTCTCTGGCTGGTGCCCAGGGTCTATTTTGAGGCCTTGTCAAAGCTCATCTGACAGAAGCCACCACGTAACCGTAATCTGTCGTGGCCCCGCCACCAGTCAGGAAGGCCTGCGGTTTAGGGAAAGTGGCAGCTGCGGCAGAGTGAGCTTATAAAGGACATGCGCTTTCAGAAGGTTAAGTCTAAGTTTTGGGGTGAAGATCTGCTTGAGTGTGCATATTCTAGGATCATTTCCTTTTTTTCTTTTTGTCTTCCTTTGTTAAGAGCATGAGTAAGGAAGATTTACTTGCTTAATGAGGGACGGATTGTAGAAAAGTGTGCTCAGGCAGGGACACAGGATTGTACCGGTGTTGATACCGTGTTCTGGTTCTGAGTGATCCAGTGGGAAGACCGTTCCCGACACCGGCATACGGTGGCCGTGACCCTTGCTGACCTAGTCCGGTTCAGAGACCTGCACACTTGTCTTTGGATCAGGACACCAGGAGTGATGGGTGGTTTTATAAGATTATTTTGAGTTCATACAGAGAAATTAGCTGCTTACCACATTCGCATTGTCTTCCTCCGGCAGAACTGCCAGAGCCTCGTGTGCATTATCGGCAGGTTCTCTCTTTAAAGTGACCTGTGGCTGTTACCAGGTCACACCTGCCTCCCTGTACCACGTGCTTTCTCGTGAAAACCTTGCTGTTTTCTGTCCTTCGTGAAGGAGGCACTTGAGTTTCAAGTTCTTTAACTGACTTCACTTCTTAGGCTAGAAAGCTGTTTCAGGGGCTTAGTGCTCCACCCCTGTGTACAGGGTTCATTTCCCCGTTTTACACCGCGGCCGTGTACTACCTTACAGTCGCGGTTGTGCGAAGAGCTTGGTGTACGATGCAGACTTATTTTACAGACGTAAAGCCTGCAGATGGCTTCCTTTCCTTTGCTTTACATTAAGTTGTAGCTCCAAGAAATTTAGTTCTTCCTTGCCCTCTGAAATGTGGATTATTTGCAGTTGATAATGATGGTGTGTTTAGTACTGTATTCAGTGTGAGGAGAAAAAATAAACTGGACTATTTTTCCTTTTTTTCCTATTCCTATTTTCTGGTTTATTCTTATTATCCCTTCCCTGTCTCAGCCTTCCCCTACCAAAAAAGAAAGGGGCGTGGGTGGGGAAGAGAGGGGAGGGTAGGGTAGGGTAGTGCAGAGCAGAGAGAGTGGAAAAGAGGGAAGGGGCTGGGAAAGACATTTGAGTACAGTGTGTATCAAGATTTTAAACCATTTTGTATATATACATTTTAATTTTATTTTAGAACTTGAAAAGGAGGTTTGGGGCNGGAGGGAGGGAGGGAGGAAGAGGGAGAGAGAGAGAGAGAATATGAGAGAGAGAGAGAATGAGAATGAGAATCCCAAGCAGGCTCCATGCTCAGTGTGCAGCCCAACACAGGGCTGGCTCACATGACCCTGGGGCCATGACCTAAGCTGAAACCTAGAGTCAGACACTAACTAGCTGAGCAACCCAGGCCCCCCCAGGGTGTTTTTATTTTTCTCAGGAGTAAAATATTGAAAACCTTCCTAAAGAATTGTAATTCATCTTTTTAATTGTTTTCACTTNAGAGAGAAGGAGTCACAGACTCTGAAACAGGCTTCAGGCTCCGAGCTGGCAGTCAGCACAGAGCCTGACGCGGGGCTCGAACCCACGAACTGCGAGATCATGACCCAAGCGAAAGTTGGACGCTTAACTGACTAAGCCACCCAGGCGCCCCTTAACTAGTTTTTTAAAAATAACTTTTAATGTTTATTTATTGAGAGAGAATGAGAGAGAGAGACACACACAGCCTGAGTGGGGGAGGGGCAGAGAGAGAGGGAGACACAGAATATGAAGCAGGCTCCAGACTCTGAGCTGTCAGCACAGAGCCCAGTGCGGGGCTCGAACCCACGAACTGTGAGATCACGGCCTGAGCTGAGGTCTGATGCTTAACCAACTGAGCCACCTAGGTGCCCCTTAACTAATTTTGATATAACAAAGCTTTACTGTTTAGGAAACTAATTTTAAAGTTCCTTGTTCTGAACGCTTTGTTATTCTTCTATATCCCCTGCTTTCCTAAGTAGAAACATTTTAATAGCCAAGAGCACTCTTTTGGGTCTCTGTTTTCTAAGTAAAATAGAGTATACTGCATGCAGAGGATTAGGATGTTAAAATATTTTATTTCCCTGTTTTTTTTTTAAGTTTGTTTATTTATTTTGAGAGAGCGTGTTCGAGCATGGGAGGAGCAGAGGAGAGAGAATCTTAAGGCGGCTCCTTACTGTTAGCTCAGAGCCCAGCGTGGGGCTCCATCCTGTGAACAGTGAGATCATGACCTGGATGGAAATCAAGAGTTAGGCACGTAATCGACTGAGCCACCCAGGCTCCCCTATTTCCCTGTTAAATGGTTTGAGTAATTAGTAACAGTAAAACAGTTTGTAAGCATACATGTTGTTCCTATTAAAAAAAGCTAAAATAAGAAGGATTTTGTTTAAGTGACTTAAGGATTGTAGGATTAAAGATAGAAAAAAAAAATTCAGTTTTAGGTGAGCTGTTTTTTCCCCTCTCATGGATATTGCCATATCTAAGTTGAGAGTCCCTGTCCTCCAGTCTTACCCAACTCACACTTGGCTGTCTATCCAATTTAAAAAAAAAAAGCACATTAAAATATACAACGTATAGGGGCACCTGCTTGGCCCCGTTGGTTAAGCATCAGACTTCATTTCAGGTTGTGATTTCATGGCTTGTGAGTTCGAGCCCCACGTCGGGCTCTGTGCTGGCAGCTCAGAGCCTGGAGCCTGCTTCAGATTCTGTGCCTCCCTCTCTCTCTGACCCCCCCCCCCCTTTCATGCTCTGTCTCTCAAAAATAAATAAATGTTAAAAAATTAAAAAATATATACACTTTACCATTTTAATTCCTTTTAAGTGTATAATTCAGTGGTGTTAGGAACTTACAGTGTTCTGCAACCTTCACCACCATACATCTCCAGAACCTTCTCATCATCCCAAACTGAAACTCTGCCCATTAAAAAAATAACTCTTTCCCCATTGCACCTGACATCCACTGTTCAGCTTTCTGTCTCTGAATTTGATTACTCTGAGTACTTCATATAAGTAGAATGAAATATTTCTGTTTTGTGTCTGGCTTATTTCATTTAGTGCAGCGTCCTCAAAGTTCATTCAACCTGTAGCATGCATGAGAATTTAACTCCTGTTTAAGGCTGAGTAATATTCCACATCCTGTTTATGCCTTTATCTGTTGATGGGCGCTTGATTTGCTTTTACCTTTTGGCTCAGGTGAATAATGCTGCTCTCTCTGAAAACGGGCACATAAACATCTATTTGAATTTCTGCCTTCATTTCTCTTGGGTGTTTACCCATAAGTGGAATTGCTGGATTGCATGGTAATGCTATGTTTAAGTTTTTGAGGAATAGCTAGAAATTCGTAGCAGATGATCATTTCATAGTCTTACCAGCAGTGTACAGGGGTTCTGGTTTCTCTGCATCTTTGACACACTATTATTTTTAAAAATAATGACCATTCAAAAAAATTTAAAAAAATAAAAATAATGACCATTCTAATGGGTGTGAGATGGTATCTCATTGTGGTTTCGATTTGCATTTCCCAAATAACTAGTGATGTGTAGCATCTTTTCATGTGCTTCTTGGCTATTTATATATCTTCTTTGGAGAAATATCTATTCAGGTCCTTTGCTTGGATTTGAATTTTGTTGTTGAATTTTAGGAGTTCTGTAGGCATTTTTCTGAATATTAATCCCTTATTAGATGTATGATTTGCAAATATTTTCTCCCATTCTGTGGGTCACTTTTTTCTCTTGATAGTGTCTGTTGTTGCACTGAGGTTTTATTCTGATAAAGTCCAATTTATCTACTTTTTTTGTTGTTGTTGCCTGGGCTTTTGGCATCACATCCAAGAAATCATTGCCAAACCCAGTGTCATTAAGTTTTTCATGTATACTTTTTTCTTTTTCTTTCTCTCTCTTTCTTTCTTTCTTTCTTTCTTTCTAAATGTTTTATTTATTTCTAGGAGAGAGAGAGAAAGAGACAGCGTGAGCAGGGGAGGGTCAGAGAGAGAGGGAGACACAGAATCTGAAGCAGGCTCCAGGCTCTGAGCTGTCAGCACAGAGCCCGACGTGGGGCTCGAACCCACGAACCGTGAGATCATGACCTAAGCGAAAGTTGAATGCTTAACTGACTAAGCCACCCAGGCGCCCCATGTATGCTTTTTTCTAAGAGTTTTATAGTTTTAGCTTACACTTATTTCTTTGATCTGCTGTGAGTTATTTTTTGTTTGTGGTATATGCCAGTAACACACTGTTTTGGTTGCTGTAGCTTTCTAGTTAAGTTTTGAAATCAGGAAGTGTGATACCTCTACTTTGTTCTTATTTTTCAAGATTGTTTTGGTTGTTTGGGGTTCCTTGAGATTCCATATGAATTTTAGTTTTAGCATGGATTTTTCTCTTTCTGCAAAGAATGTCATTGGGATTACGATAGAGACTATGTTGAATCTGTAGATCACGTTAGGTAGTGTTAACATTTCAACAGTGTTAAGTCTTTCAGTCTGAACACGGGCTAGCTCTCCATTTTTATATGTCTCCTTTTATCTTTCAGCAGTGTTTTGTAATTTTCAGTGTACGGGTCTCTTGCCTCCTTTGTTAAGTTTTTTCTTAAGTATTTTATTCTTTTGATACTACTGAAAATGTAATTGTTTTTGTAATTTCTTTTTTGGATTGTTCATATTTAGTGTATAGAAATGCAACTGGCTTTTTTGTGTTGATTTTTTTTTTTTTTAATCCTTGTACCTTTGCTGGATTTATTTATCCAGAGCTTTAAAAGCTGTTACATTTGTTTTATGTGTTGTGTAACAAGTCACACAAATTTAGCAGCTTAAAACAACACACATTTATTATCCTCCAGTCTCTGTGGGGCAGGAGTCTGAGCAGGGATGAGCAGAGTCCTCTGCACAGGCTCTTAGGAGATTGTATTTGAAGGGTTGGCTGGGCTGAATTCTCTCCTGGAGCCTTACATGATAAAACCTCCTTCCAAGCTCACTGAGGATGGTTTGGAAGAATTAATTTCTTTGTGGTTTTAGGACTGAAGCTTCTTGCTCACTCAGGGTCCCCTTAGGATGACTAAAGGTTATCTCGAGGTTGTCTTCAAGCTCCTGAAGGCTGCTCTCAGCTCTTAGAGGCAACCTGAATTTCTTGGCCCTGTGGTATTTCCTGATAGGACCATGTCGTCAAAGCATCCAGGAGAGTCAAGCAAGTCTGCTAGCTAGCTGGCTGCACTTGTGTAATGTAACGTAATCATGGGAATGACATCTCATAACCTTGGTCACAGTCTGTTGGTTAGAAGTAAGTCACAGGTCCTGGCCACATTCTTTGGGAGGTGTTTACAGAGGTGGGAACGGAGGAGGGGGATAATGGTCGGGAGCCGCCTTAGTGTCTGTCTGCTGGAGCTGATTACAAAATAGCACATACTTGATAAACCGTTTTTGTTTAGAAAACATACATGTGCCGTTAAAAGAAGCATCTTACAAAGCACATACTTTACTTTTGAAAAACATGTATGTGCAGTTGAAGTATTACTGGTGGTTTTTATTGTCCTTTTCTATTTCTTCATTATTTTCCTCCCACTTCTCTCTGTAACATCCCAGTGTTGCAATTTTAAATCAGTAGTTGGTGTTTTCATCATAACTAAACAAATACTGTTTACTGTTCAGCCGAGTATTTTACCAGGATTGTTTTCTTCTTGTTTAACTTTCAGTTTTTCCAGGAGGGGTTCCAGGGGGTTTCCTTTCTTTTTTTGGCTTAGTTTTCTGTTCACCTTGTTTTTCCCAAATGCTCCAACAATTTTTTTTAATGTTTGTTTATTTTGAGAGAGACAGCACGGGTGCTTATGTGAGCAGGGGAAGGGCAGAGGGAGAGAAGAGAGAGAGAGAGAGAGAGAGAGAGAGAGAAGGAATTCCAAGCAGGCTCATTGCTGTTAGTGCAGAGCCCCGATGTGGGACTCAGTCTCACAAACTGTGAGATCATGACTGGGCCCAAATCAAGAGTTGGGTGCTTAACTGACTGAGCCACCCAGGCACCCCTCCAGCAGATTTTTCAAGTGCCTATTTTTCTAATTTATTTTGAATAATATAGTTTGTGAAATACAGAGAAGTATAAAACAAGAAAACAGTTTGAGGAAGAACAATACAATGAGCATCTGTGTCTCACTACCTCAGTCAAGAAATGCATGTTATAATTATCCTAGAAGGTCCTGCGTATATTCTCTAACGCACCCCTTCCTCCCCAGGTGGCCACAGTGCCGTTTTACACGCTCACCAGTCCCTCTCTTGGGACCATTCCCTGCCCAACTCTGCAGGCTCCTTCCACCCTCCATACATGTATTTCTAATCAACGTGTGGCTTAATTTTGAAAAGCGGAATGGCTCTACCACCTCTTTGTGTCTGTTAGTCAGGACAGACTAACCTTCTTTAACACACAACCCCTGAGTCTCAGTGGTTTAACACGATTCGCGTGCACGTCTTGCTCACATGGGTGTCAGTGTGAGTGGGGGGCAGCGGTGAAGGCGCGTCCCCAGATGGGAGGAGCCCCACAGGACTGTGGGGCGCTCGGCTCCTTCCATTTTCTCTTCTGTTTTATGAAGTGTATCTTCTAGTAGCTTATTGGCAAAGGATATAAAAGAGGTAAATTTTTGAGACCTTGTATATCTGAAAATGTGTTTAATCATCAAGTAGGACAATAGAATGGTTTGATCGGGCACAGGCTGCTTGTACGTTGTCTGTAGTTTTCCTTCAGAAGTTTCAAGGCATCCTCTACTGTCTTCTTGTTTCCAGAATAACTTTTTAAAGTTTAAAGCCATTCTCATTGTTAATCCTTTCTACGTAGCCTGATTTTCCCACCAGTGGAAGCTTGTAAAATCACCCTTGTCTGCAGTGTTTGAAATTCACTGCAGTGGTTCACTGTGAAATGCCTTGCTGTGGACTCGGGAATGGTGGTGAGCTTTCCGTGGCCCCTGAATCTGGCGACTCACGTCCTTGACTTCTGGGAAGTATTAATGACACCTTTCTGTGGGATGAGGAAGGGTGAGCTGCTTCGTGTTTGTATGAGAAGGAGCCACCTGCGCGTTGATGTTAGGTGTCTTTTGAGCCGAAGTCCCGCGCATGCGGTGGAGCCCTTCGCATGTGGCTGCAGATGGGAGTGGCGGGCGGATTCGCAGCTCTCGCCGTGGTGCCGTCAGCTCGGCGCTCTCTCTAATCGTCCCGTGAACATTGAACTTACGTGGCATTCTATCTTGTTGACTTTGCCCTTTTATGGGCCTGATTGGTGTGTTGCCTACCATTTCGGGGCATTACTTTGCCCTTTATAAGGCAGGTTTCAGCTATAAAACCTGACCAACATGGCTCAGGAGAGAGATGTTGGCATCTCCTTTTATGCTATAAAAGTATCTCAACTCACTACTGGTTTATTTTCCAGTCAGTGAGCTACATGGGTGGAAACATTCACAGAATAAAGGTCTTCAAGGAAAGCTGAAAATTTCAATGGATTTTGCTTTGATAATAAAAAGTCATAGACTTAAAAACTCAGTGTTTTTCCCCAGGACTTTAGAGGACATTAATGCTTGCTTCTTTGCTCTAATTTTGACTTATTGATTCAAGTCAGATTTTTAATATTCAAGGTTAATCCAATGGTGCTCACTCTGTTTAAAATTAGCAATGTGTTTCTCACTTACTTAGAATTTCATTATGCCTCTAAAAGTGATGGTTACGGGGACATCTGTTAGAACATCACAGTGTTCCCAGAGACGACCAGCATCCGTTTTATAGTCTTGCTTTGCAGTTGCTTGACAAACTAAATACATCTTTCCTCCTTACCAGTTTATTCATATAATTTCAAAGATTGTTGTCCTTTATATTTTCCTACTATGAATTAACCCATAATGGTAGCTTTTAGCTTAAATCATTCTTTTTGAGTGATTATTAACAGTATATAAAGCTTAAGAAAACAGGAAAATTCTTGTTATACATATTGCCTCTATCATTCATTATTCGTGTATGAAGTTTAACATACTTGCAGTCACACTGTATGTACTGTTTTGTCATCTTTTTGTATCTTTATAGGCATAATATCAAAACGCCTGTGTCTTTGCTTCCTTTCCATGAGTTTTCTACCACAATTTATTACATCATGTTGATTGGCCTTGACTTAAAGCTATTGTTGTCAGTTTGGGTCATTTTCAGTTTTGTGTGTGGTTTTACTAAAAAGAAAATGATCATGTTTGTTAATGTAATTTTTCCTCTCGTTACATTATGTTCTAAGTTTTACTTTTTTTAAATTAGAATATAGCTAATATAAGTATTGTCAATAGAATTCATCTTAATGAGAAGGAGAGCCTAAGGTGTAAGACTAATTTAAGTTCTTTTGTGCTTTGGGACTTAATTCTGGTCCCTCTATTGTATTATTAGTAACACAGGTTAGTTACATGCTTTTATCATGTTGGTTTTGATTTTCATTTCTTCCGGTGGAAGAAGTATTTCAGTAATAATTCTGTCTACTCCACAAAGAAAACACACACTTGTACAGTTCAGTAAAAGGATTTTCAGTTCCTTTTATTGTTGCTACATATCTAGTAAATTGGAAATAGTGAAAAATGCCTTCCTACTAAGTATTATAGATGTAGTGTTGGATTATATTTGTGTTTGAAAATATGCAATTCCCCCACCCACCTGTGGCTCAACTAAGATTAACCTTAGCCATGGGGTATACTTCTGAATTTTATACTTCACTACCTTCTCTTTTGCCTATTGTGATTTTAGATACTTTGTTTTTTGGTGTTGGTGATACCGTATATTTCCATAACATTTTACATTTTATAGAAACTTTTATATCTGAGCTTTAAAATGACCCCTGTGATACAGGAATAAATTTAATAAAAGAAATGTAAGAATTATTCATTGAGGACCACAAAACATAGTAGAAGAGAATTAAAGGTCTGAACAAATCCTATGTTACTTGATTGGAATCTTAATATTGTTAAGACGGTGATATTTCCCAAACTGATCTATAGATTTAGTGTAATTCCTATAAAAATCCCAGTTGTCTTTTTTTAATTGACTTGTCAGTCCTAAAATTTCTATGGAATTCTAAGGCACCCAGAATCTTAAGAACAAAGTTGACTCACTCCTCCAAATTTTATTTTATTTATTTATTTTTAAATGTTTACTTATTTTTGAGAGACAAGAGACAGAGCGCGAGCGGGGGAGGGGCAGAGAGAGGGAGAGAGGGAGACACAGAATCTGAAGCAGGCTCCAGGCTCTGAGCTGTCAGCACAGAGCCAGACAAGGGACTCAAACTCACAAGCTGTGAGATCATGACCTGAGCCAAAGTCGGATGCTTAACCGACTGCGCCACCCAGGCGCCCCTTACTCCTCCCAGTTTTAAAACTTACTGCAGGGATGACGCCTGGGTGGCTCAGTTGGTTGAGCATCTCACTTCAGCTCAGGTCCCGATATCATGGTTTGTGAGTTCAGGCCCCGCATCAGGCTCTCTACTGTCAGCTCAGAGCCTGCTTTGGATCCTCTGTCCCTCTCTCTCTCTGCCCCTCCCCTGCTTGTGCTTGCTCTCTCCGGAAAATAAACAAACATTAAAAAAAAAAAAAAAACTGTAGCAAAGCTACATAATCAAGACATCATGATACTGACAGAAGGATATTTGTGTTTATGTAGATATAGATAGACCAATGGAGTAGAATTGAGGGTCCGCACATAAACCCTTACTTTTAGGGTCAGCTGGTTTTTGACAAGGCTGCCAAGACTGTTCACAGAAAGAATAGTCTTTCAACAAGTGGCACTGAACAAGTGGATGCCCACCGGCAAAAGAATGGTGTTGGCACCATGCCTCGTACCTTTTGTAAACATTAACTCCAAATCGATCATAGACTTAAAAGTAAGAGCTAAAATTGTAGCACTCTGAGAAGAAAACCTAGGAATAAATCATTGAGATACTTGGGTAGGCAGTGCTTTCTTAGCAATGACATCAAATCGAATGAAACAATAAAAGAAAAAATAGGTAAATTGACTCCTCAAAATAAAAGCTTTTGTGCTTCAGAGAATACGAAGGGATATGTAGAGGGGCGCCTGGGTGCCTTGGTTGGCTGAGTGTTGGACTTTGGCTCGGGTCATGATCTGACCGTTTTGTGAGATTGAGCCCCGTATTGGGCTCTGTGCTGACAGTGCAGAGCCTGCTTGGGATTCTCTCCTTCTCTCTCTGACCCTCCCCCTGAGCATTCACACGCTTTCTCAAAATAAATAAATAAACATTTAAAAAAATCACATCGTTATTGTGTGCTTTCCTATATCTTCCTAATGTTTGGTTTTATCTTTGTTCTTTGCTGCCTGAGCTTCTGTTGTTCTCCTGAATCCTTCCTTCTCTTTCTGTTCTGCTTTATTGCATGCTTTTAAGTCTGACCTGTCCTCAGTGGTATGTAATTTTCTCTCTCCCTTCCTTTCATCCTCGGAATGTATGTCTATACATAACGTTTCTGAGGTGTTTTTTAGAGTGTGTGTGTGTGTGTGTGTGTGTGTGTGTTTTGAGTATAGTTGACTCTGAGATACTTTTTAAAAGGCACAGGGAAAGGAGAGAATTTGGTACTAGAAAATGGTTTATTCTCAAGGCATACTGAGAATACAGTCATTGGATAAGAGCACATCTTCCTAATTTGGGTTCTGCACAGTTGATGAAAATAGTGTAAATCATGTCAAACATACGGCCCATTAGAGTTCATTTATTTAAACTCGGTTAGCATGGAAGGAAGTGCAGCCACTGGCATGTCATCTTACGAAAGTAGGAAATGGAAAGTTATCAGTTGTTTTGGGTGTATGAGAGCAATATGTATTCAAAAAATGAGACTTAAATTTTTTTTTTTTTTAATTCTTAGGACTACTGAATGTGGAAGTTAGGGATGTGATTATATAGGTTCTCATTGAAATACAAAATATAAAAATATGATAAGCATTATATTTTATAAAATGTAAGTTTATAAGCATTATAGGTTCTAATATTCTCTGAGATTTAGTTTGTGTTTAACATCTACCTTCCATGTTCTTCTGGGTCTTCCGATTTTGCCTCATATATACATATTTTCTTTCCTTCTTCTTCTTTCTTTTTTTTTATGTTTGTTTATTTTTGAGAGAGAGGGAGACAGAGCATGAGCAGGGGAGGGGCAAACAGAGAAGGGTCACAGAATCTGAAGGAGGCTCCAGGGTCCAAGCTGTCAGCGCAGAACCCGACATGGGGCTTGAACTCAGGAACCTTGAGAACATGACCTGAGCTGAAGTCAGATACTCAACTGACTGAGCCACTCAGGTGCCCCCATGTTTTCATTTTATACTTAGCCTCAATTTCTAGATATACTTTTTATTATTTCTGTAGGTTCTGTTAGTGATTTGTTCATTTTGTATAATCTCATTTAGATATTTGCAGGATTGATATCTTTAATTGTTAATTCTTTCCTTCTGCCTACCTGCCCTCTCTCCTCCCTCCCCCCTTCTCTGCCTCCCTCTGCTGCCTCTTTGCCCCTCCCCTGGCCTTCCCCCTTCATTTTTTTCTCTTCTAGCCAGCAATTGAGCCATTCTCTCCTTTTCCTATAATCTTTGTAATGTATACATAACTATTGGTGTTCTTCTGTACTATGATTACAGTAAAATTCAAGATTTTTAATTAAAATTCCCAGTTCCCAAGTCTTTTGTTCCTTTAGTTGTCTACCTTTCTCACTGGTTATTTTTTCTAACACTTTATTATACACATTTTGAAACATGCAGAAAAGTTGAAGAGTTCTATGAACACATATACTTTTTTTTTTACAAATAGATTATTGTCAAGTTGGTTTCCATATAACACCCAGTGCTTATCCCCACAAGTGCCCTCCTCCATGCCCCCTCCCCCCCCAGAACACTTATATACTTAATACCTGGGTTACACTACTAATATTTGACTCTACTTTGTTACCTACTATCCTTTATCCATTCCTCTATTTATTATTACATCTTTTTTGGGGGAGGGTGAGTGTATTTCAAAATAAGCAGCAGCTATCACTCACTTCAATCCTAAATATTTTACCATGTGTATTATTAACTAGAGTTAAGTGTTTGTTTAGAGGAGTTTTTCTTTTGAGGTAAAATTTACATAGAAAGGTATGCATAGATCTTAAGCGTACCATCATTAAATGACCTCTATCTTCTAAGTCAGTTGTGTTCTCATTAAGGGAACTAACTCCCATCCTAAGGCCATACTTCTAAAACTTGTGTGTTCATTTGGATATTTAAAAACAAGACTTTGAATACTACAAAGTATTTTAAATTTTTTTCTTTTTAGATTTTTTATTACATAAATGTGTGCTACATAGTATAATGATTATAATTAAAGGTATTTTTAAATTTTTTCTAGATTATTCCACACTTCAGCAAATATTCTTAGCACTTTTAATGATATCACGTAATGCATGCTGGAGGAAATAACATGAGGGTGTTTTTGTTTAGTTAAAAATATCAAAATGTAAAGAAAGGCAAGGATTGCCCTTTTGTCTACTTTGTAAGCTAAATGTGTAAAAGAGATAGTTACTTTAAAATGCTTGAACGTTTCTAGAGTGCTTTATGAGTTTATTGAGTGCTTGTATTTACCTGAACTCCTTGAGCCCCCGCACTCGCCATGTTGGATGGGTGGACAGTTGTTCTGTCTGCTCTGTGAGTGAAGAAACCAGGGCCCAGGCTGGGGGAGGGCCGTGGAGCAGGTGAACTGGGGCCCTCTCACTTTAAATGTAGTCCAGCGGCAACAGCAGTACTCACACTGAGTCTTCCGTTCAGGTGCCGTTCCAGCTGCTGGGATTTGCTGATGAGTAACTGCCAAGTGTTTTATTGCACAGACTAGTGTTAACTGTAACGATGGCTCTGATACAAGGACTTATGCCAATATTTTGAGTTCCCCAGGATGAAATCCTCAGATATAAAGGAACTGCAACTGCAGGGATCCAGACAGAACTCTCAGTGTGCTATATTTAGAATGTGGCATGCTGATATTACATACCCGTCCTCTTCTCACAAAAGGGGACGGTCATGATTTAAGTGCCATGTAATGTGGCAAAATGCCTGTTTTTCAGAAATCTATTGCGTGAGAAGCTCATTGGAGGAAAGAAAGCCTTATTGACAGATCTGTTTTGGAAGGTTTAGGTTTCACAACATCCTTGAAAGTATACCCTCCCTTAGATGGACAGATCGTTAATGACAAAGTCATCTGGAGAAAATCAGTAAAGGTTTAGCTCTTGGTTGGGTTGATACCATTAAGGAAAAGCTGGAAGAGATTAACAGTGGTGAAGAAAAGTGTGCTTGAGGAAACCTTCTTGCATAGAAACTTACTGAAAGTCCTTCAGGATCAGAAACTGGAAATAATCTATTTGAGATCACCTTTTGAGTCTCTACCCTTATTTTTGTCATTTTGTAGATAGATCGCGTAGGAGCTGAAAACCTTTACTCTTCCTGATATTGATTAGTGAGGATGTCTGCCTGCCGCGTACAAAGCACGTAATTCTTTCAAAAACGTTCGATTGCTTTTTGACCTAAGTAATGGTTGATCTGCCTCCTGCACACCTGAAAGTGTGATGGGGCCTGACCAGTGAGTCATTGAAACTCCTAGATACTCTGTATAGAAGACAGAAAGGACAAGAAGACAGGTAGCTGTGTCCATGTCCTGCTTACCCTGTGCCTGTTTTCCTGTGTCTTCCTCGCAGGGCTGGCTGCCCGCAGCCTGGTGGGGGCGTTGTTCTCCTTTGGGGCATGGTTAAGCAAAGATAATCCTTTATGTGAATCTGTGCTCGGAGTATCCTGACAGGCCTGAGGTCTACAGTAGTGTTTGTTGAGAAAGAAGGGAATGGATTCTGGAAAAAGAGGGAAAAAAAAATACATTCAGAGGAGTGCCACCAGCGGTGGCTTCAGATAGTGTGTGGTGCCTACTTTCGGTGTGATCTGCTTTGGGGCCACTTTCTTCTTTGAGCCTTGGATCTGAGTGTTTTTATTCCTTTTTTTTTTAAATTTTTTTAAATGCATCTCTCCCGAACGTTGTTGGCATGCCAGAGAGTCCAGAAGAAAAAAGGTGCAGCCATAATTCTTTCCTTCTAACGAAGGCACTGTTAAACTTTTGATAAAGTCTTTATTTCTACGTCTATAATTATCTTTATGTTCCTGGACTGAGAAAATGCCTGCTGCTGTCTGCTGTTTCTGTGAAGTGCCTTTGCGTGTGTCCCTGCAGCGCTAACTGAGGGACAGATGCTGGGCGCTGTCACTGTGCATCAGTTAAATGGCCCTTCCGGCCTTGGAAAAGTATTACACGCTGCTTTTTTTTCTCAGTGGTGACTAATATTTGTACATTGTTGCTCTTAAAGTGTGTGGTCGTGAAAATGACTCTGGGCATGAGGGCGATGGGAGACTGCTGAAGAGCCAGATCTGAGCTTTTCAGAATCGGTGGCTGGGACTTATCAGCTGCTGCTTTCAGACCTACATTCTTTCTCTTCGCGTCCATTTCTTATCATATACAGATAGATTTTCAGTGGCAGAGTAATGAATTATCATCAGTCTTCATTTTGACTGACAAACACAGCATGCCAACTATGTGGGAATAAGAAATGGTGTCAGATAAGGGGGGAATGGCCTGAGTTTTCACTGGCGAAGACTTTTTCTGGAAGAGTGACTTGATGAAGTGGTTCCGTTTTACTTTGCCTGAACCAAGTAGATTCCAACATGTTAAAGTCACTTGGAGTTTTAATATAGTTTATTCTACTGGGACAGACTTACTTGAGAATTCCTTTGTGACTCACGGTGTAATGAAAATTCGTCAGTTTATTTTACTAAAGCTAGGAAAAAAATTTTTTAAGTTAATGAGCATTTTACTAAATGAGCTGTACTTCTCAGGAATGTGTAGAAGAGGGAGGGATGCCACACAAATTGGGGTGCATTTTCTCACGGGAACCTTTCATTTCAAATACCGTGTGTTTGGACTGTTAGATGATCTTTATTATCCTTAATATTTAATCCTGGCAGATGAATTTTTCTTCTCTCTTTTGTGAAAACAGTCTATTTCATGATAACCACAATAATAATAGGTCCGTAGATATATTCTTAATCGTTGGCCTGTGTCAGTTTAATTTGTCACTGTTTCTTTGGCACTTTCCACAATACCTGGCAGTAATAGGCACTCAGATATTTGTCATGTGGACAGTGTTAATTATTGTTAATTGCAGAATAATAAACCTTGATTTGTTCTTTTACATGGTTATAGTTTAATGGGAATTGTTTCTTAAATTACAGTAAACTTACCTTTGTAAGTTTAAAGTTCTACACTAAAATTTCTTGAATATGTTCTTTCAGAGCTTTGGACTGAATGGCTTTTCTGAAATGTTTTTTGCTCTGGAATGGAGATAAGTTCGAGAACTATCTATAGTAGTGTTACACTGAGCAGTAGAATTCCTACTGACCGCAGTTTTCTGAGGCTAGTATTACCACACATTTTTATAGGTTGCAGTGAGTAGTATAGTAAAAAGTATAAATTTAAGTATTCTAAAATTTATTGAAATAATTTGATAGTGGGAAAAAGTTTTTGGTGACTAATTTACATGTAAATTAAATACAGAAATATAATTTCACTTTTCTAAAAGTGCATGTATAAAGGAGTTTTAAAATGATACAAAGAGAAACATCCTAAGTTACTCTGTTTCTGTTTATTTCAGAGCTGAAAACAGTGACATCACGTTTCACGTTAAACACTGTTAAGAAGACAATATGGGGACTCCTGGTTCTGGAAGGAAAAGGACGCCGGTAAAAGACCGATTTTCTGCGGAAGATGAAGCTCTGAGTAACATTGCCAGAGAGGTGTGTGTGAACTCCCCGTGCAGCATGGGGTCTGTGTAAAACTGCCAGGGGTGCCCGGGGGGGGTCTCTGTGAACTTGAATTCACGGAGCTGATACCAACCACAATGTGAGTAAGGTGTTAAGCGCGGCCTCTCCGTGCTCTGTTGGAAGAGAATATAGTTAGCGTCTCTTTATTTGGCTTTCTGGTCCTCTTATTTGAAATCAGTTTTTCATTTTATTTTTTTGCGGATTACTTTGAGGTACTTGTTGGAATGTTTTGAAATTTGTTATCTTCAGTATTGAAACGTAACGTAATTAGAATGTGGAAACTATGATAACTGTATTATAGAAACACTCGTGGGCTGTGCAGGTGGCACACCCCAGGAGGCACTGTGTAGAAGTGCACAGAAGCAGTCCTTATTGGGTGTCTGCCCAGATGCAGTTGCTCTAGCTGTTTTTTACAATATTGCACTGGAATTTTTATGTTTAACTTTGAGCTGGTACCAGAGCTTCTGGAGCATTTTTGTTTCAGTTTGTTGACAACTTGGAAGAAAGAAAAAAATGGAGAGGGCTGTCACCTATTGAATCACTGGCAGCATTTCCTGTTGCATATTGGAAATTTAAGATAACTCCCAGCTGTGATCTCTTAGTGAGGTGCCGACTTTGTCTCGGACTTGGACTCTGTCTGCAGCTGCAGACCTGACAGTAAACGAATCTGGCGCAAGAATTGGGTAGAGCATTGTTAAATTATATTCTTTTTGTGAGGATTAGTCCCTCACCACTTCCTCTTTGCTATTCTTAGTAAATAGCCCATTTAGGGGTAGTTTCCTTTTGACATATTATACAGTCTCTTTTGGGTCCAGCTCATTGTTAAATTTTTCCTCTGGTTAGTTAGCTTCTGAATTAGAAGTCAAACCCTGTAGAAGGATGTTCGAGGCAAAGACAAGGGATCTAAAAACGGATGACAAAATTGTGATATTACTTTAAAAAAATTCCAGTGAACGGGGCTTGGGTGGCTCAGTCATTAAGCATCTGACTTCGGTTCAGGTCATGGTCTCACAGTTTGTGAGTTAGAGCCCCGCGTCGGGTGAGCCTGAGCCCCACATTGGTTGGGTGAGCTGTATTTCTCTCTCTCTCTCTTTCTCTGCCCCTCGTTCACTTGCGCCCTCTCCTCTCTCTCAAAAAGAAGTCAAGTGAGATATTTTCAGATAAAAGGGTATAGGATTTTTTAAAATGGAATGAAAATGAAATGCAACAATCTTAAGTATTTGCACAAGTGAAGCATTTTGAAAGCCATGTAGGTTTAGTTGAAAACTGAAACTACTCAAAATGTTTACTTTCCACATTGGAGGGATTTATCCAGATTTCTATAAGGAAAGCAAATGTCAGCACCTTCTAGGCTCTTCTGCACTGTCACTAAATATTTGAACTCGTTTTGAATGTGACACTGCGGGTGCAAAAGTGGGTACTTTGACACCTCTAACACTTGCATACTTACTGTGTGACAAGTACTATTGTGATATTCAAAATGCATTAATTCATTTAATCTTCACAAAATTCTGAGATTGGTGTTATTATCTCCATTTTGGCCAATAAAGAAACCATCTCACAGAAGAGTTAAATATCTTTCCTCAGGTCACATACGCAGGAAATAGCAGAGCTTGGGTTCAAACCCACGAAGTCTGGCTCCAAGGTCTGAACATTTAACCCCTTGCTCTGCTATACTGTTTCTCAGTATTCTTCACCTCCCCCGTGAGTAGTTTGTTTTCTGCAACTTTTCATGATTTTGAAAGTACTTGCACATCTTGAGTCTCATAATAACTTTGTGAGTTAGGTAGGATAGCAGTTATTATTAGCCTTATTTACAGATGAGGAAACAGACAAGGCTGAGATAAATGTCTGAAAGGTATGAGAGCTGGGGCTCAAATTCAGCTCTTTAAGCCATTGTTCATTCTCCTGTACCAAACTCTTCCAGAAGAGGCAGGCTTTGGAGAGTTATAAGCGTGGCTTTTAATTCTGGCTCTACTAGGGGCGCCTGGGTGGCTTAGTCGGTTAAGCGTCCGACTTTCGCTTAGGTCATGATCTCGCGGTTGGTGGGTTCGAGCCCCGCGTCGGGCTCTGTGCTGACTGCCAGCTCAGAGCCTGGAGCCTGTTTCAGTCTGTGACTCCTCTCTCTCTGACCCTCCCCTGCTCACGCTGTCTCTCTCTCTCCTAGAAATTAAAAAAAAAAAAAAAAAAATTAAAAAAAAAATTCTGGCTCTACTAGTTGCTGGTTGAGTAATTTTGTTAAGTAGCTACTGTGGACTTTGGTTTCCACATCTGTAAAATGGGAATAGTATTGTCTTCCTGTATTATAGGGCTGTTGTGGCGATTAAAGGAAATAAAGCATGTAAACCTTTAGCATAGTGTTAGGCTTGCAGTGGCTATTTTGTTGCTTAATAATGTCATAACTGACAGTGAGAATACAGGTAAAATAGTCTATTTCTTTTTTATAAAAAGAAACGTATTAAGGTGGATGTTCTAAAACATTGTTGATTGTCAGACTCAGGGAGCATTTTCAACGTTCAGATTTCTGGCCCTTACCTGTATTTGCTAATCTGAGTCTGTGGGCGTTGAGCTCAGAAACCTGTGTTTAAGTGTGTTTGCACACGCAGGTATGCACATGCAGGTACATACACTTCCTCCCAGGGGATTCTGATGGCCAGTCAGACTTGGGAACCATGAACCAAAATACACAGAAGATCCTAAGCACGGTCAGGTTTTTATACTCCAGGTGGCTTTCCTCCTTGTCTGTTATTATTTTGCTATGAAATAATAAATCCAATCCAATTATTAAATTACAAGTTATGGTGTAATAGTAAAAGTTATTAATATAAATAATAAATTATACTGGGTTTAAAAGGCCAGTATTTCTGGTTTTTATTTCTGTCTTCAGAACTCTCAATGTGAATATGCCAACTCTGCTAGCCTGGTCCAGAGGCTCAGCTTAGCCTTCAACACAAAGGGGGCAGTTTTTAGTAAGACTGACGACAGTTTTGTCTAATGTGTGATGTCGTGGTTTGAAAACTTTAGAAGTTTGGCAGTTTTAACAATTCTTTCATATATTCCTTGTGGCGATTTTTCTTTCCTTTATGGTTTTCGTAGCCAGTGCTCACGTGTCCGCTCACATGTCCCCTGGTTGACGTCCGCAGACAGTCCCTGATCCTAACTTTTCACACACACAGCGTGACTCAGGTTAGGAATAAGCAGAAATGAACAGAACCCTTATCGTGATGAAAAAAGACACGTAGCTTGATCCTTTTTTTTTTTAATAGTTAAATCTTAAATGATTGATTTGTCTTTCCTCACTTCACATTGCTTTCTGAAGTAGGCAGAGAGTACCGTAGATAAAGAAAATAACCTCTTTTTCCTCCTGCTCACTATTTGCTCGGGTTTCTTGCACCTCCGTTTGTCCCAAGTCAGGGAGCTGGGGGGAAATGAGGAAAAAAAACAAAAGGCATCAGTATATTCTGCAGACTGGACGGTTGGCCTGCTCAAATATGGAACCGAACACAGTGGTAAAACACACATAAGACCTAGCGTCCTAACCGTGTCTGAAGTGCAGGCCTCTGTGGCTTCAGGCGCATTCCCATTGTCTTGCAGCCACTACCACCGCCGTCTACAGAAGTCTTCGTTTGGTAAGACCCAGGTGCCTTCCAGAAAGACGCTCAGGAGATTGAAGAGTGCTCTGGGAAGGCAGGAGCGTGGATGGGGTGAGAGGCCCGCCAGTTCCGTGGGAGGCATGGCCGCTCTGTGGGGGGCCCGGCAGTCACAGCTCTCAGAGGAGCTCGAGGAGTCCTGTGGGAAGGGGTCACCCGCAAGTCCTCTAGGTCGTCAGAAGACCTGTGTGGGTTCTTTCCTTTCTTGCTCGTTGGGCTTTGATTTGTTTGGGGGGAAATGCAGCTGGAGAGCCGACTTTAAGTGAAAATTAGCTGACAGCACCGAGTGTATCAGAGTGGGAACCGTGAGGCCCTGGCTCCCACGGGGAAGGGTGAGGGTCGGGCGGAAGCTGCCTGCGCCGTCTTACCTGCAGCCAGTTCTGTGGGTGTCATGGTGAGTGTTCCCAGGAGACGAAATGAAGCCTTTTGAAGGGACAGCAAACAGCCTTTTTAAGGCATCACAGAAGGCTGGGGTGTTACTAATGCTATTAGTTAATAGCATTAGTTGGTTTAGGGCTGAAAATATGATGAAAACATGTTTAGTGCACATCTGTCCAAATGGAAGTTTTCAGAATGTTGCTTATTTTTGGACCCTGTGATCTGAGAGTCCTTCCAGCTCAAAGATTCTGTGATTTCTCTGGAGATCCAGGGCCCAAAGAGATTCATGCTCTTAATGCACGGTTCTCTTGAATCTGAAGGATCAGTGACCAGCGTAGGAATTGATTTTATCGGAGTTGGCTGGAGGCTAGCCACGGGACTGCTCACACTGTACGTGTAGGCGTGTGTGGAGCACACACCTGCTGTGATAAGAAGAAAGGAAGCTTTGATGGCTTCTCAACATCTGTGGCTGCTAGTGCTTTCAGATTCCATTTTTTAAAAGTAGCTTTATTGAGATATAATTCGCCCACTTGAAATGGTTTTGGTATGGTTTGGAAATGGTTTTCAGTATTTTACAATATTAAGTTTTTAAAAGTTGTGATTATAATATATCACAAAATTTGCCATTTTAACCATTTTAAGACTGCCGTTCAGCGGCACTCATTGCATTCACAGTGTTGTGTAACCCTCACCACTGTCTATTTCTAAAACATTTTCATCACCCCAGATAGTAATTCTGTAGCCATTAAGTAAGAAGTCCCCATTCCCCTTCTTCCAGGCCCTGGGAACCTTTAATCTATTTTATGTCTCTGTGAGTTTGCCCAATTCTGGCTATTTCATACAAGTAGAGTTACATAGTATTTATCCTTTGTACCTGCCTTTTTTTTGCTTGGCATAAGGATTTCAAGACTCACCATGTTGTGGCATGTCTCAGAACTTCATTCCTTTTCCACCCGCCTTGAAATGACATCACTCCTTTGTTATGGCTGAATAATTTTCCACTGTATGTCTATATCACGCTTTGTTTATCCACTTAGCTGTCGATGGGCAGTGGTTGGATTGCATTTTGCTGCCTGTGGAAGTAATAGTCATCTCGGGCATCTAGTAGTGAGACTCAGAAGTTTGTGGGTTTTGATTATGGACTAGCAGCTTGAATTATATCTCAATAAAGGATACAAAGGGAAGAAATGTACTTACAGTTTAAAAGATACTGTCCCGTGTTATTATTTTGTATTAAAAATTTTTTTTAACATTTTTTACTTTTTTTTTTTTTTTTTTTTTTTTTTNAGCTGTCGGCACAGAGCCCGACGCGGGGCTTGAACCCACGAACTATGAGGTCACGACTTGAGTGGAAGTTGGATGCTTAACCGACTGAGCCACGCAAGCGCCCTGTTTTGTATTTTTTTAATTTTAAGTTTATTTATTTATTTTGGCGGGGTGGGGAAAGGGAGAGAGAGAATCCCAGGTAGGCTTCATGCTGTCAGCGCAGAGCCTGATTCGGGGCTCAAACTCACAAATGGTGAGATCCTGACCTGAGCGGAAGTCGGAGGCTTAACTGATTGAGCCCCGGCGCCTGTGCGCAGCGCTACTGGGTGGGGAGCGCTCACCGCGATGGCGTGGCCGAGCTAACCGTCCTGTAGTCCTTGCGCTGTCTTACTCGAGTAATTTATTCATGTTTAGGGCAAATTGAGGATAAAAAACTTTTGACAAGGATAGCAGCTTTGGAAATGCAAAGGATTACCACAGTCACAGTATTTATGGGTGTCGATACCGTCTTTCATTTAAGGATAGAGTTAAAGAAGACTGCACAGATTTGGGTGTCCCTCCTTCAGTGCGTGTTTATTGAGCATCCGTCCTCTGCGCCCTCTGTGCATGCCGAGTGAGGGATGTGGAGGGGGCAGGCCTGACACGGCCCTTGCCCGCATGGCGCTTAGAGTCTCCAGGGGAATCTACGTAAAGGACTGGTTCACCTTTCAGTTCCCGTTTTTTCCTCCAGAATTAACATCTGCATTTTCCATGGTAATGTCTATTTTGTCTCGCCAGCCGTGATTGTCAGTGTTGGTCACAGCGGCGTGCTTAGACTCGAGGAAATGCGGTCATCTGTTTACAGCTGGGTTAAGTGCTTTGAGTAAAAAGAAAATGAGTGTGTGGCAGTGGGGCTTGACATGTTTGGGGGCTTTGGGAGGGCCCTTTCACCCGAGCTCTGAAGGATGAGTGGAATTATTGAGGGGAAAGAGAGCTCTCAGATGTAGATAAGAGCTTTCCAGGCAGGGAAGCACGTGTGACAAGCTTTTGAACCTAAAAGAGTATGGAGGATTCAAGGAATAATAACAACAGCTAATATTTACTGATTCCCGAGCTCGTATTGTGTACCAGTCACTGTCCCAAGTTCTTTAAATGGATTTAGTCCTCATGACAAGTCTACTCTTTCTGTTTTATCCAAGATAAGTGCATGGTGCGGGAGAAGCGAAGTAACTTGCCCCAGGTCTCACAGCTAGAAAGCGTAGTGCTGAAATTCGCATGGGGCTCCTCCTGCACTCTGAAAGTACCGGGCCTTCCGTGAGGTCACTAACGCTAACATGCACAGCAAGGAGGGCTGGAGTCAGAGAGGCAGGCAGGGGCCAGATCATCTAAGCGGGTGGTTCTCAGCCAAGGGTGGCTTTGTCTCCCAGGGGACATTTGGCAATGTGTGGAGGTACTTTAGAGGTAACAGGAGGAGGGGCATGCTACTAGAGTTTGTGGCTAGAGGCCAGGGGTGCTCCTACACGTCTTCACACACACACAACGAGAAATTATATAGTTGGTCTTTAACTACCAAAAGCTTTTTAAAAAGTAGTTAACCATAATTACATCAGAAGATTTAATTAAGAGAAATGGTACCTGAGATTTTCTACTAAAGGGAAGTTGCTAAGAAATTGAGAAATGATTTTTATTTGTTAGTCTGGAAACCATAGCAACACAATAAATATTATGTCTCAATTTGTCTTTCACAGTTCTTTTGGCATGATTGTCATGGAAAAATAAACAAACATAGTAAACTCTGAATCTTAGCTACCTGAATTAGTCATTTTCCTTGAGTGTTTCACTTTCTAGAATTTTGTATTTCAAGTTTCTTGAAGTTAAAGCATAGTCTGTAAAGATCCAGATTATATTTCGTTTTGACTTTCACCAGTTACCTGGCTTTTGCCCAATGAAGATATATGCAGGCTCCTGGCCACCGCACACTTGGCTTGGTTATGTGCACGTCTGTCAAATCACCAAGTTTCAGTTTGCCTCCTTTGAGAAGTGTTCCATGAGCACAGTAGGGCAGAAGATTTAAAGCTAGAGGTTTCTCTCTCTTTTTTTAAACATTGGGGTGTGTGCCCTTTGAAAATATGAAATGCAGGAAGGTTTTGATAATAGTATAATGTTTTGTGATAATTGTTGCAGGTTGAAAGAAGATAAGAAGGAAGGGAGAAAGAAGACATTATAAGCCACACTAGGGCCCTTTGTTTCACTCCCTAGGCCTATCTTCCCCTCCCCTGTCACCCAACAGGGGACCACTGTCATAAAATCATAGATACCCTTCCTGTCTGTTCTGCAAGTTCTAATAGCATCTCCATGAACAGCACTGCTTTACGGGCTTTGTGTGTTGTTACCTACTGTGCTGCCAGGCATGCGGGTGTGGAACAAGAGGCCGCGGGATCATAGCTCAGTGTGGCTGGGAGGCTGGGGAGTGGCAGGGCAGTGCTAGAGATGCAGCGGCGGCCTTGAGGGCGTTTGTGCGCTGAGGAGTTTAAGTCTGATTTCGGAAGCCTGGAGGAGCCATTGGAGGGTAAAACCTTTTTCAGATTTGATTTGTAGCATAATTGGTTTAGCTCCCGTGTGAAGAATGACCGAATGACCGTTAGGAGGGAGAAGACTAGCTGGGAGGCGGCTGTGGTCCCCTTGGGGACTTCAGGCAGCGCTAGCGGGAATGGAGAGGGAAGCTTGGATAGAAGGAAGAGTAAAGAGATGGAATCTTGATGGGAGCCACCTAGTTGGCCTAATGTGTGGGGGGAGGGTAAAAGAGGAGGAGGCTTAGATGCTTCATCTCAGGTTTTGGGTGACTGGACAGCTACCAGGGAGTAGAAAGAGGGGGAGCAAGCTGAGAGGCAAGGCTATAAATCCAGTCTGTGATGCATTGAGTCTGAGGCTCCAGTGGGATAGCCCAGTGGTTAAGAGCCAGCTGGATGGGGACTGTGCGAGAAAAGTCGGACGTGAAGATTGGCAGATGATCAGTGTCACCTGGGGCTGGGGCAGGGGGTGTGGAGCGCTGAGTGAAAAGGGAGTTAAGCCCGGAAGCTTTGGTTGCATTAAAATATCAGGAGCTGGTAGAGAAAAATGAGATGATGAATTTTGAGGAGAGTTCAGAGAGGCATGGGAGGTCAGTATTGCAGAAAGCCAAGAGGTGGGAGGTTTAAGAAGCAATCAGGGATGTTGGAAGTGCGAACGGACAGTGAGGGAAGAATAGAAAATCCTATTGGGTCTGGTGGTCAGAGGTCGTTCGTGACTTGCGGGAGCGCCTTCAGTACGATGGTTGGGGCAGAAGCCAGAACGCAGAACGCAGGATGCAGGGGAGAGTCAGACGCAAGGGGGCGGTGCGAGAAAAGCCGGAGCCTGCAGAATCAAACCAGGTTGGGGGTGCTTGTTTTTATTTGTTTTTGAAAGATGGGAGGGAGTTTGAACCTACCTACTGAGAAGAACAAGCCAGTAAGGGTGAAGATAGAGAAGAGAGATCGTACAGTTCAGGCAAGATCCTGGGGAAGATGGGGTTCGCTTCACAGCACGGGGAGCATGCGTGTGTGTGTGTGACTCAGGAGGGATATATTTATATGTATTTTATATTTATATTAGGTTATATAGTTACACTTAACTCTCTTGTCTTTGAATCTTAGGGTGATGGATTCAGGCTTTTTTTTTTTTTTTTTTTTTTAAAGAAACATAACCTTTTTTACCCCTCAAACAATCCTAAATGAAATTTGACTTGTGAATATATTCCAAGGAAGCAGTGAGTGCTGTGCATTGGTTCAGGTGAATCCTGCCTTACTTGTGGACCCACTGGACAGACGGAAGATTTATAGTTGGATTGGCTTCAGTTGAGTTTCCTATTTGGAATGCTGCTGGCATTTTAGCCTGTTTGGGTTCATTTCACGAAAGGGGTAGCAGAATCCAAATTTGTGTAAGGGTGCTTTTGGGCATTGGATGTCACAAAATATACTCTGGCTACTCATACTTTATTTTGGGATGTGTTATCTCACGTGTCCCTTGGTGGCCCAGGCAGATTGTTTGAATAGTGTGTAGGATGGAACGGCAAGGATGGGAGGCGGGTGGGGGTGGAGAAAGTGAAGTTCAAACCAGGAAATGAGGTGTTGTTCCAGCTGAGAGTGGTTAGAGCCTGCTTGGAAGAGGGGGAGCCTTTTGAAATGGAAATCCAAGGTGGGGCTCCAGGGATATTATAAAGGAAGATTTGGTTAAGAAGTAGGGGCCCTGAGACCTGCGGTCCTGACAAGTGTGAGAAAGGTTCCGTGTCTGGAGACAGAAGAGAGGGAAGCGGGGCCTGTTCATGGGGGGAAGATGGGGTCTCTGTGGCCTGTGTTTGAGGTTTGAGGAATTGCTAAATTGTTTTAAACAGGGACGGCATCATTTACCTTTCCGGTGTGTAAGGGTGCTGATTTCTCCACGTCTTTGCCAACGCTAATCGTTCATTTATGTATGTTTTTAATTTTAGCTGTCCTAGTGGGTGTGAAGTATCTCCGTGTAGTTTTGATTTGCATTTCTCTAATGGCTAATAATGTTGAGTATCTCTTTATGTGCCTATTAGGCATTTTAATGTTTATTTATTTTAGAGGGTGGGGGAGAGAGAGAGCAAGAAAGAGCGCCGGCAGAGAGAGAGGGAGACACACAATCCGAAGCAGGCTCCAGCCCCTGAGCTGTCCACCCAGAGCCCAACGTGGGGCTTGAACTCACGAACTGTGAGATCATGACCTGAGCTGAAGTCAGACGCTCAATTGACTGAGCCACCCCAGGCGCCCCTCCTTTGTTTGCCCAGTTTCAAATGGAGTTAAATTATCTTTTTGTTGTATCTCATCCACTTTGTTTTCTTTCTCCTCCTCCTCCGTTTTCTTTTTTGCCAAGTTTTAATTTAAATTTCCACCTTCCTTGATGTGGTCTCTTCTGTCCCGCTAGTTGTGCTAGTCTTCAGGTCGACTTTGTGGTGTCGGGAGGGTGTGACAGTATCTAGCTGTGCTCTGGGGGAGTCGAGCGTAGGGCCCTCCCACAGTGCCTCCATCCTGGCCTGCAAACCCACACGATGTTTTTATTTTCTTAAGTTCCAGCAGAGGATAGTGCAAAATCCTGACGGTAGAGGAAAAGTCCTTAATGCAGAAGTACTCAAACCATAGTACGCGGCTAGTTCTCAGCTTTTCTTAGAAGTTCTTTCGTAGTGGTCACTATATGAGTCTAATGATTAGTTGAATGATACAGTGAATGTCTTACACATTTAGAAGATTTCTAAATTAACACACCCTAAAGCAGTTTTGTTCCAGGGGTGATCAAGGCCCATGATTTTTGCTGTCATTTTCTTTTTCCATTTGCCCCAAGCATTTAGTGGGAAAAGGATTTAAATCTATCCAAATATATCTTTATTTTTTGTGCTATAATTTTCATTGTTTCTAAGAAGAATAAATTTCTATGCTAATGTGATTGCACATTTCCTTTAATCAGCCTTACTGTGTCTAATATTTGAAAGCATAATGGTAGAAAAATTTTTAGAAACCTAGTCCGTTGATGTACTTGATCTCACAGGTAACTTGTGAACCCAAATTTCCAGTTCCTAAATTTTCTTATTTATTTAAAAAGTTTGAATCATGGCACTCTGGGGTGGCTCATTGGTTGAGTGTCTGACTCTTGATTTAAGCTGTCATTATCCCAGGGTTGTGGGATCAAGCCCTGATTTGGGCCATATGCCTGCTTAGGATTCATTCTCTCTCTCTCTATCTGTCTGTCTCTGTCTCTCTCTCCCTTCCTCTCTCCCTCCCTCCCTCTCCCTCTGTCCCTCCCCTGCATGTGCTCTCTTTCTCTCTCTTAAAAAAAAAAAAAAAAAGTTTGAGTCATATGAGCTTAAAGACCCTGCAATAATACTTAAATGATTTAGGCTCCTGAATAATTCTGATTTTGTGTCTTATGCCAATTTAACTTCTTTTTTTTTGTGGTAAAATATATATGACATAATTTACCATTAAAGACTTTTTTTTAATGGTTATTTTTGAGAGAGCGAGAAACAGAGTATGAATGGAGGAGGGGCAGAGAGCAAGGGAGCCACGGAATCTGGAGCACGCTCCAGGCTCCGAGCTGTCAGCATAAAGCCTGACGCAGGGCTCGAACTTGCGGACCATGAGATCATGACCTGAGCCTCGGTTGGACACTTAACTGACTGAGCCACCCAGGCGCCCCTTATTCACTATTTTAATAATCTTTAAGTACACAGTTCAGTGTCATGGAGTACATTTACATTTGTTTACATCTTGAGAACTTTTTCATCATCCTAAACTGAAACCATTTACCCATTAAGTAAAACTCCCCATTTCTCCTTTCCCTCCAGCCCCTTGGAATGACTCTTCAACTTTTTATCCCCACTGTTCAGTTTTAGTCTAGATACTTGAGATAAATTAGAATCACACAACATTTGTACTTCCGTGTCTGGTTTATTTCACTTAACATAACGTTTTCAAGATTCATCTATGTTGTAGCATATGTCTAAATTTCCTTCCTTTTAAAAGCTGAATCATATTCCACTGTGTGGATATAACACATTTTGTTTACTCATCTGTTGATGGACATTGGGTTGTTGGTTGTTTCTACTTTGTGGCTGTTGTGGATGAGGCTGATTTGAACGTTGGCATATGGATATCCGTTTGAGTTTTTGCTTCCGGTTCTTTTGCGTGTGTACCCGGGTATGGAACGATCTGATCACGTGGTGATTCTGTGTTTAACTTTTTTTTTTATCAACTTTGTTTTAAACTTAGTCTTTTGTGATCCTTTAAAATTGCCATGTCCCATTTATTTGGCGCCTGTGAGTTTGTGTTAAGAGGCATCTGTAGTAACGCTCATGCGGTATTCTGAGGAGAAAATGCTGGTGGCAGCACTTCGAAGTAGACTTTGTGTACCTGTAATGTGTCTATTTAAAACTGTACCAGCACCAGTGCAGGCGCACGCGCTGTCTGCTGGGTCCCAGGCGCCTTAGCCTCTCCCTGCCCCCGCCGTCAGTACTGCCGCAGGCGTCTGCTGGTGGGTGTGCGGGGAAAGTAGGTTTAAGTCCCGCTTCCCTTGTTGGTTAGTGGCCTCCAGCAGCGTCTCCAGGGAGGCATATCCGAGTTTGGATAAAGGATGAGGACCAAAGGGAAGGGCAGTTCTGTGGCTGTGAAACCCAGGATCTCATGTTACACGGCAGCCGCAGCCCCTTCCCTGTTGTTGTACACGAAATCCTTACTGGAGTGTGGGTTTCAGTTATCTGTACTTGAGATTTGGCGAAGGGAAGGTGGGCCATTGAAGTGCAGATGGTACAGAACAGGCCGTCGACCTTGGAAAGATGGAATGGGCCCGGCCCGACTGAGAAATTTCCGAGGAAGGCCAGATACAAGGCTGGCGACCTGGAAGTGACACTCCACACACATTGCTGTGGCTTTTCTTAAGTAGAGAGAGAGGTTTGAAAATCCCTAGAAAAGTGATACTTTGTAATTTAAAAACGTATTTGCTATCTGCTGCAGCGCACCTTAGCCTTGAAATGTTTTTCTGTAAATCTGACTGTTAGTAAGGAAGTGTTGTCAGTCTGTCTGAGGAGTAAAGGGAGGAGTAGCTTTTCTAAAGGAAGAGGCCAGTGAGAAACCCATGTGAGAAGATGAATTGCTCTGGCCGTGCCCCTGTTTAAAGCTTGAGGTTGGCAGATTGCAGTTTGGGGTTTTGTCACCAAGAGGCCAGTTAACGAGACCGGGCAAGTGCCAGAATGGGGGACTTGACCAAGTGTGAACCATTCAGCTGTCTCCTCCTCCTAGAAGCCTGCTGGGACCTCGCTGCGCCAAACGAAGGTGCCTTCCCTGAGCGCTGTGTGTCTGCATCCCCCAGCTGGATTGAGGACTTCTTTGGGGCACCAGTGTCACATCTCACCCTGTATTCTCACGCCGAGCCTAATTGCTTCCTCACGGAGACCCTCCCAAAGGGTTGAGTCTTAGTGTGTAGCTTGGGCCCCCCCCCCCCCTCGGTAGGGGAAAGTCCTGTGGTTATTGGGGGTGATGTGAGTCAGAGTTTGGATGTGGCCGGCAACAGAGGGAACCGCTGCCAGATAGAGGTCACCGAGAAGATCTTGACGCTTCATGTGCTGTGCCAGGCTGCTTCCCGGCCTCGTTTCCTCAGCCCTGGTCCCTGGCCTCAGATTCTCCTGTTCATTCAGCAGCCCTCGATGGGGACATGGGGCTGTGGGGCTGACAGACGCGTGCGACTTATTTAATACAGTGCAGTGGAGGCACATTTCATACAGTGCAGTAGAGGCACAGCAGAGGTGCGTGTGTGGAGAGGGTGTGGGGAGAGGCTTCCTAAAAGGAGGGAAGGTCCCTGTCGCCGGGTGGACAGTGTGTGAAGAGAGTCTGGGGTGGAGCAAGTCCTGGGAAATACGGGGGAGATCTGACTGAGGGAACCTTGTATCTGCTTGTGCTTTCTTCTCCCTCCCCTCCCCACCCCTCCCCTCCCCATCTTTGTGCTAATCTGTGGAATTTTGTTTTAGCCATAAGTAGGAGGAGCCAGTGGAGATTTTAAACAGCCTAATGACATGATCAGAGCTGTGTCTTGAAAGGCAGGTTGACAGCCCTATAACCACGTAGAAGGTGAATTATGGGACAGATTCTGGAGGCAGGTAGATGGATTTGAAGGCATTTGCGGTTACAGTGTTGAAGCAAGAGATGAGCTCCTGTGTGTGATTTCCCGGATAGGAAGTTTCCAGAATAGGCTGATGCACAGAGACAGAAAGTAGGCTTGGTGGTTTCTAGGAGCTGGGGCGAGGAGGAGGGAGGGGTGCCTGTAGTGGGCATGGGCCTTGTTTCTGGGGTGAGGAGAGCCTCCTGGAATTAGATAGTAGTGATGATCGTGCCACCTTGTGACCGTACCACGGAAACCCAGCAAACCTTAGAGTCGTAAGAGTGAATTGGATGGAGTGCGAATTACATGCCAGTTTAAAGGAGGGGGACCTGAAGAGCTCCCCAAACAGGTGGAAACAGCATGAGGAGGCGGGGCTGGGGGGAGAGACACTCCGCGGCAGAGAACTGGCAGTGCCCACGATGAGATCGAGGCTGGTGCTGAGGCTTCTAATTTGTATGATTGAGTTGATAGGGAAAGAGATTCTGGAAAAAGCAAGTTGCAGAGACATATAAAGTCATATAATAAGTTGTGTGAAATGTTTGCATCAAGGCGAGCAGTTAAAAGAAAGGCCAGACTGCGGGAGAGACTATGGAATAGAACAAAGACATGAGTGCCCAGAAGGTGAGTGAGGAGCTGATGGGGACGGCGTCTTGTCCCATCTGGCTCCTAACCTCAAAGCTGGTGGAGGTCGTTCTTGTTTGTAAATAAAGCTGAATCTTTATATTACTTTTCAGGCAGAGGCAAGGCTGGCAGCGAAGCGGGCCGCCCGGGCGGAAGCCAGAGACATACGCATGAGGGAGCTGGAACGGCAGCAGAGAGAGGTAATTTGCGGGGATCATGCTCGTTTCCTGCGAGAGTCACAAAGTCAGTGCTTGCTGGTTTCCCTCCTTCCTTCCCTCCCTCCTTCCTTCCCTCCCTCCCTCCCCCCCTCTCCTTCCCTCCTTCCCTCTGTCCCTCCTTCCTTCCTTCCATGTATTTATTTATTGGCTAGTTATCTTCTGATGAAGTAAATCTGATTCCCGTTGAAACACTGGGAATAGTATGACCTGATGTGTGTATTTTAACAAGCCATTCTATGTCAGCAAATTAAATGCAATATTTCCTTTAAATAATAACTGCAAGCACTTATACCGCTCTTGCTGTGTACGTTGTAGTAAGTTGTCATGGTATGAAAAGTGCTTTGCTTGTATTAGCTAAAGCGAGCCTGGAGAAGACAGTTATTTACTATAGTCCCAATTGGCCTAGGGTTTTGTTTAATTACACTATGATATCTACTTAGTAAAACACTGTGAAGTCATTCAACCTTACAGTTGTTAAGCATATTTAATAACAGAGGAAAGTACTCATGTAAGAAAATTAAAACAACAACAAACAAACCCCACTGTAATACTGGCTGGAGGACTTCCATCATGTGTCACAAAACCTAGTACCCATATATAGGGTCAAAAACTACTAGAAAGAAGTGATTACTATTAATACTTTGGTTTGTCAGTGGTGGGATTGATTGGTTTTGTTTTCTTCTTAAAGTTTTCCTATAGTTCGTAAATTTCAGTATACCTTTATCAGAAAGAAAAGCAAAAAAAAAAAAAAAAAACCCATAGAAATTGGGCTGCTTTAAAATGAAACAAATATTCTTTTTTTTAAAATCCTTCCCTACTGGAGATTGACCTGGCTCTGAAAATTCACATAAAAAATACTTTGGGTGCCATATCGATATAAAGAGGAAAAAACTTGCAGGGTCATAT
This sequence comes from Crocuta crocuta, assembly GCF_008692635.1. NCBI lineage: Eukaryota > Metazoa > Chordata > Mammalia > Carnivora > Hyaenidae > Crocuta > Crocuta crocuta. The sequence goes on from NW_027528417.1 coordinate 796,005, forward strand.
TCAACACTCTATTTTGATGTTGGTGGATCTTCTGCTAACGGGTTAAAGAGAAGTGTATAGACTTTATTCACAGACTCAAAAACACAACCGAAACCAGTTGATGCATATGTTGCTTTTAACTTCATGTATAGTCTCAAATATTGAATGCAGCTCTTGGCTTAAAATGAAAATGTTGCAGTGCATTGTCTTTTATGCTCCTAAAATTATAGCAAATTATAGGGAGATTGTTACTAAGTGTAAGTTCCATTTTCTCTAAACTATAGAGAGCCATGTATCTCTTCATTATTGAACATAGTTAGCTCAGTGATTTTCTGTACGTTGCATGTGTAGCTTCTGCTGAGGTCACGATCACTGCCCCTCAGGGCAGATGTATGGGATGGATTTAAGAATTTTCAGAGCATGCAGTGTGTTGGAAACTTCAGTTTACTAAACTTTTGTATTTGTAGCCCTGTCATTATTCCTTTGACCGGAAGTGGGGACAGATTCACCAGTGGCTGGTAGGCCAGGATCGCCTGCCTGCATGTCGTGATCGGTTGCTGAGATAACACAGTCTTGAAGGAAAACATTGACTAATAGTTTGCCAAGTAGGAGTGTTTGCATGTTTGAACCGAAAGGTCAGAGAGTGTCTCTTCTGTGTGTGGGGCACCGAATGGGTACCGGGGGTCCGCCCGCTTTCTCTCGGGGTCTCCGCCTCACGCCTGTGTTGTGCGTGCACTTGACCAAGAAGGACTGCGCAAATGGATATGGTTCCTTTCTGTGTGTTTGCTCTTGGCTCCCTCAGATTTGTCCTTCCTTCTTTACCTCTCTCCCTCCTCCTCCTCTCCTCCCCATCTCCTTCCTCTCCCCTCTTTCTTTCTCTCTTTTTTAAAAAACACTAGGCAAGAATTCCTCATGAGAGGTGATGGTCCCAGTCATTCTTTAATTTTCTGTGAAAATTACTCTTATGTTTTCAGTTCTCCCAGTTCCTTTGAGTCTTCTACCACCATTCCCACATTTTTAGTTACAGGAGCAAATTGAGAGCCAGTAGACTATTAGTACTTGGGAGTCATCCCTAAATTTGAGCTGTTTACAGTGCTGGCAACCCCCCCACCTGTCTCCTGCTGCGGATTCTTACCCGGGATGTGAACAGGCTTGGGAGACGGAGCAGGGGCCTTAGAATCTGCAGTTTTGAATATATAGGTATTTTTTTAACATTTAAATTTTTTTACAATGTTTTATCCATTTCTGAGAGAGAGAGAGACACAGTGTGAGCAGGGGAGGGTCAGAGAGAGAGGGAGACACAGAATCTGAAACAGGCTCCAGGCTCCGAGCTGTCAGCACAGAGCCCGACATGGGGCTCGAACCCATGAACCGTGAGATCATGACCTAAGCTGAAGTTGGATAACCAACTGAGCCACCCAGGTGCCCCTATATGGGTATTTTTTTTTTTTTAATATTTTTATTTATTTCTAGGAGAGAGAGAGAGAGAGACAGCGTGAGCAGGGGAGGGTCAGAGAGAGAGGGAGACACAGACTCTGAAACAGGCTCCAGGCTCTGAGCTGGCAGTCAGCACAGAGCCCGACACGGGGCTCGAACCCACAAACCGCGAGATCATGACCTAAGCGAAAGTCGGACGCTTAACCGACTAAGCCACCCAGGCGCCCCTCTATATGGGTATTTTTAAGTGAAATGTCCACAGGTGTTAAGATCAACAGATGCTCAAGGGAGTCTTTGATCCCCAAAGGGTTAGGAACCACTAATTGTTGTTAAACAAGACATTTTTATAAACAAATCCTTCTGTAGCAGTATTTTGAAGTTCAACCACAATTAAAACATTTATGACTGTGTTGATCTACAGATTTGAAACTCACGTTTCTCATGATATTTTAGAAAGGAGAGAAAGATGATGTTTGGTTACTTAAAATTAAGTGACTCCTCACGTATGTGTTTGTTACTTTGGAATGGAATCTACCCTTGTTACTAAAGCTAGCCTAACTGGTTTTATTTGAAGTGTCTTCTGCGTGAAACTGGGCTCTCTTCCTGATAATACATTAGGAACATTTTGTGTGAATTAAGGACATCACTTTTGCCTACAGATTTTCCAAGGAAATATTAGTTTAACTTTTTAAAATTATATATTATAGTTCTAAAATTAAATTGCCTGAGATTTTATTACCTTAGGGCAGACCAACACATGAAAGAGGAAAAGCCTATATTAAAAGTCTAATGTTCGATTCTTATATTCGAAGGCCGTGAAGAGAAACATACGTCTTTATCTCTGAAAGGTGTGCAGTTCAGGCAGTGAGCGCACTAGAGCGCCGCAGGACGGGGAGCCCCGGGCCTGGAGGCGGAGCGCAACTGGGGCTGACTGACTCCCGTCCCGAATGACGGCTGCGACGCGCAGAGAACACGCACTTCAGTTTCCCCCCTTCACCCCTTCGGACACTGCTTTTACTCTTCTCAAACTCACTTTTCCTTTCACTTCTCATCTTAGCTCTGGCTGCTTTCTGCTTGCGAGCCTATAGTAGAAGTTGGCATGGGATAGTCACAACGTAAAATATAAAGAATAATAAATGTGTAATAAGCAAAACAGATACAGAAAAGTAGGATTGTCTGTTATCAGAAGGAAAAATCCTCCCGTGTTAAAAATTTCGCCAAATTTCAACACTTTGTGCGTGGGGGTGGGATGCTGGGCTGTGACCAGGGAAAGCGAGGGCACGGGGCTCAGGAAGGAAGCGAGCTCTGAGGGTGCCTCCGGGTGCCAGCGCCCTGCGAGTGCCTTTCACGTGTGTCCCCCCCCCCCCCCCCCNCCCCCCCCCCCCCAGGACAGCAGGCGCGCCCCGTCTCCACTTCCCCGGGAAGGTGACGAAGGATTGGCGGCGCCAGGGTCCCAGGGTCGGGGAGAGCGCCCTGTCTGCCAGTGGGTTGGGAGGCGAAGGACCGCGCCGAAGGGGCCTCAGTCTGTGTGGGCCTCCGGGCAGTCCCAGCGAGGCCAGGTTTCCTCCGAGTGTGAGCTGGGTGTCTCCATCAGGGGCCTGGTGGTGACCCGGAAGAGAACAGGCCACTTCTGAGGTTTCCTAGCGTGAAACCAAGGCGGTGGCTCTAGCCTTGACTTCCGTACTGCGTGTTGACAGAGAGCACGGCCGGTCCCTTCATGGGGCTGTGGTCTTCTTTCTTACAGTGAAGTCCTTCACCCCCACATCAGGTGAACTTGAAAAACAGGCTACTTTTCATTTCTACTAATTGAATTTAAATGTATCAAACCACTTTTCCAGAAAGCCTTGGACAAATACATATCTGTCTTCCCAGGCCTGGCCCCATTTTTTTTTTAATGTTTTTTATTTATTTCTAGGAGAGAGAGAGACAGTGTGAGTAGGGGAGGGTCAGAGAGAGAGGGAGTCACAGACCGAAACAGGCTCCAGGCTCCGAGCTGGCAGTCAGCACAGAGCCAGACGCGGGGCTCGAACCCATGAACCGCGAGATCATGACCTAAGCGAAAGTTGGACGCTTAACTGACTAAGCCACCCAGGCGCCCCATGGCCTGGCCCCATTTTTGCCACCTCGGACCCTTTGTACTACCAGGGGCCCCAGGACAAGGAAAACGGATTGTCGCCCAGACTGTGGAGAAGGGTAGTCCGCCCTGGGGTTGGTTCACAGAAACAGGGTGCAGAAGTTTTCCGTTGGCCCCTGGTGCTGTTAGCTCAGGAAAAGCCAGTTGACAGTTTACAAGGCTATTCTAGAAATACCTGGAAGTGAAGTTGGTTGTTCTTCCCGAGGAGAGCCCCTCAGGAGAAGGCAGACTACCTGGCCACTTCGCGTGTGCTCCTGTTACACAGTCAGTGTGGGTCCGGCCAGGACACGAGGGTCCCATGACGGTTCAGCGGTCTAGGGAGTCAGGAGAAGGAATGCTGGTCCCCGCTTTCTGTCTTTGCGGAGCCTGCTTGATCTTTTTTAGCGGCAATTTCCTTTACTTTAAAACGAAGGGTTCAGACTATAAAATCTCTCAGGACCTTTCTAGCACTTAACAATAATTCTAGGGTTGGTGCTAAGGTCTTTTCTAAGGGTTTCCTTCTCTTTCTCTTTTATTTGCCACTGTGCAGAAGTAGCCAAGGTCCGGGGCCGTAAGTTACAACAGCCTAAATGCCTGCCTCTTTATGTAAGAGTCGCGCTACATGGCAGCCTCTTAATAAAATAGGAGCTTTGTGTCTTTTTTGGTGTAATAAAAATTTGCTTTGAGTTTGCCTTACTGTTTGTCCAGTAACCACTGGCCATGTGTGGTTGCACTTAGTAAAATCTCATTCCTCAGTTGCACTTGGAGCATTGCAGGTGGTCCGTACCACGTGTGGCCGGTGGCTACTGCGTTCGACAGCACACAGCATATTTCCCTTTATCACAAAGCTCCGGTGGACAGGACTGGATTAACCGTATTCTCTCACATCATCCTAACTGGCCCGTATGGGTTTACATGCTATTCTGTAGTCTTCTAAGGTCTTTTTAGGCCATTTGTTCCCAAATGGGATTAGAAAGAAAGTCTGTGGAAGGTATTTTTATTAATTATTTTTATAGTAGTGTAATTAAAAATAAATATGAATTCATCTGTCTTTGCTGAATCTCTAATGGGCTGTCCTGTTTTTAGAGGTGGGTTTTAAAAAAGTGCTCCTGTGTGGTAGGTGGAATGAAAATAAAGGGCAAAGAAAGGGAAGCAAAAATAATATGAAAACAGGGTGGGTGGGGGACAAAACACAAGAGACTCTTTTTTTTTTTTTAAATGTTTTATTTATTTCTAGGAGAGAGAGAGAGAGAGACAGCGCGAGCAGGGGAGGGTCAGAGAGAGAGGGAGTCACAGACTGAAACAGGCTCCAGGCTCTGAGCTGGCAGTCAGCACAGAGCCCGACGCGGGGTTCGAACCCACGAACCGCGAGATCATGACCTAAGCGAAAGTCGGACGCTTAACCGACTAAGCCACCCAGGCGCCCCACAAGAGACTCTTAAATAGAGAACAAACAGAGGGTTACTGGAGGGGTTGTGGGAGGGAGATGGGCTAATGGGCATTAAGGGCATTAAAGAATCTATTCCTGAAATCATTATTGCACTATCTGATAACTAACTTGGATGTAAATTAAAAAATAAATTATATTTTTAAAAAAAAAAAGCGTAAAGGGAAGATTGAACATTAAACTATGTTTGTTGCCCTAGTACCCCAAATGAGACTGGAAAGGGGCAAGTAGAATTAACCTGCCTGTGTAGTACAAGGTTTTTTAAAGCTAACTAGTCTAGAGCTGGTTACCACTTAATAAACTGTACCTACCCTTCTGGGTTTATGCACATGCCCCGCAGAACTTTTGGGTGTGTAACCTGAGAGTCAAGGGGAGGAAAGAAATTTGCTTGGCTCTTGCAGATTATATGTGTCGGTTCTATAAGAAAAATGTAAATGAGTGAAACTCCTAAAGGTCAGAACACCCTATTGGATATTGAATAATTGAATCATTCTGGTGCTTCCAGGCTTCTGAACAGATTTGATCACATGCATTAATGTACAAGGCAGGTGACAGCCAGGAGTTTTTGAAGGACACTGAACAATCAGGACCAGAATATGGCATTCTGGTGTGTCCGTCGACTCACTGTTTCTATATTTGAAATGAGTGCTCAGACATAGCAACATCTCTTTGTCCCATGTAGTGGTCATGCTAAGGGCCATGTGACATCAAAGTACTGATTCATTTTGGAAAAGACAGTGTTGATTAGCTATGAGCCCAGTTGGACAGTTGCGTGTAGATTCTTAGTCATTGCAAATTACTTTAACATTTTGGACTTTGAAATTCTGAAAGATCAGAAGTTCCTTACTGTTTCAGTTGATGAGATTCTAGGGGACTAGTCGTTTGATTTCAGACTCAGGGCTTAATGCTCCAGTGCTAATAGCTGACTGTGGAAAAGTTTAGAATTGCATCTGATTTAATCAGCTGTTAGGCTGTGGTCATGGTTGTTGGTTTGCTTTGCTTTGTTTGTACCATCTTGAGATAACTTTTCCAACTCTAAAATATTTATTTAGTTTCTTCAAATTAAAATTAGTTTTTCATATTAACAACACACATTTAGTTATTCTTTTCCAGGTAGAGTGGTACCAGAAAACAAGAAGAAATTCTTTTCTGTGAGCACAAAGTTATGACCCAGATTTCTTTAGATCCTTAAACTATCCCTGTATGCAACATTTCTTCCTGCCTTGCATAAATGAACATTCACAATGAGAAAAAAATAGATAAAAGTCTACTTTAACACTGAACTCTATTGTTTATTAAGTACACTTGCTTATTTTTATCTTGGTATATTGCACTCTCATGGTCATATATCGGTTACATTCTACAAGTGGTCAGACATGCATACACTTATTAAAGTAAAACGATTTCCGAGATTATTTCTGCTTTCTTGTCGCCTGAAGCATGTGCATGCCTCAGACCCAGCTGTTGAAGCTGAGCCGTCCACACCTGCCTGCTCTGGGAAAGGTGCTGCTGTGCCCTTAGCCTGTGCTCAGCGGCCGTGACAGACAAGCCTCCGTTCAGTGGTTAACTGTCCGTGTACTTTCTCCTTTCCCAGGAAGACTCCGAAAGGGCCCGGTACTCCCACCGGGCCAGCCGTCGGCGGCCGTCTCTGGTTTGTAACAGCTGATAAGTTTGCCCGATACTTTTCCTTGTTGACGTAACGCAGTCGCCCACTAACGTACACTCTGTTTCTTCTTATCAGGGAGTTGAGGATGCGCTGTCCGTTCGGAGTCTTGGCAGCCACAGGGTTGGTACTTAACGTTGTTTGTGCGGTGACGGCGGCTTCTGTGTGTGAGCCTCCCACAGCCTGCGTGACCTGACAGAGCTCCTATGTCCCGCTGCCTTTAGACCGTAACAAGGAAATACTGGCCAAGGCCTTTCATTGGCAGGGGATACTTTCTCTAAATCATTGCTATAATCAGTATAAATCAATTCTAAAATCATGCCTATCTTAATTTCTTAACATAGGTATTTACTATTTTTCTATAAAAGGACCTTTGATTTTGGAAAATTATCACAAAAGAGTAAGATTGATTTTTATGGAATGACATCTGTGTGGTTCAACTTTCAAATTTTCCTACTTTCATATTTTTTTTGAAAAGCAGTTTATTAAGTGGGTAATTGCTTGGGGCTTGGGTGACTAATGACAGTTTTATTGCATACAAAAGTTGAGCTACTGATTTGAAAAATTACCTGCTTATCACATTTATAGTAGTTGCCACACTTGAGCATTTTGGTTAACAGGTGTGGTGCGCATCAGCATCCTCGCACCAAGGCTGTGAGTCAGGGTAAATGAGGTTGGCTCATGGCTGTGAGTCAGGGTAAATGGGGTTTGCTCATGAAAGGCTGTGTCTTGTGTCAAGACGCTCCTCTCTTTTTAAAGAATGTGCTTCAAACCTTAAAGCAGTGCTGTTCATTTGTGCCTGGGTAATGTTGTGTATATGCTCATATCTGTTTTTCCTCAGTAAAACGATCTTTCATGTTGAGGTCTATATTGGTTAACTTTCCCTAAGTCTAGTTTTCTTGCTGTCTTGTATAGGATATAATAGCACTCTATAACCCACGTATGCTCTGGTAAACTAGATACTGATGTGTTTGTAATTCTTAAGTAGTCCTTTACTCTGGTTATAGTTCTCACTGGGGAATGTAATCTCCTATCTTTTTACAGTAAGTTAGCAGACTTGTTTTTGAATCCTAAATATTTTCATTAATTGCAAAAGTTTAGATTTGTAAGAATATTAACAAGCCTTCACAGTAAACTAATCAGTAGCTTGAGAATGATTTTATAGGAGAACCATTTTTTAAAGATTAAATGAACTCATCCTGCTTCTCCCTGGAGATATTTTTTTTTCCTCTTTAGACAGTTTGGAAAGAATCTTACAGGGAGTTAGTCAACAAAAGCTTGAAAGTTGAGTGTTGGGGGCTTTGAAAGGAATCTCTCCCCACTTTTTAAAAATTTATGGCTTTTTGGGGCAGCTGGGTGGCTTAGTCGGTTAAGCGTCCGACTTCGGCTCAGGTCATGATCTCGCGGTTCGTCGGTTCGAGCCCCGCGTCGGGCTCTGTGCTGACTGCCAGCTCAGAGCCTGGAGCCTGTTTCGGAGTCTGTGACTCCCTCTCTCTCTGACCCTCCCCTGCTCACGCTGTCTCTCTCTCTCTCTCCTAGAAATAAATAAAAACATTTAAAAAAATTTTTTTAAAATTTATGGCTTTTTTCTTTGCTTTCCATTATAGCGTTCATAGTGTAAAGTTCTCATCATCAGTTATCCTCAGGCTGGTTATTTAAATTTCTATGTGGTCGCAGCCAAGCTTGACTATCTGTTAGTTACATTTGTTTAATATATAGTGAACAGTAAAACTATCTAAGTTTGACCTAATTTAGGAACCTTTAAAATGAATCTGCAAATAAGCACAAGAGGAATTAAATGTGCAATTAAACTAATAAGGAGTTGATTACCCTGAGTGTCTATATAGTAATGATGAGGATTTTCTTATTATGGAAATCATATCATTAAATGAATTTAAGATAAAAGTAGAACTTCACAGTATTTTATTTTGCTATGGTAACTGAAAATTTGCTATTGTGTAATTTGGGAGTTTTGATATTTATCAGTTATTAAATTTTTTTAATGTTTATTTTTGAGAGAGAGAAAGAGTGGAGGGAGACAGAGTGTGAGCGGGGGAGGAGCAGAGAGAGAGGGAGACACAGAATCTGAAACAGTCTCCAGGCTCTGAGCTGTCAGCACAGAGCCCAATGTGGGGCTCAAACTCGCAGACCATGAGATCATAACCTGAACCGAAGTCGGATGCTCAACCCACTGAGCCACCCAGGCGCCCCCATCAGTTACTTTTTAAAACTTACGAGCTGTATATTAAAAGGTCTAACACTTCCGGACCTTGTATTGATGTATGGACATTGGCAGTACCTGGACTTGAGGGCAGACATATTTAAGGTTTTCTGCCACACTCTTAGGATTTTGATCTTCGTCCAGTTAAATTTCAGTGCTTTTCTTGACAAATGGCCAGGAGGTATTTGGGCTGGAAATGGTGTCCGTGCTATAGGCATTCTGTATACAAATAAAAAGAGCAAAGATAGTTCAGGACTAAGAATGGTTGGTTTGGGGAAAAGAGGATGAAATCAAAGCCCTGAGGTTAGAATTTAAAATCTGTTTCTTTCAAAAACTATCAGCCTTTAAAAAACATCTTACAAATGCTTGGTCACTGCTTTTTATACTGAAATACAAGAAGACTATAAGGTAGATGTCCAAAATTAGAAAATTGAGATGCTCTTGAACTAGAGCAGTAGGGATACATGGCAGTTTCTTCCTGGTGCAGATATTTACTGTTACATATATTAGTTCTGTATTTAATTACCAATAGCCTTAGTGTAATTTTAATGAATATACTTTTAATATGCTTGCAATTTGTGTCTTTCATTTACTACTGCACTGTTTAATTCCATGGAAGAGCCCATCGAAGGACATAACTGGGACGCACTGGAGCAGAGCCAGTACACCCAGAAGGAGAGACATCATGGTGTGTAGTTCAGAAAAATGTGCAGTGTTAATGTTATGCGTTCACTGCTGACTCTGAGAGTTCTGTGGGGGTGGGTAGTAGGTCTATCCCAGTGGAAATTGACACATGCTGAACATTGTTTCCACAACTTGTTTGCTGTATTTCTTTTGATTTTGTTTCAAATGAAGACCCTCAGGTAACTTTCTGGGAGAGTTAAAAAAATTTTTTTTCTTAGTAGACCATAATAGCATTTTGGAAATATTTTAGCTGGAGCCCTTAATATCTTCAGTTCTCCTTCTTTGATGAATTGTTTGTTTTTAAACAACATAAACACCAGTTGGTGTGTCCTGGGCGGATTCTTTCCATTTACTCCATTGTTTTAGTAGCATTGGAGTGTCAGTTACGGATTTCTTACTAGATAGAGTCAAGAATTTAAAAAAAACATCTGAACTCTACATTACATTTTGGGAAAGGAAAATTGAAACAGGTCAATTGCGATGCAACTTGTTAAATTCTATGCCTTTGTAAAATGCCTTCGGTGCTCCAGAGAGGGCCAGAAAACACAAGACATGACTGTTGTCTTCAGTGAACTTACCTGGTCAGGAGGGTGGGATAGTTAATATGCAAGAATGTGTGATTCGAGTCATAACATAATTTTGTGATGGCATTCTCTTTTAAACAAAAAAGATATTTTGTTGACTGAGTAAAGACCTAAGTGAAATTTCTACTGAGAAGGGACTTTACTTTCAGGGAAATGACACTCACCACACAGAGACATTTATCATTGCACATAATTTGCCAAATGCACACCTTTAGGCATTCTAGAAAATTTTAGACAGATTTTTTTTGCACATATAATAACACTTTATTCCTTGCCTCTTCTGGGTCAGATTGCTTAAAAGGTATAAGCTAGAATGCTTAAAATACAAAATTAGGAAACCAGAAATCTAAGTAGTTAACTATTTAATTACGTTTCTTGGGTTTGAAATGTAGTGTTATGCCTTTTATCTTATTTTCTTAGAGTCTGTACATGAAATGTGATTTTTCTGGTTTTATCTTAAGTTTTATGTATTGTTCCTTTTTTATGCTTATAATGCCAGCCCTGTATGTATACTGTGCATTCCACACTTTGCTCACATTAAATTTCCAGTTTTGTCCAGTGTTTTTGGTTTTTAGTTTAGTTGAGAAAGGAGGTTTTCAGCTGTATGTCCACAGGCAGGTCCAAGGGAACATCCTACATGTTGATCCTGCATTTGTTTTTTGTCAGCTTGATGATGTTATGTGCTCTCACTTCATTGTCTGTTCGTGCCTCGCTTTGCCACGTTTCAAACAATGGGAAGTGATGGTAACAGTCACAGTAATAAGTAAAATATCTTTTAACTTCAGAATGCTTAATTCCCACATTTAAAGACTTTCTTAGGATGTTTTGTGCTAGAGTGTACTGAGATCGAATCGTCTCACCGTTACTGATGAGGAATCCTGGATCTGAAAGAGAACATGCAGTTTTACATGTACATACAGTTTAGCAATAACTAGGGAAGTGTGGGTGGGGGAAAATATGTTTTTTAATTCAAATGTAACAACCTTTGTGTATAACTTTGGGCCTTTAAGGTGTGCTGGATTTTTTAAAATTAAGTTCTTATTTAAATTCCAGTTTGGATTTTTAATCTTTGCAAATGTTGCTTTTTTCTCCTTATATCTCTGATTTTGGACTGGTACCTTTCTCCGAAACCCAGTATGATGCTCTCAAGGACAGATCATCAAGACTTCCGTCACTAGTATGTGGTGCATGACTTTGTGTTAAATGTAGAGTTTTTCTTTATAAATGCCTGATGATGCTAATCACAGATTGTGACTAACTCTCACAGGTTTGTTATTATGCTTTGGGGAAAGAATGTGGCCAGTAATGGAATCGTGGCATAATTTACCATTCGAATAATTTTTTCTTTTAGAATTTTAGGATCAGCTAACAATGACTTGCTTCCCTGTTCAGGACTAAGAGTGGTAGTAGCTTCTTTTTTCAAAGTGATGAACCACGCAGCTGACACATGTCTGTTGCCCGGAAGACACGTTCCTGGCAGCGTTTGATACTCACTGAGCTATGGGCCCTGCTGTGTCTCGCGCTGTGTGCCCCAAGTCAGCAGGTGCGAAGTTACCAAACAGGAAGCAGCCAGCAGGGAGAAATGATGCCTGAAATGTCAGTTACGTTTGCTTGTCTTTGCTTGATTTGGTTGGTTTGTTATGTATGTCATTTTAGCCAAGGAAGTTTAGTTATAGCATGTTTTCCTTAGGTTATGTCAGCGGGTTGCCTGTTTCTAGACCATGTAGTCATCTCTTAAAATGTTCAGGGTAACGTCTACATGGAAGGTTATGCATGTTCAAAAAGAAGAGTGAGTGGACAGTCTCAGGATGGAGCTGTGCGTGTGTCAGGTGGTTTGCCGGGTGCACACTAGTGACCGCTAGAGCGCATCCCCCTGCCCCTCCTCGTTCAGATGCGTGGTGCGGAGCCATATTGGGTTTCTTGTCTACCTGTCAGCCTGTGTGCCACTGTTTGTGTCCTTTATTCCCCGTATACACTTGGCTCTGTGCTCCTGGGAGAAGTTCTGTACTGAGACAGTGCTGTCTTCCTAGGACCTGCGTGTCAGGCCACTGTCTGATGATGCTGCCGCTCTGAGGGATGGTCCGGACCATGGAGGCCGTTCTCCGGAGCAGCACGTGCTGCGGGACCACTGACTTGGGTCAAGAGTACATTCTTGGGCGAAGCAATGTCATGTTCTTTCTCTTTCGGTCTTTTTTGGTTGATCCCAAAGGATTGCCTTCTGCCCTTTGGCTGAGGACGACCTAGAAGGAGGTGGACCCTCTTGTCACCCGTATCTTTATAAGGAAGATAGGACTCAAATAAGGGGTGGGAGAACATCCCCACAAACCCTCTCTGCCTGGCTCTGAGTCGTGATTGCATCTGTTTTAGCCGGTTGCACGTGGAGCTGGATGGTGCAGTGGGAAAAGAGGGGGTTGCAGACGTGCAGAGGTGCCGGAGATCTGAGCTAGGCAAGGGCAGTGACTCATTTACTAACATCCGGGAAGTAGATTGCATGGGGGCTGCTCTGTATCTCATACGCATCTTTGTATAATTTTAAAACAGATTTTGTGAAGTTATTGTTAAAGCTTCACTATATAATCATTAAAGTTAACTTGACGTGTTTATTTCCAGAACCATTCTTACAGTCACTCTTACGGGATGAAGAAGAGTTCTTCTGGTTCTCATAAAGACCCACTGGTTAGTTGTGTTCTCTCGTGTCCCACGGTCTTGTGCTGCTGTGAAAGTCACTGATTACTTTTAGGGAACTTAAGAATTATGATCGCAACTTTGGTGTGCCTTAGGCATTATTGAAGTTTGATAGCGTACCCAAGCATGATTATTCAGAATCTTATTTGAAAGTAATTTTGTTTTCACTTCCAGGATCTAATATCAAGTTAATACAAGAAGTTCCTTCACCACCTGTTTTCATTTATGAACTGTCTTTTGGTATATACTTCAAGAATATGTTTAGTGAGATTTTTATCCTTATTTTGGAAATTTGAATTCATTTAGTTGTGGTATCACAATACCAAACTCACAAATAGGTTTCATTCTGAGAGTTTGTAGGTTAAATTTTGGGAACATGGAGTTTTCCAGTAGAAACCATGATATATGTGTTAGCACAGTTCTGTGCCGTTGTGCAGAGAACTCCTGAGCCCGTTACGCCACGAAGCTACAGAACTGTAGTGCTCCGTCCAGCCACTCCCAGCCGCTTCGCTAGACAAAGTGTGTCCGGAATGCCCACTGGGGTGTGAGGGACACCTCTTCCTGTTAGGCTGCCCCAGTCCTGGCAGGAAAATCCATCCCGGGCTCCCTGCTACCTGGTTCCCGTGGAAGGGGCTCTGACGCT
>NW_027528417.1:809540-859145 GCF_008692635.1 Crocuta crocuta
GAGGGGGGTGGGCTCCCCCCCGACCACCCCCCCATTGCAGAGTTGGCAGCGTAGCAGGAGTCTTTCAGTCCGGGATTGCTTACATTTCCTTAACTTCCACGTAAAGAAGATGGCTGGATGAATTAGAAAGGGGATTTTGTAGATGATTTTCTCTTCGTCAGGTAACCACAGTCTGTAAAGTGGCTTATTTTGCGCAGTGTTTTGACAAATGAACTTGGCATAGATATTTTAGGGCGAGCCTATTTAGTAAACACTCGCACTCCGTCTTTGGTACCTTAATTTGATCAGTTCATTTTGACAAATAATGGGATTAGGAGAAGTTTGAAAACAAAAAAGACTTTACTACTTCTGTGGCCTTGCCAGATGGATTATAAAGTGGTCATTATTCAGTTGTCCTGGATTTTTAAAGGATGTTACCAAGTGGGACAGGAGAATAAATCCCTTTTTATTTCTATCCCGTTTTGACTGAGGGTTTATGCTCATGTTTTTAAAGTAAAAAAACTAGTAAAGGCTTGGTTTGAAAACACTTAACCTTTAATATTAGTCTTTTTTGGAGACTTGAGATAATTACTATTGTAACTTAATGCAGTTCAGTGCTGCAAAGTCATTGTTTCGAAGGAGAGGGGTTGGCAATACGGAGTCGCCTCCGCGCATTGTTAACAACGTTTAAACCAAGAAAAATGTTTAATTGTACTTTTTGCAGAGCGGCCTCTACTTTGACCAGAGAAGCTACAGCAGCCTTAGACATAGCAGAGCCCTCCCCGCCTACCACTCTCGGGTTTGTCTCAGGCTTGTTGGCTTTGTGTGTTTTGTTTTCCCACTTGAACACATTTCTAACCCGCGATTTTGCATTTTGACGGGGTAGAACTAATCTGTGAATGGCTGTGTGCCCATTGGCTTGTGGTAACTGAACTCGTAGAGTCTGTGTGAGTGTCTTTATACGACAGGAACTGCTGAATCACCGTTGTGCTAAATACTCACTTTTTAAAATGAAAACTACTTAACATGTAAAAACGTTCAAAGAATTGTATAGCGACCATCCATGTGTCTACCACTTAAGGAGTCTACACTTAATATTTTGCTATATATCCTTTATCATATTATTGTCTGTCCATCCATCCATTGATCCATCTTTTTGGGGGGATGTATTTCAGAATAAGTTGCAGGCATCAGTACACATCATGGTGAATGTCTTTCTAATGAAAGCTTACATGTAGGATTTAAACTGTAAATGGGGTGAGAAGAATATAATTATTTAATGTCTGAACTCTTGTATTTTTTCAAGGAATCTGGCACATCAGTACACTGAAAAAACATTAAATATACAGTGCATAGTACATTTAAAGTAATTCATTCGTCAAAACCTGCACACAAAACTTATTCTGATTTGCCCTGTCTGATGGGCTTGGGGAAAAGAATCGAAAATTATATTTCTAAATAACATTGGAAAAAGAAAGATTGAATTCCATTTTAAGAAGTGCTGTGCCTTGTCAGTTGCTTTGGATTTGTTGCGACCAGTACAGTTTATCTGATTAAACTAAGGCTTGTTTTGAAATACTGGTTTCTAATCTATTTGGAAAATGGCGTTTGCAGTGATGGCTTGGAGCTCATTTACCTGGTTCCTCAGCCATCAGGCTAAGTCCATTTGGAGTCTACTGTGAGGTCACAGAACGTGGCCCAGGGGCCGTGTGCCACCTACCTGGGTGTGGCCACCCTCGTCCACAGACCCGCGCCACAGCCCTCTTTCCTTGAGTGCTACCTCCTGACATTACTGTTGGAAGCCCACCAGGACGTAAACACATTTATAGAAAACTATTCCAGGTGTTTTTGTTACTTATCCCTTAAAATGGGTATTCACAGATTTTTTTTTAATGTTCATTTTTTTTTTTTACAAATAGTTTATTGTCAAATTAGTTTCCACATAACACTCAGTGCTCATCCCCAAAGTGCCCTCCTCCATGCCCATCCCCCCTCCCCCCCACATCCATCAGTCCTCAGTTTTTGTCAGCATTCAAGAGTCTCTCATGGTTTGCCTCTCTCCCTTTCCCCCACCATTTCCGCCCTTCTTCTCCCCCTTGTTCCTCCGTCAAGTTCCTCCTAATCCTCCTATACGTGCAAACATATGATATTTGTCCTTCTCTGCCTGACTTATTTCGCTCAGCATATAATGTTCATTTTTGAGAGAGAGAGAGAACGCGCACAAACAGGGGGAGGGCAGAGAGAGAGGGAGACACAGATTCTGAAACAGGCTCTGGGCTGAAAGTGCGGTCTGACATGGGGCTCGAGATCATGACCTGAGCTGAAGTCAGACGCTTAGCCGACTGAGCGAGCCACCCAGGCGCCCCTGGAAAGGAGTTCTGATGACGAAGTTGTGCTCAGCTGTGTGTTACTGAACTCAGCACCCAGGAATTGCTAATAAATTATGGAGTGTAGAATAATCACTGCTTCTGCTTTCATGATAGAGAGACCAGTTCTTTTGTTTTGCTAAATTGTCTTGTTCTGTTTTGTTTTTCTTTCTTGACAGTCTTCTTCCCTGTGTAGTGAGCCTCTGGCGACGTGGAAGAGTAACAGGGTTAGTACTTTCTCAGCGGTGTGTTGCCTTCAGAGGTACCAGTTGCTTTTCTTTGGGTTAAATCCTGCGCTTTTTCTCATAGGCCTCCTTTACTGCAGATTCCGGGCTGCTGAGAAGCACCAGTCTGGTGCGTACTGTCCCTTCCAGTGTGTGTGCTGCCCTCCCCCCGGGGGAGGGGCGCTGTCCTGGCGCCTCTGCTCCACGAGAGTCAGGGACACAGGCTTTCCTGCCGAGCGCCCTGCGGGATGTGCTGCCTGCGCTTCAGATGCAAAACCTGCGGCGGTGAAAAAGCCCCTCCTTTCCAAGGGTGCTGCGGCTCGTGGTCCCGTNTGTGCGCGTGTGTGTGCGCGCGTGTGCGCCGTGGCCGCTCTCGGGGGCCCTCGTTCCTTCTCCGCGCCGCTCCCTCTCCGGAGGGAGAGCACTCCTAAGCGTTCCTCCTGGTTTCGCGGCCGGGGGTGGGGGGAGACCCTGTCACTGCCGAGCGTGTGGAGCCGAGCGGGAGCGTGGCGCTGTGGCGCGGGGAGGCCGGCCGTGACGCCGCCCCGCCCGCGCTCCGCTGGCGTAGCCCGTGGACACGGCCTGGGGCCGGAGTGCTGCCCGGAGCCGGGACACTTCCAGAACAGCCCTGATGCTGGAGAGGGATAAGTGGCGTTTTCTCTGTTCTGTAGGTGTCGCTCTATGGCGGTGGATTGTATCCCCCTCACGGGGCTCGAACTGTAAGTCTAGCCGGAGGGAGGTGGTGAGGCGGGTGATGGGCAGGTGGGCACGATTTACCTGCGAAGCATAGGCGCTTCACCCGGCCCGCGGGTGCCCTGTAAGCCGAGCCCCGGGAGCTGCCGAGTGTGACCCTCGCGCGCGCCGGAGTCCCGGCGCCGGGGGTGAGGGAACGCAGGCCAAGGAGCCCCTTCCTGCTCGCCCGTCCCTCCGGGGAGGGTGGGGGCCGTGCCCCTCAGGACACCCCCGCCCCTCTCACCCTCCTGCCCGGGGCTGGGGGGCGGGTCCCAGACCGGGGAGCGGCGGTCACCTTCCCCGTGGACGCCAGCAGCCGCTGAGGGTGCCGGGTCCCTAACGTGTCCCCAGCAGGAAGGGGGCGGCACCGTTGTAACTGCTTTCCTCCCGGGACCTTCACAGCCATCCGAATACAGCTGGCGCTCCTCGAGGACGAGCTCGGCCCGAAGCAGCCCCGTGGTGAGCGCCGCCTGGGCCCCGCGCGCCGCGCCTGGGGCTGGGAGGCTGGGGGCGCAGGNCTGTGTGAACGTGGCCGCGTACGTAATTTCTGAAACGAGTCCGGACGACGTGTGGCGTCACGTCTGCGAGCGTCTTGCCTCTTCAGCGGGGGCGATGCCGTAGCCGGCCTGCCGCCCCTTCCCCGCTTCCCGCCCCGGCGCTTTCCCGGCCCCGGCCCCCCCCACCCCCCCGGGCGNCAGTCCACCGCTAGAAGCCGTCACGGGAAGGCCCCAGCCGCGACGCTTCTACTCACCTAATGTTTCTGGAGTATTAAAGCATTTTTAAGCCCTGACAGTAGTGGTGGCTTCAGGACGGCCACGTTAAGGGCCCTCCCCCGCGTCTGTTCCCCCCGTAGCGTTCGGAGACCGCCCCGCGCGGATGTGAGCACCTCCTGTGCCTCGACTTGCCTTCTTTACATAAAGCCTCTTGTTGTATCCGCGCCTGAAGATTTCCTTCATTTTTTTTCTTTGGCATTTAAAAGATTTTTTTTTTAGTGTCTTTTTTTTTAAGAGAGAGCGCGTTGTGCATCAGCAAAACGAAGGGAGAGGCAGAGAGAGAGAGAGAGAGAGAGAGAGAGAGAGTCCTAAGTGGGCTCTGTGCTGTCAGCCCAGTGTAGGGCCCAGCCCCACAGACTGAGATATGACCTGAGCTGAGATCAAGAGTTGGGTGCTCCGGTCACTGAGCCACCCCAGGCACCCTTGACGTTGAAAAGATTTTTGAAAAGTAAATCATGTTCCTTTTTCTACCAAATGCTTTTTGGAGACAGTGTTTTTCGTCAGCACGTCAGCAGTTCTTTTTAATGACGATGTACTGTTCCATTAGTGCATGGATTGTACATTTCTTTTGGAGGATTTCTTGGATACATTTTATTTCTTGGTAGGGGTATTGTTTTTTGTTTTTAATTGGACCCTAGTTGACACACAGTGTTCCTTACTTACCCGTGTACAGCGTGGTGATGCGACCAGCCTGCCCATGGTGCTGCGTTCACCACAGCACGTCTCTCCCCGTACAGCACTCTGTAGCCCCCCTGTTCACACTCTCTGTGCTCTTTTACCCTTGTGACTCCATCATCACATAACTGGAACTTTGTATTTTCCACTCCCCTATCCATGGACGTTTAGGGTTGCGCGATGTTTGTTACCACAAACACTTGCATAGTGGACTCTCTTATACAAGTATATTTTTGTGTATGTATGAGTAGATCTCATATAAGGGAACTTGTTAATCCTAAAATGATGGGGGTATATACATTTAAATTATGATGTACATTGCCACATTGCCCACCAAAAAGACTGTACTAAGTTATTTTTCCAGTGGCAAAGAGTGACTTGAGGAACTACCTTGTTATTCTGGACAGTGTCAAAATTGGAGAAACTACTTTTTAAAAAAAATTTTTTGAGACAGAGGGAACATGCAAGCACGTAAGTGAGGGAGGGTCAGGGAGAGAGGGCGTCAGAGGATCCTAAGTGGGTTCTGTGCTGACAGCAGAGAGCCCGATGTGGGGCTTGAACTCACGAACCATGAGATCATGACCTTAGCCATAGTCGGTTGCTTAACTGACTGAGCCACCCAGGCGCCCTGGAGAAATTATGAAAGTAGTTTCTTAATGTTCAGTACAGATCGCTTTGTGGAATGGAGTAAGTGAACTATATTAGTTTTCTTTTATATATATGTTCGACTCTGTTCTGCCATTTCCAAGTGGAAGTTCTCAGGAATTCTACTCCCATACTTAACAAAAATGTACACAGACATGTTTCAGGAGATAAAGGCTTTTGATATAAGTAGGAAGTTTACTTTTACCTTACTCTGTAATAAAATTCCACTTGGCAGTTCTTGGGCCTGGTAGCATTTTTAATGTACCAATGTGATGAGCCCTTGCAAACAAAGTTATAGTAATTTTCAGTCGAGTGTAGAGCCTTGTCCTTGTGTGCTGCCTATTTGCTATGTCATTTGCATGTTGAGTTCAGAGTCATTATCTTAGTGATGCCAGAATAGTTCTTCAGTGACGTCAGAATGGAGGTAACCTTCACACATGGAAGAGGAGTCTTCTAGGACTGGTGAAATAGGAAGGAAACTGTAGGGTGATGTTAGAAATAGCTCCACTCATTGCCTAGGAATGAATAAAGGAAAATAAGAATCATCATTTCAGTGTCCTTGCTGGTAGGAAATTCTGTCTTTGACTTACGTATTATTTCCCTTGAAGATATTCTTAATATTTTCTCTCCCAGACTGAAATATTAAGTACACTTCACCACTGATGGGATCCCAAGGGGCCTAGAGGTTTAGAAAGCATGAAACCCCTAACTGCTTTTGAGTGGTCTCTTTATGCCCCAGCCCTTCACTCCTGCCCTCTTTCCTTCTGTACCTTCAATAAAAGATAAAGTAGTATTTTATTCTGTGTGCTTTTTGGAAATACCTTTTGGTCTTCAGGAGTAGTTTATTGTGCCTTGAAGTCACTTTTCTATTTGATGGTGCCCGATACGGGGTGCCCGTGATAGGCTTGTGTGCAATATCTGCATGCTTCTCAGAACCTTCCCCAGTGTGCTACAGCCAGATGAGACCTGCAGTGAAGTCGCACCGTCTTCATTATCTGTTTTTATTGTCCGTAGTTTCCCGACGATGACTGTGCGAGCATTGGGTCTTCTGGTCGTGCCAGTCCTGGGCGAAGGGACAGTGTGGTGAGCGTGGTTTGCATGCAGACATGTACCGTGAGCTTTAAAATTGCACCAGTGTGTGATCACGTGAACTCTACTAGAAAGTGAGATTTGCATTTGACAAAATGAGCATTTTCTTCAAATTTAGTTTAATTGAATAATTTGCCTCCGAAAATGTGTTCCGTGAATGTGCGTTCTCTGTGGGCTGCGGAGGCTTTCAGTAATAACTTGCCCCTCACACCTCTTACGTGCTAGTCTGCGTATTTGAAAGATTTACGCTTTTTGTTCTCTGTTGCCGTTTTATTCATATGCATTTGTGTGCACAGTTCACCACAAACAAGTTTCTCAAAGCAAAATTAATGCTCTGCTCTGTGTAAGACTTGTGACCGTGGATTGCAGATCATGTCAGTTGCTTTCTTTGCTGAGTATTTAATTTGCATTGTTTATTATTTATACATCTTTTAAGACCTGTGAACTTTTTAGGAGTTGTTGATGGCAAAATTTAAAAATTCCAGTCTTAGAATTCAACTAGCATAATAATTGTAGAAGCAACATTAAATAGTTAGGGGAGACTACAGATTGAATAATTTCAGATTATTCTTTTGATGAAGCTGGGAGTTTTACAGAGAGCTGATGACATTTTTGCTATATGTAAGAATTGATTTGGAAATCATATCGGTAAGGATGGTATGTCAGCTTAGAGCTAGAAAAAAGAGCCATGTTTTGTGAAAGATATTGATAAACATGAAGTTTCCATAGAGAACGGGACCACCAAATGTTTGTGAGATTTGTCGCCAAGAATGCAGCCATCTGATGAAGGCGGGTGTGGTCCACTGCGAGCCAGCTAGCGCTCATCCGTCCGCCCAGGCCAGGCCGCCCGGAAGCCCCTGGGACAGTGACGGGGTGGACAGGGCAGGGCCTTTAAAGTCACGAAGCCCGGCTCTGAGCCCCCCTCCAGCCCGTCGTGTTAGTTGCGGCTGATTTGTGACGGGGATGTTAGTGCCCGTCTGCGTAGGTAGGCTTGGCGTGCGCATTGGGGGAGTTGCTACGCGCACAGCCCTGAAGTCCGCGGGCAGTAGGACGCGGTCCGGGGCTGGGTGTGTTGCCCTCCGCGTGAGTAACAGCACGTCTGCTGCGCCGGGTCAGCCCTCAGCGCTTCTGCCGGCGAGCGCTGCGGTCTGTGGTTGGCGCACTTGCGGATTCCCTCGCCGGAAGGGAAGGCTTCTCAGCCGGGGGGTGCGGCAGAGCCCGAGGGCAGGAAAGCGGTGCGTGCGGGGCGGGAGAGCCCCGCCCTCGCTCCCGCGCTGAGGGGCGCGTGCTGGGAGGGCCGCCGTGAGCCCGGCGCAGCCCGTCTCCGACCTCGTGGGCTCGCGTCCCCGGGAAGGAAGTAGAAAATAAGAAAGCAGAGGAAGAAAAAGAAAGTAACCCCAGGAACTGTGACGAGAAAGGCAGGGAGAGGACAGGGAACGTGAAGGGACGCACGAGGGTGTCCGAGTCCCCTTGGGTGGGGCGATCAGGGCGGGCTTCCCCGGGGAGACGACCCGGACGAGACTGGAAGTGGCGGAGGCGGCCCGAAGAGCTGGGAGCGCAGCCTTCTAGGCCAGTGAGAGTCTCGGGTGGGGAAAGACGGGGTGTTGGGAAACCGGAAAGAGGCCAGGGTGGCTCTTTCCTTCTTTTGTCCCGCAGGCTCCTGGCCTTGAGGAAGGTGAAAGAGGGGGAAGTGTAGAAACTGGGTAAAAGGGAATGAGTACCCTGCACTAGTGCCGCGTCGCGCGTGTAGGTGCTTCACGGAGGTGATGGCGCATATACGGAACTGCACAGTGTGAAGTGAGGGAGAGGTTTGTGGCAAACACTCTTCTAGAAGCGCCCGCGGCGAGGACGGCGTGTGCGCTGCGCGCGGGAGCCGTGGCTGGCGGCCCCCGGGCGGCTGGGGGAGGGACCCCAGGCCTGGTTCCTGGGCTGTNGCAGTGTGTTGACTGCAGTCGTTTTCCTCATTTCATGATAGTTTATGAAGCACCCCAGGGTTTCCCCTCACACGCCGATGTGCTTGTCCTTTCCTTCTCCCTTTTCTTAACCTTTAAAGCGTCTCATTTTTTCCAATTGAAAGGTTTCTGCCGCCGATTATTTCGGTCGCTCCAGTCGTAGGGCGAGTGTAGTGTCCGAGGCGGATGACGGCGGCACCCCAGATGTGACCCGCGTGAGTGTACCGCATGGAGGGGTCGTGCTGTCCCAGGCTGTGACTAACGGCTGACACCTCCGCTGTTTGAATGTCAGAAACTTTGTTGTCGTGTAACATGCAGTTACTAGTTTTGGAATGGGTATATTGGTGTGCTCTGACTTTTTAAAAAATTTTTAATAAAAATTTTTAAAAAAATGTTTTATTTACTTCTGAGAGAGAGAGAGACAGTGTGAGCAGGGGAGGGGCAGAAGAGAGGGAGACAGAATTGGAAGCAGCCTCCAGACTCTGAGCTGTCGGCACAGAACCCGACGCGGGGCTCGAACTCATGAACCGTGAGATCATGACCTGAGCCGAAGTCGGACGCTTAACCGACTGAGCCCCCCAGGCTCCTCGATGTGCTCTGACTTTAAAAAAAATTTTTTTCTGTGAAAAATTTCTCCTGCAGAAATTATCAACAGCTTCAGCTATTACTAGTAATTTGACAATTTTACTTTATTGTCCTTTCCTTTTTTTTCCTGAATTTTTCAAAAAGCAAATCCATGTCATTTCCCAGTAGTTCAGTGTCTGTCTCTAATTGCAAAGTTCTTTTTTTTTTTTTTTTTTTTATGTTTATAGATTTTTTGAGAGAGAGGAGTGGGGCGGGGTGGAGAGAGAGAATCCCAAGCAGGCTTCTCACGTCTGTGCAGAATTCGACAAGGTGTTTAACCTCACAAACTGTGAGATCATGATCTGAGCTGAAATCAAGAGTTGGATGCTTACCCAGCTGAGCCCCCCCCAGGCGCCCCTGAGAATTTCTTTTTCATATTCACTCTACCATCATCATACCTAATAAAAGAAATAGTTCCTTGGGGCGCCTTCTCTCTCTCTCTCTGCCCCTCCCCCACTTAAACTTCTTTCTCTCTCTCTCTTTTTCAAAAATAAACATTAAAAAAATTTAATTAAAAAATTAGTAGGAGCAGGGAGAGATTTTTTCCTAAACTATCAAGCTTTTCACTTCTGTGTAGTCACTAAAATAAATTGCCAAATTTGTTTTCTTAAGCATTTATTTATCTTTAAGAGACAGAGAGCATGAGCAGGGGAAGGGCAGTGAGAGTGAGACACAGAATCCGAAGCAGTTGTCAGCACAGAGCCCGATGTGGGGCCCAAACCCATGAACAGTGAGATCATGACCTGAGCCGGAGTCGGACACCCAACCAACTGAGCCACCCAGGTGCCCCTCTAAACAACTCTTTTATTAAAAAAAAAAATTTTTTAATGTTTTATTTATTTCTGAGAAAGAGAGAGTGTGAGCAGGGGAGGGTCAGAGAGAGAGGGAGACACAGAATTCGAAGCAGGCTTCAGGCTCTGAGCTGTCAGCACAGAGCCAGACACGGGGCTTGAACCCATGAACCGTGAGATCATGACCTGAGCCAAAATTGGACGCTTAACCGACAGCCACCCAGGCGCCCCTCTAAACAGCTCTTTTAAATGACAGTATCAACGTGTATTTATAACTAAAATGCTCTGTTTCTATTCTATTCTAAAAAAATTCAGTTGTATTTTACCATTTTAGTCAGATAAAATTATCTGTCAAACTATGTAGCTATATGTTTAAATGAAGTTCAAAGGGCCTCTTAATCAGAGAATGAATATCAGAGAATAAGTAAGTGTCTGTCTTTTAAGGAGAAACAAGAAGTTTCAAGGATTTGACAAGGTATGTATTTTAAGAAAATTTTAACGTGCTAATTTCAACAAATATTCAAGGAGTTCACATTTAAAGGGAAACAGTGTACAGTCTGTAAAGTCAAAGCAAAGCATTTTCAGACATCCTCACATTAATAAGGCAAAGGCTTTTATCACTGAAATGTGGGAAAGATTATATTTAATTTTGTTTACTAGTTGATAATTGAAATTCTTTAAGAAAATGTTGCTTTAAAAAAATTTTATTTATTTATTTGAGAGATAGAGCATGCGTAGAGGGAGGAGGGCAGAGAGAGAGGGAGAGAGAATCCCAAGCAGGCCTGAAATCAAGAACCATGAGATCATGACCTGAGTAGAAGCTAAGAGTTGGACAGTTACCCTCTGAGCCACCCAGGCGCCCTTAAGAAAATACTACTTTTGAACTTAAGCTTTCAAATTGGGATACAAAGTTTGCCACCATGCGCTCTTCTTTTCACATTAATACTAATATGAAATATTGCAAGCGTGTTCGCTGACTTTCAGGTTCCAACTGCCAAACCCCTTTCTTGATTGGAAAATTACCTATTTAATTATTTAAGAGTGCAATGACACAGTGTTTACTTGAAGTTTTTTGAGAATAGTAGGCTATAGTTAGCACTAATGAGCAAGTCCTGAGCACCATATTAGGGAAAAAAGCTTTGCTTACTGTTTTTTGTTCCTGTTTTTGTTTTTTTTTAATGTTTATTTATTTTTGAGAGAGAGAGAGAGAGAGAGACAGAACATGAGCGGGGAGAGACAGACACAGTCTGAAGCAGGCTTTGGGCTCTGAGCTGTCAGCACAGAGCCGGACGCGGGGCTCGAACCCACGGACCGTGAGATTATGACCTGAGCCAAAGTCGGACACTTAACCGACTAAGCCACCCAGGCACCCCTGTCTTTGAT
This sequence comes from Crocuta crocuta, assembly GCF_008692635.1. Taxonomy (NCBI): domain Eukaryota; kingdom Metazoa; phylum Chordata; class Mammalia; order Carnivora; family Hyaenidae; genus Crocuta; species Crocuta crocuta. The sequence continues at coordinate 820,774 of NW_027528417.1, forward strand.
ATTTTAATCTACTTTTTTATTAGCCACTTTTTTTTAGCACTGTGACTTATTTTTAATATTTTTTCTATCTCTAATTTGCTTATTTTACAGGATTGTGACCATATAGTATATATAGCCACCGTTTTCTGAATTCTCACTTACTAATCTTATAAACATTTTATATATTAGTGCATATTTGTTTTCCATTGTTACTTATACACAACAGTTTTTTATCAGCTATTGTGACCATAATTTGCATTAGATCCTCAGACCTTAGTCGTCTTACAGCTGACAGCTTGTATCCTTTTCCCAACCGTTTCCCTATTTTATAATTAAGTATATTATACATGATTAACTTTTATTCCATTTAAAAGCCTTTTCAGGATCTGGCAGACTCTGGGTCATCATTGTGAACATGAGCTTGTCATTGCACTGCAGCTGTGTAGACCTCCTGGTCTGGGGGGAGCCCCTGGGGCTTTTAGAACTCCAGGTTTCATGGAGCTTTTTGTCTGAATGGGGGAGAGCACGTCATCCAGCACAGGTCTGAGGAGACAGAGCTGGAGTCTCTGGCCAAGTCACTGCAGCTCGAGTAACTGGGCTGCGGCGTCGCCTCTCTTGGCATTTTTGCTGCCTTGACAGTCCCGAGGTTTGACGCATGGTCAGTCTGGGCTGCGACAGCTGGGCCCTGTCAGAAGACAGTGGAGGCAGTAGAATCGACATTGCGATGGACTAGTTCAGTGATGCAGCCTCTGAACTGTAAGATCATTCCAAGTTGACTCTTAAAAAATGGGTGGGTTTGGGAGTTATTTCTGTGAGAGGGGACATGAACCAGGATTTTAGGTAGACCTAGAGGGGTGTTTCTGAATGTTGCATGTTTTCTCTTTAACTCCTTAGTAGAAGAGAATTGGGAGGTACTCTGAGGAAAATGAGGCAGTTTTATTCAGACACAAGGTTTCTTTCACTCTGAAGAATAACACTCTGAAGAATAAGAAGGCAGTGTGTTTTTTACTAGCATAAATGTGATGGAAGGTTATTCCTTTCTGTGGCGGTAATCATCAGTATTCAAACCTACTGTCATTGCTTGTTTGTTTTACAACATTTTATGTGTGATTTAAAAAAAAAATCAAAACTAAAATCAGTTCCTTAAGAGTATTATTGTAAAAAGTGGCAAAAAGGTCAAAGTCTATAAAGTCTAACATAAATATATTATTGATAGAGTACTTTTTAATTAAGTAAATGCCTTTTGTTCTAAACTGTTTATTATATAAATGCAGAGAAAAAATGAACATGATAAATGTGTGCAATGAAAAAGGACAGAAAAACTTTAAGATGTTCTGAGAAAATTAGAGTGAAGTGATCTGAATAGAGCCAGAAATAATGGCATTTTGTGTTTTAATAATTAACTGAAGAAAGTTTTTAAATCCTTTTTCTAGATTGAGCTGAGAGGGTTGGCCTAGGAGTTGGAATCTGGCTTGATTTTCATTTAGTTAAACCTGTGACTTTTTCCCCCCTAATAGTAATTGGGATAGTAAATAATATGAACACAGGCTTTAAAATTCACAAAACTGAGATCTGGTAGTTGTTTAGCTTTCAGGAAGTTCTTTCGCCTCTGAATTTCTCCTCATCTGCGAGGTTGGGGTTTAGGATTAGACTTGTAAGGTACTTCTCTTTATGAAACACTAATAACTAAGGCCTATCTGCAAAAGATAGGGTAACTCAGTTACACCATGTCCAGATAATAGGACACTATGCTGTGGTTAAAGTAAATGAAGTCAGTCTTTAAGTACAGATGGGATAGGATTCATTTCCTCATTCACCCATGAAGTTTTTGTCCTTCTGTATGTCAGGTGCTATTTTTGATGTTGCGAATACAGAAATGAACACGTAGACATAGAGCTTACATTAAAGATAAAGAGATCAGACAGTCAATAAATTAATAAATATCATGGGGTCAGAGATTGATAAGTGCCATGAAGAAAATGAAGTAGTTTCTTTAATCCCTGAAATTTGGTAAGGAGAAAAAGAAGATCTAGAATGTATTTGAGGTGTTAACCTAGAATTTGTAAAAGCCTCGGTGGCTGGTTGTCCTTGGATCAAGAATTGAAGGTCAGGACGTGGTGGAGTAAGGAGAAAGGCATACTTCGCACACCCTTTGGGGCTGTTTCGTTTTTTCTTTTCTTTCTGACATATGTGCACACATTGCTTAAAAAAAAAACCAAAAAACAAAAAAGCCAAAGAACTGAATCCCTTAATGTTGTAGGGAAATCTTGTTTGATTATACATTTAACATGCTCTAATCCAGTGGGGGCTGTTTTTGGCCAAGTGTACTGCTCTTATCTATGTGTCCTGTGTCCTAATAATGTTTAGATATTAAAGCTTTTTGGCTTTTGGTTTTATCAGACTTTTCCTTTTGATGTGTATGAAGTTTTTTTTTCTTTTCTTTTTTTTTTTTGGATTAACATTTGCAGTGCTAAAACTTAAGTGTATATATAATTTTCTTTAATGTGTTTCAAATACCATGAAAAGAAACTCTAAAAGTTCTAAACTTGTGCACAAGGACAGCTTGCTCACTGCATGTCCATCCTTAGAGTTAAAGGTCTTGACATTTTGTCTTATGTGTCTTAACTTTTATTTCAGTTTTAATATGTTTACTTTTAGGTTCCAAACAGCAGTTGAACTTGGAGAATTCCACTGTGGTTACTTCTTTTTTTCCTCTTAAAAAAAAAAAAAAAAGCCTGAGATGCTAATAAGCATCCTGATTTTTATCTCTTGTTCTTTTCTAGTTGGATGAAAAATCTGACAAACAGTATGCTGAAAATTACACAAGAGTGAGTATATAAATTCCTAAGGGGATTACATTCTCAAGGTCAGTTGAACTTAATTTCGACTGCTATTTCAGGGTTATACTACATGTGAGCTGGGGGAGCGGCTCTTCCTTTCTTCGTCTACTTCCTGTCCCTGGCCCCCCACATTCCTCTGAGGTTGAATCCTATGAAGCACTGGGAAGAGAAAAGACACTACATTTTATTTGGTTGAATGCCACTTATGAAGCTTCTGGCTGCTCTAGAGATTTCCATTCCCTCTAGACGTGGGTCCTGGGAAGAAGCCATTAAACACTGAACTACACAGGAGTGTAGTGGCGGGGACAGACTCGGCGTTTTTGTTCTGGTGTTTGTTTTTTTCCTTAATAATAAATTTTTTTTTGAAGTAAAATAACTCCTTCCTAGGAGTTGTTTTGTGTTAAAGTCTTTACCTTCTAGAAGTACTTTTAGAAAGTAATTTTAGGAAAATTATCAGGATTAATATAATGCTGTATCCAGTTTTGTCCACTAGGAATACAGTGCAAGCCACAAACATACCCCACATAAGTAAGTTTAAGTTTTCTTTAAAAAAATTTTCTTTTAATGTTTGTTTTGGAGAGTGTGAGGCAGGGGAGAGGCAGAGAGGCAAACAGAATCTGAATCAGGTTCCAGACTCTGAGCTGTCAGCACAGAGCCTGAGGCAGGGCTTCAACTCATGAACCACAAAATCATGACCTGAGCCAAAGTCGGACGCTTAACCGACTGAGCCACTCAGGCGCCCCAAATTTAACTTTTCTGGTAGCCTCATTAAAACAGTAAAAAGCAACAGTTAAAATTAATTTAAATGATATATCTTATTTAACCCAAATAACCAAGATATTTCAATGTAATTAATATGAAAAATTATTGAGATAATTTACATTCTTTTTTCCACACAAAGCCTTTGAAACCTGGTATGTATTTTACACATTTAAACCAGTTGTGGGATTCGCAGCCTAAATTCATGGTGATGCACAGTTTGCTGGAGCTGCAGATTTTGTTTCTGACTTTAGCAGTATTAGAAAAAGAAAAGATTGTAAAGCAGCAGCCTCAAGACCTCAGTAGGAGGACTGGTAATTAGCATACCAGCTATAAATCCTGAACCGTTTTAAATTAATCTCGTGTGCTCAGTATTATTTACATATAGCAAAGATAAACTTCGCAAGCAGCTTGCACACAAACCATTTCCTTTGCCATGATGAGTTCTAGGCCCCAGTAGCGTGTGGGCATGAACGCAGGCCCTTCTCTGGACCCCCTTTCCCGAAGCCAGCCTGTGTTGTCCACTTGTCTCATCCACAGGTGTTAGGGTCCCCCCCCACCCCGCCCCATTTTTACCTCCCACGGCAAATGTCTTGGTATGGAAACAAGACTTAGATGTGTTCTCTTTCTCGTTGTCTAGCCTTCGTCTCGGAACTCCGCCTCGGCAACAACGCCTCTAAGTGGGAACTCCTCCAGACGGGGGAGCGGAGACACCAGCAGCTTCGTAGATCCAGACGCCTCATTGGGTGACTTGCGGGTAATCCGCGATCTTTGGTTTGCTTTTCACAAACAGGTTTTTGGCTTCTTTGTCGTATAGGACACTGGAGCTGTGTAACATTTAATGGGACTTTGTAGGAAGGAAAGGAGTACGAGTTCTTTAAAAAGTATTTTTAAAAGACAGTTCAGGAATGTGACTCAGATCTGAAAGGAAGGAGATTAGTTCTTTTTCTGTTCTCTTTCTTGAACATTTGATGATATTGGAATGAGATCTGCTAATTTACAGATGCCAAAAAAACTTGTTAATGGATGTAAAAGTAATTCTCAGAAATAGTTGGCCTTGTTTTAAATGGAAAATATGAACAGGATTCTAGGACTTGTCGGTCTTTTGAGCCATTATGGTATTATTTGGCTGCTTGAGTATAGTTATCTCTCAGTTTCATGATAAGTGTAGTAATATTTGGGATGACAGAAATACCTGAGTCGAGTCCCCTGGGTTGGAGTTCCTGTTCTTATTAACCCTTTTATTGGAAGGAAAGATGGGGGCTTTCAAAATGTATTTGAATGTCTATTTGCTAAACTCGCTATTTGTGAGCAGTGGGGGAAGGGTTGTAATAAAAATTGCGTTCATGGAGTCATTCATTCACCATTTATTGAGCTGTTGGCCCCAGAAATTTAGGCAGTGAAACACACTTTGAATTTCAGGAGTTCACGGTGTCATAGGGAAGATAAACTGATAGAAATCAGTAGAACTAAATCATGTGATACTATGTAGTAGCAAGAATAGGGTGGTTAAGAGAATTCAGAGAAGCATCGGCTATGTTGGACTAGGAGAAGAGGTAACAGAAGGCTTTTCAGAGGAGACACCCTCTGAGCTAACATATGAAGGAAGAATGCAAATGAATCAGGCAAAGAAGTTGGAGGAAAAAGGCTTTCTGAGAACTTCAGAGAACCAGAAGGTTCTCTGAGAAGTGAGGAGGAGAGGCGAGTGAGAGGGAAGACCGGGGAAGTAGTCGTGGGCTAGAGCACAAAGCATCCTGTATGGTGGCCTAGAAGGCGTTGGGGTCCCCCCCGACAACTGTGGGGTGTTAAACAGGGGAGCAAGAGTATCTGAGTTGCATTCTTAAAGAGGGACCCCAGGTCGGAGGAGGCACCGGAGGTGAAGGGAGCGGTAGTCTGTGGTTGCATAATGAGGATGAGATGAGTAAGTCAGAACAGCGATGAGAAGATGCAGGAAGCTTACTCTGAAGAGAGTCCTGGGAGACTCTGGAGTTGACTGGTCAGCAGCAGAGAGAGGAGGTTAAGGGAAGGTTTTTGTTTCCTTTTAAAGGCGGCCTTGATTATTGTTTTTCTTCCTTGGCTTGAGCCAGTTGAGAGAGAACAGGAAGGCAGAGCAAGGAGAGGGTGAGCAGGGTGCCTGAGAGGGATCCTCGGGCGCAGGTAGAGGGGGGCCAATGCAGAGGTCCCACCTGCTGACACCATGGGGGGCGGNACGGAGTGGGCGGGGGTTAGAAGGTGGAGGGGTTGGCAGCAGTGGCAGTGGGAAAGGGGAGCTGACCCAGGCCGACGTGGAAGGACTTGGAGGGCGTCTGTATTTCTCACGCTCTTACTAAGTACTCGGCATGGGAGCTGGGGGTGCAGCGCTGAAGATCCGCTCTGCGTTCAGTGGGACAGAAACGGGCACCAGGCCTTCCGGCCTCACAGCGCAGCCTGTGCTGGCCGCTTCCTTGTCTTGCTTCTTTGAGAGAGTGACTCCTGAAGGAAGTGAGAGTTTTGTATCCTCACGCTGGGCTGTGGCCTCTTGATGTGTCTGTGGAATAAAAGACGGACCTGCTGAGGAGGAAATGAAGAGGGCGGGGGAAGCGGAGCAGAAATTGCGTGTGACGGCCTCTGAGAACTGGCCCTGCCTGCGGGGCCCCGGGGGCGGGGCGCTCCTGTGCCGCCTGCGTCCCGCATCCAGGCTGGTGTCTGGGCAGGGCCGGGCGCAGGGAACCTGGATTTTCCATTTAAAATTTGACCTGCTATCCCCCTGATGATTATGGTAACATTTGGAGCAGATGCTCTTTTCTCATCATTTAAATGTCAGTGTTTCGCTTCCCTCCCTTTACTTTCTTTCTCCTAAATGAATTGTGATTAGTAATGAAGTCCTTGAAAGTTTTGTTTGTTTATTACAGTTAAAACTTCTGGATGAGTCAGTAAAATTTGCTGCTTGTAATTAATTTAGTACATCTTTTACTGGTTCAGGTGAAGCATTATGTTAAAAATTATTATTTAATGTTAAAAATTATTTAAATGATTTATAAAATTTTTGAATTTATACGTTAAGAACATTATAATCGATACAGCCTTTTCCCATACACAACTCCATCCCCGTTTCCAGGGCTGTTTCAACACCAGTTCATGCCAAGAAGATATTTAACCCTTTAGACCGATTACCCCAGGCCTCCCCAGCCCCATTATCCCCTGACCTATTTGCTTCGTTTGGTGGTTTTAAGTGGCAGTTACGTTTGTGCACTTTGATTTTCCTGCTTGTGGTCTGGGATATGTGGAAGCAAGGCACGTTTTCATCTGAACCCTTTGAGACTTAAGGCGTGTTTGTGCGTGGTTTTATGCAACAGTTCATTCCTATGTCCCGCAGGACATCTATGACCTTAAGGACCAGATACAGGATGTAGAAGGGAGATACATGCAAGGGCTTAAGGAGTTGAAGGTATCCGGGCGCGCTGTGCCGCCCCAGCATGCTCTGTGTGCAGGCGGTGGGGTGATGGTGTTCTCGCAAGTTCTGCTAACCCCAGAGCACAAGGCTTCACTAACTGCTTGTCTTTCCAGCATGTGCTTAACCCGCAGCGCATAGGGGAGGTGGACTTCCAGTCTGCCGCTGTCTCCGTGTTTAGCATGGTGTTTGGAACGTTCAGTAAAAGGTGTTATACCTCAGAGGTGTTAAACTTTGCGAGATACTTACATGTCCCTACGCCTTAGCCACACAAGATAGAATTGGGCAGTCTTAAAACATATTCTGAGATTATGGTTTTCAATTGAGAATTAGACCTTAAAATCCTTCCATGCCAAATAAGAGAGTATTGCCTATTTCTGTCAACAAATTCAGTCAGCATTAAAGGCAGGCGGAGGAAGCATCTAAGAGGGCATTCTTACAGGTATTTCGTAAGGGAGAAGGAGCCTGAGGTAGGAGACCTGTGTTTTCATTTTGTTCTTTCGTCTCCTGCTCTTCCTTTTCCTCTCCTCTTGTTCTTCACTGTGGCTCAAAGAAGATTACACAGACTCAGTGCGTTAAAGAATTTGGAGGTAAATTGAAATGGGCCTTAATCTTTTCCAAGCGAGGATGGCTACCAGCTCTCGATAGAAGTGTCCATATGAGACAGACGTTTTGGTTGTAAATGGTGCTTGGTTATCATGCTCTTCCCCGTGTTTAATTATGAAGTTCACATCTAATACGAGGAGACTTAAGTTTCTCAACACGTGCATGGCCCTATTTGAAAAAGAACTACGCCTCAGGGGTCAAGATGCATAAGGAAGGCATTCAGAAAGATGACTCCGGACAGGCCCAGGGGGCAAAGCGTGGGCCTGATGGACAAGGCTCTCAGCAGCCTTCCTGGCGAGATGCGAGGTAGCCCAGTTACCAGTCCATACCTTCCTGTGGGTGATTGCTGTCCAGAAGAAGCATATGGTTAAGACTCAGGACCAGACAGGGTAGGGGCCCCTGGAGAGTGTCTGTGAGGGAAGCCTGGAGGCTGCTGATCCGGCCAGCCGTGTGCGGGGGTCCGCCCGCAGGGGAGTCCCAGGGCTGCGTGCCGATGGGCGGTGTGCGCACTCTAATAGCTCATCCTCAGAACTTAATCACCTTTTAAGATTTTAGAGATAAGACTTTTGGAAATATGTTGGATCAGGGAACAAATTAAATATATTAAATAAATACACTCCTATTGAAGAGTCATAAGTAATATAACGTACCAGGAAAGCAAGCGATTCAGAGTTTTTATTTATTTCAAACATTTTTTCTTACATTTTAGATCTATCGTTTATTATGTTCTTTGAAGGATACAAAAGAACAGATTAAATTTGAGACTGAACAGATATAAGATCCCTTTTTAAGAGGAAAAAAAGCAAAACTGTATGTTCCTCACGTAAATGTTAACCATGCTAAGACAAACTGTAAGGAATACTTTAAATATACCCATGTTCAGTGCAGCAGTGTTAAGCACACCCAGAGTAAAGGAGAAGTTACTGAGTGGTGTACAGTGATGTGCCCTGCTTTATTGTATTTTTAGTTTTTTTCATTTAGAAGAGGTTTTATTTTTATTTATTGAAGTAAAATTAGCATGTAGTGCCACGTGTGCCTGAGATGCACAGCATGGGGGTATGGCAGTTCTGTGCGCTAGTGCTCGTGCTGAGTGTGCTCTGAATCCCCTTGTCTGTTTCATCCGTCTCCCTGCCCATCTCCTTTTCTTGATTCGTGGTCAGCATATAATTGAGCTTGACTTCAGGTTTTATTTGTCCTTAAAAACGACTTTTTTAAGTGGGGAAAAAAAATCATTAAAAATAAGTGATCTGAGTTGTGATCAAGCATACTGGCCTGATAATACCCATACATGTCCTATTAAAAAAGAATGCTGGTCATTGCTTATGACCTTCTTCTTCTTTCTCTCTCTCTCTTTTTTTTTTTATTTTGAGTTTTTATTCATTTTGAGAGAGAGAGAGAGAGAGGGAGAGAGAGTGAGTGGGGGGGAGGGAGAGAAGGAAAAATCCCGGGCAGGTTCTGCATTGTCAGCACAGAGCCCAGTGTGGGACTTGAACTCACAAACTGTGAGATCATGACCTGAGCTGAAATCAAGAGTCGGACACTTAACCGACTGAGCCACCCAGGTGCCCCAAATGAGGCCAGATTTAAAAGGAATCAAACGTTGGCTAAAACCTGTGTTTAGCAAAAGTTATACTTTTTCTTTTAAGTTTTAAATTTTTTTAAATGTTTTATTCTGGGAGAGAGAGTGAGAGAGAGACAGAGAGAGAGATGGCGTGAGCAGGGGAGAGTCAGAGAGAGAGGGAGACACAGAACGTGAAGCAGGCGTCAGGCTCTGAGCTGTCAGCACAGAGCCCGACGCGGGGCTCAAACCCACGAACCGTGAGATCATGACCTGAACCAAAGTTGGACGCTTAACCGACTGAGCCACCCAGGTGCCCCAAAAAAGACCTTTTTAATGCTATTAGCCTCTAAGGTGGATCAGAATCATTCAAAATTCTGTATTCTATTAAGATCCTACTCTGTTTAAACCATTATACAATTGACTCTGCTCATATTTTTTATTTGGGTTATATTTGTTCCCAACCCTGGTGTAAATGTCACCTGTGAATGCAGTTCTACTTTGTGAACCATTTGTTATTGTGTGTGTGGGTGTGTGTTTGTCTAGATTGAGATGTACCTCACATACTTGTAAAATTTACCCATTTAAAGTCCCCAATTCAAGTGGTTTTTAGCATAGTCCTGGAGTTGCACAACCATCACCACAGCCCAATTTTAGACCACTTTCCTTATCCCCAAAGAAAACCCTGTCCTAATTAGCAGTCATCCCTCAGCCTTGCTCTTCCACTTCCACACCCAACTCTGGGTGACCACTAATCTTCTTTCTGTCTCTTGGATGTGCCTTTTCTGGACATTTCATACAAATGGAATCTTATAATATGTTGTTTTTGTGATTGACTTTTCATTTAGTATATTGTTTTCAAGGTTCATCCATGTCGCAACGCCTCTCTGTCCATCATCTGTCTGTCTGTCATGGCCGGTTAGTATCGCAGTATGTTTCAGTTGATGGACATTTGGGTTGTTTCCAGTTTTTTAGCTGTTATGAATAATGCTGCTGTGAGCATTTGTGTTCCAGTTTTATACTTCTTCATTTCTCCTGCGTAGATACCTAGGAATAGAACTGCGGGGTCATATGGTAACCTTATGTTTAATGTTTTGAGGAATTGGCAAACTGTTTTCCAAAACAAGTATACTATTTTACACTCTCTCCAGCAGTGTATGAGGTTTCTGGTTTTTCCATATCCTCACTAGCACTTTAATCTTGTTTCTCTTTTTTAAATTATAGCCATCATAGTAGGTTTGAAGCGGTATCTCATTGTGGTTTGGGTGTGCATTTCCCTAATTACTAACGATGTTGAGACTGTGTTCATGTGCTTCTTGGCCATTTGTATATCCTGTTTGGAGAAACCTCTGATCACATCCATACCCATTTTTAAAATATGTGTCTGTTTATTGTGGTATTGTAAGAGATTTTTATGTATTTTAGATACAAGTCCCGTATCTGATGTAAGATTTACAGATATCTTCTCCTACTGAAGGAGTTGTCTTCTGTTTATTTTCTTGATGGCATTGTTTGTAGCACAGTCTGCTAAAGACCTTTCTGTCATTGATTCTGCTTTAGGTATTGTATCTAAGAAACCATGGCCTACTCCAAGGTCATGAAGGTTTAGAGCTGTGGGGTTTTTTTGAAGAATTTGATAATTTTAGCTCTTACATTAGGTCTCTGATCTACTTTGAGTTAATTGTTGTGTGTGGTGTGAGGTAGGGGTCTGACTTCAGTCTTTTGCGTGTGGATGTCCAGTTGTCCCAACACCATTTGTTGAAGAAAACTAATTTTTTAATGTTTACTTATTTTTGAGAGAGAGAGAGAGAGCGCGCAAGTGACAGGGAGGGGCAGAGACAGAGGAGACAGAATCCCAAGCAGGCTCCAGGCTCTGAGCTGGCAGCACAGAGCCTCATGTGGGGCTCGAACCCATGAACCGTGAGATCATGAATGAGCTGAAGTCGGACACTTAACTGACTGAGCCACTGAAAAAACTATTATTTTTTCCTTGAGTTGTCAAAAGTCAGTTGCTCACAAATGTAAGCAGTCTGGACTATCAGTTTTATGTCATTGATCTTGGTTTGTTGAACATTTACATTAGTATTTTAAAAATTTATTCCAGAAGTGATGACTTTTTCTATGTGAAATGTTTTTTCTTTTTAGCTTTAAAAATTGTTACTATGTAGTGGTAATCTACCAAGTCAGATACAGTTATTAACAGATGGAATTGGGAGCTGTTTTAAGCCGAAAGCCTTGCGGTATATAAAATTTCAGGCGTTCCGTGGTGGCTCTTTTTGTTGTTGCTCTTTTTAAAATCATTTATGTATTGCTTACTTATTTATGAATGACCAGAATTTGAATAATTGCTAGAAAAAATATTTATACGTTTACATTAAAATTATTATGCAGAACAAAGTACTGAAAACAGATGTCTAGGAAGTAGCAACATTCAAACGAAGATGAAGTTTCCTTGTGCAGAGAGAGGCTGTATTATGTTGTGTCATTGCATTCTGGGGACTGAAGAGCTTGTTAAAAACAAGAGTACGTTTCTGCAAGCATTGACGGTTTTCATTTTATGACTCTTAAATAGATGTGGTCTGCATACCTTTTCATCTTTCAGAGACTACATTGGTGCTTGATTTTGTTTTCTTAGCAGAGAGCATATAAAGTTCTTATAACGGCAGAATTGGCTTATTACATCCCTTCCGTTTCACGTGCATGTGACTAAACATGGAGGCCCCGACTGCTTGTATTTTGCAAACACGCATCTTCATGTGTTGGTGCCAGTGCTATATTTCATGTTGCATTGCACATAAGCCGTGAACATATTTTAGGTACCAGGCTGACGGCTTTGGCTTTTCATTTAGGAATCTTTGTCTGAAGTGGAAGAAAAATACAAGAAGGCCATGGTGTCCAACGCACAGTTAGACAATGAGAAGAACAATTTGATCTACCAGGTGGACACCCTCAAGGATGTTATTGAAGAACAGGAGGAACAGATGGCAGAATTTTATAGAGAAAATGAAGAAAAATCAAAGGTAATTGTTCATCCTTTATCATCTCTTTCTCTGGGTCAGAAAATTCGAAGCTGCCATTTAAAGGGTGCTGTGCTTGATGGCGAGTGCTTCACACCCGGAGCCGAAGCTTTGCAGGAAACTGATTGTTCCGAGGAGGTTGACAGGCATGAGCTATCAGGTCCTAAGATATTTTCCTTTTTATTTTTATTTTTTTATTTTTTTAATATTTTTATTTATTTCTAGGAGAGAGAGAGAGAGACAGCATGAGCAGGGGAGGGTCAGAGAGAGGGGGAGTCACAGACTGAAACAGGCTCCAGGCTCTGAGCTGGCAGTCAGCACAGAGCCCGACGCGGGGCTCGAACCCACGAACCGTGAGATCATGACCTAAGTGAAAGTCGGATGCTTAACCGACTAAGCCACCCAGGCGCCCCGATATTTTCCTTTCTAAAGTTTTATAAAAATCTATTGAATTTTCTCAAGGAAAATCTTATAACCTCACTTTCAGTGAGACAGTTCGTTTTGTTCTTTTTATCATTTTTTAAGAGAATCTGTTTTCTAAATGATTAAAGTTTTTAACCAGTTATTTAAAAACAGCAGAATGGAGACTTGGGTCAGACTCAACAGATGCTTTCTTTAGAGATTTGTAAGCTATACTGTTAAAATGTACAGATGGAAAATGAAAGCCATGTCCAAAGTTCGTATTTGCCCTTTGGCACCTCCAGGAAACAAAGAGGGTTACAGTGTGACGTCAGTCCAAGCAGAGGACAAAAGGGTATTACTACCAAAATAGGAGTTGTGACTATGTTGCAAAAATAAAAAGCCTAGAAAATAATTTCGGAAATGTGCATTGGTGATTTGTTAGAAACATCAGTCATCTGAAGGGAGGGAAGTAGAACCTCAAAGGGACTGGCATGAATCCTGTCAATTCTAATAGAGATTTTTTCCCTTGAGGACTGAAGGTGTTCATTCCAGTCTGTTTTGGTCGCGTTTACAAAGTGTTCAGCGTGTTTGCCAGGAGTCTGGGGAGGAAGGATGAACAGGCAGAGCGCTGAGGGTCTTCGGGGCGGCGACGCCGTTCTGTAGCACAGCTCTGACGGGTGCGTTAGGCTCTCACGGAGACGTGTAGGATGCACAGTACCAGGAATGAACCTTCCACAGTTGTGGACTTTGGGCGGCAACGAGGTGTCAGTGTGGGCTCAGCGACTACAGCAGAGGTTCCGCCCCAGNCCACTCAACTCTAAGAACCCAGAAGTGCTCTAAACAATAAAGCCTATTAAAAAAAGTTAGGCTAAGAAAATGTGTATCTACGTAAGTGGCAAAGAGCCTCCTGGGAATTGTCATATTGGATGGCAGGGCTCGTTCTAGACTATGGTTTGGTGGTGTAGGTGATTTCCTCTGATTCTTCCTGTGTCTTAAGGGTCAGTTTTGGAGAATATGAACCGTCATAGTTTATGTAGAGCCCTCGGACTCCTTTTTTTTTTTGTTTGCCTTCCCATCCTTTTTCACATCTATTTCTGGCTCTTTGCCTCTAGTAGATGAGAAGAAAATCTCATGGTAAGTATTTACTGTTCAGTACTAAATGTCCTTGAGCGTTAAAAAAAAAACCTCAGTGATTTAACTTAATAAGCAACTTTATTTTTCCCTTCTTTTTCTAAGGTCTAGAGATGTGTTAGCACACACAGAGCTGTGGTTTTTAATTTTTACGTAAAAAAAACCTTGTGCTTTTCAAATTTGAAAAATCTGTAAGCTTTTTAAATAGTCTGCAAATCTGCTTCGGGCACTGTGATGCCGAAGTCGTTGTCATAGCGCCTCTCTCTGGCCTACCCTCTCTCTGCGCCCTTCTTCTGCATAGATCCTGCCCCGTGTGGCAGAGGTTCAGGTCAGAGACCCACAGAGGGCTCAGCACTGAGGTATGTTTCCTGATAAGCCAGAAGGGAAGGGTGGAGAAGGACCATTCAGTTACAGCAACAGTGGTATTAAACAGGTTTTCAAAATGTCTTCAGTGTTTCCTAGTGGGATTATAATAACTGCATCTTAATTTTTTTTTAAATGTTTTTATTTCTGAGAATGAGAGAGAGAGAGAGACAGCGTGAGCAGGGAAGGGGCAGAGAGAGAGGGAGACACAGAATCTGAAATAGCTCCAGGCTCTGAGCTGTCAGCACAGAGCCCGACGTGGGGCTCAAACCCACAAATTGTGAGATCATGAGCTGAGCCCAAGTTGGACACTCAACCGACTGAGCCACCCAGGTGCCCCAATAACTGCATCTTGAATATTGTCTCTCTACTTTCTTTGGGGAAGAATGCCTGGTTAGGAATGTCTCAAGTATATTAATCTTTTCTTAATAGCTATTTATTTTTTTAGGGGATTCTTTTTTTTTTTTTTTAGCTTTTCTAAAAAATTTAAAAAGTGTTTTGTTATAGACTTTAAAAATACAAAAAAAAAAAAATAGACTATACTGAACCCTCTTAAAACCCATCACCTACACCCCCAACAACCATCAGTGCATGGTCAACTTTACCCTGTCCACTTCCCCCCCTCCTCTTCCTTGAGACAAGTCCTCAGGGTCTCATTTTTTAAATATCAGTTTAGGTATGGCTCTCCAAGTGATATGGACTGGACTCCTTCTCTTTTTAAAACATAACCACAAGATCATTTCACATCTGAAAAATTAAGAATAATCCCTTCATACCATGTATCCAGCCATTGTTAAAATTTTAATGGTTTCAAATGACCTAAGTTGTTTTCTTTTTTACACTTAACAATGACAAGGTTCCAGATAAGTTCCACACTTTGGTATTAGTTGTCAGCTCTTTTAAGTCTCTTTTTATTTATCAGCTTTCTTTCATCTCTCTTTCTTTTTTTCCCCCCCTCCCTTGCGATTTGTGTGTTGAAGAGACTGGATTGCTTGTCTTCATCAGTTTCCAACAGCCGTGGGGGTTTTGCTGCTTTATCCCTATGGTGTCTGTAGTGTGCTCCCTTTTCCTCAGAATTTCCTGTGAACAGGTAGTAAGGTTTCGAGGCTTCAGCAAATACGGGTACAGTAGTTTGGGCAAGTCTGCTTCCCGGGTTCTCCCCCTTCAGGAGGCCCTGATGTCCGGCTCCTTCGTGGTGTAGCGCTGGCGCCCGGGGCTTCCTTCTGTTGGTGGGTCGGGGTAGAAAACGGCTTCATTTTCCTTTTCCTCTGTTAGAATGGCCCGGGGCTGTAATTCCCGTAGCGTGTGGTTCAGTTGTTGGCTTTTTTTTTTTTTAAGTTTTGAGAGAGAGAGACCGCGTGAGCAGGGGAGGGTCAGAGAGAGAGGGAGACACAGAATTCGAATCAGGCTCCAGGCTCTGAGCTGGCAGCACAGAGCCGGACGCGGGGCTTGAACCCACGAACCGTGAGATCACGACCTGAGCTGAAGTCGGACGCTTAACCGACTGAGCCCCCAGGCGCCCCAGTTGTTCGCTTTGAAGTGCACGGTTGAGGGTGATGTAGGGGTGCGGCCAGCCCCACTTGTAGGCACCCGGGCCTGCGCGGAGGAACTCCGTGTCCCTTAGCTGCGTTCCCGCGTCTCCCGCCCACTCAGCCCGAGGGACACCGCCAGCCNTTGCTGCCCTGCGGCCGGGAGCTCGGGTCGCTCCCACCCTCGCCGGCACCTGTCTGACCGCTTCCCTAGCCATCCTGGCAGCTGTGGTGTTGGTTTCCGTTTTTCCCGAAAACTGATGGTTTTGAGCATATTTTCACGTATTTATTGACTCTTTGTATAACATCCTCAGAACACAATATTCACATCTTTTGCCTATTTTTAAATTAGGTTGTCTTTTTATTATTGAGTTGTGAGAGTTTATATATTCCGGCCACAAGTCCTTATCCGATACAGCCCAGAACATAATTGAACATGTCATTATGGAGTCAAGAATTTGAGCATTTGATGATCTGCATTCATTGTAGCTTTTATTCTTAATTGATTTTCAAACTGTTCGACCTTTTAACTACTATGATTTCCGAGTAACTCTGACTCACCGGAAGTCTCCTTGTTTCTGGGTAAATCCTTGGCTACCTGGCACAAGAAAGGTCCCAGGCTCCTGGGTCGGATCCTGCTCCAGCCCCGGAAGCGGCTGTTTGTGCCGGGAGCCCGGCCGCCCTGGGGAGGGTGGGCCTGCCCCCTCGGGCTCACTGCCAGGGTGGTCGCCGCTTACAGGCTCTGGGGTGGCCGCGGAGTCAGGACGGATCTCCGTGGGGCGTTGTGCTCCTTTGAAAGTCAAAATACGTTCTGAATTGTCGCTGGTGCTTCTCGTTCCCATTCAGGAACCTCCTTCTTAACACCCGCAGGCCTGTGCGTCTGCCGCCGCCGGGTCCGGGTCCCTGGGGCGCGGGCGCGGGCGCGTGGNTGTGTAATTACAGTTGCGAGTTTTGTGCTCTTCTGTTTGCTTGGGGCCTACGAAGCCCAAACATTGTTTTTAAAAGTTACTCAAAATAGTCTCTCTCTGTGCTTATGCTGCTAACCGGATAGGTAGTTAGGTTCACTGTATTTTATGTTCAGTATTTAGGAATTGCTTTAAAAAGTTTTATGTTTAAATTATTTTTGCTTTTAACCGTAGTAAATAAGGTAACAAAATTTACCACCTAAACCATTTTGAAGTGTTACAGTTCAGTAACATCAAGTGCATTCACACTGAGAACTTTCTCATCTTGCAAAACTGACGCTCCTTACCCACCACACGGCAGCTCCCTTCCCCAGGCCCTTCCTTGGCTGGCAAGCCCCTCTCTGCTGGCAAGCCCCCCTCTGCCTGCCCCGAGCCTGGCTGCTCCGGAGTCTCACACAGGGGATCTTCCAGGGTGTCTTTTTGTGACCGGCTTGTTTCACGAAGTAGGGTAATCCGCCCTCTGATTTTACCTGTGCTGTGTGGCCTGTGTCAGAACCAGCCTCCTGAGTGATATCTCCCTGTCTCTGTGTTTATCGGTTCCTCTGCCTGCGGATGCTTGGGTTGCTTCCATCAGGAATTGCTTTTTGAATTTCATTTCGTTGTAGTTGCATATTTACACGTATCTGAAGTCAAAGAAAAGATATTCAAAGAACTCAGTCTTCTATCTCTGTTCATCTCTTTTTCTTGAAGGAATTCTTCAGTTAAATGGTTTATCATTCCATCTTCTTAACTTCAGAAGCTAGATCTATTTTGCTCTTCTACACACACACACACACACACACACACACACACGTTTGTATGTTTTTATTCCCCCCTTTCTTGGAAAATGGTAGCATACTGTAAATACCTTTCCACACCTTGATGACTGTGACCTTAGGATTGGAGGTCTTCTTCATTCTCTTCTATTATTACACAGTTATTCTGTTGTGTGTGTGTGTGTCCTGTAGTTTATTCCACCAGTTCCCCATTAATGGACATTTGAATTGTTTGCAGTCTTTTGCTGTTAAATTTATTCCTGCAAAAGTGACATGCTGCATAAGTCCTTTTGCATTTTCGCTGGCCTAACTATGGGAGTCGTCAGTGCGGGTTTCCTGGGTCTGAAGGTCTGGTAATTCTGCTGGATATGGCCGGTTCCCCTCTGTGGTAGCAGTGATCCCAATCTGGACTCCTACCAGAATGTGCAGGAGGGCCTGTTCCCTTCCCATGGTACTTTCTGGAATATGTTGCCAAGGTTTTGGACCAGTGTTTCAGTGAGACATACAGTTTTAATTTATTCTCTCACTATGATCATCTTTTTATATTCGGAGTGATTGCTGTTTTCTCTGTAAACTGTCCATTTCTTTAGACCATTTTTCTATAGAGTAGTTATTTTTTCTAACTTTAGAGGCTCTATATAGAGAGGTAGTAACTTTTTGTCTCTGATGTAAGTTGTAATTTTTTTTTTTGTAGCTTATCATTTGCATTTTTACTTTTCTCAGAGTGCCTTTTGCCATCCAGAAGTTTGTATGTTGTCTTACTTATTACCCATTTCCCCTTCTTGCTTGTAGATTTTTGGATTCTTTAGTAATGTTTCCCCTACTCTTTGGTTATAGGAATCCACTCATATTTTTCTCCAGTAACTATTTCCTTCCTTCCCTCTTTTTCTCTCTCTCCTTTCTGCGCACTTGCAACCCCTTTGCACTTTGTCTCGGGGTAGAGTGTGAGGTGTGGTTCCCGTTTCCTGTTTCCATTTGGATGTACGGTTGTCCAGGGTCACAACATAATGTCTGTCTTTTCTCATTGATTTTAGATTCTCTTTCGGTTTTGTTGTTTTTTAATATATTTGACATGTAACTGGGTATATTTCTGGATTTTCTGTTCTGCTTTCTGTGTTAATAAGCCATTATAACATTGTTTTAATTATGTGGGCCATATATCTAGTAAGGCTAACTTTCTTCTTTTTTAGTATTTTTTTCCCCTGGCTATTTTTTCTTTTGTTTTTCTTACAGATTTTATAATCATCTTCTGTAACTCTGATGAGGAAAAAAAAGAGCTTAATGTCGTTTTTACTGGGACTGCATTAAATGTGTAGATTTATTTGGGGGGAGGACTGCAATTTTTATGATCCTAAGTCTTTTTATCTAGGAAGATGGTACGCCTTTTTGTTTGTTTAGTCCTACTTCTTTGTCTTCAGGGGTGTATATTTTTTAGCGTTTATTTATTTATTTTGAGAGAGAGAGAGAGAGACCAAGAGAGAGGGAGAGGGAGAATGTGGGGGAGGGGAAGGGAGGGAGGGAAAGAGAGAATCCCAAGCAGGCTCCAGCCTGTCAGTGCAGAGCCAGACGTGGGACTCCATCCCACGGACCATGAGATCATGACCTGAGCTGAAAGCACGAGTCGGGCACTTAACCGACCGAGCGACCCAGGCCCCCCAGGAACATTTTATGTAATTTTGCTCAGATTGATTTTTGGGTATTTCCTCTAAGTTTACATTGTATTTTTTAAATTTAGTTTTTGAAAACGTGTTTGTTATATTTTCTCTCTAGATTATATTTATGAAGATGATTGAATTTTATATGTTAATTTTGTAACCTGTTACTTTATTAAGTCATCTCCGTGTTCTTAGTAATTTGGCCATTGATTAGTTTGGGTTGTGCAGATGTGTTCCTAGGAGATGAAAAGCGTTAGTTTTCCAAATCTCCGCACAGAACAGAGAAGCTTTCTAAGTTCCTGTGCGTGGGAGGTCCACGTGTGTCCCTAGAGGCCACCACCCACCTGTTGCTCGGTAGACAGCCCAGTGTCCGGGTGCCGGTCTCTGTGCAAACCGTGTCGCTTGTGTGTCTCCAGGAGCTGGAGAGGCAGAAGCACATGTGCCGAGTGCTGCAGCACAAGATGGAGGAACTGGCCGAAGGCCTCCGGCAGAGAGACGAGCTCATCGAGGTGCGTGCCCGGGGCGGGGCGGGCGCCTGCCTGTGACACCGGGGTGGGGGGTGTCGGGATGGAAGGGCGTTGAAAGGCCACGGTTTCTTTGTCTCTTCGTACTTGGCTGCACCCTAAAATTTCACGCACGCTAGGTACATAAAGTCGGGCTTCAGAAAGGACTGCTACCGTCGAAGCACCCCCCGTTTCCAGAGCAGGAGCTGTCGTAATGGGCCCTTACTCGTCACACCTTCTTTCCTACCGGGGTCGTAGGAAGTGGGCAAAAGGGAAAATGACGAGTCCCGTTACTCTTGGGGACGTAGTGGGTGTGGTCCTTGAGACGTGATTCTTGGGGGATAAGACGTTTGGTCCTCACCGAGGTGGAGGTTTCTGGCGCACCGGAGGCAGAGGACTAGTCAGGACCCCTTCCGTCCCAGGAGGCGGAGCTCGGCGATGCCTCGGCTGTGCCCGGGGAGGAGCCCTGAGTGCCGGTGCCAGCGCCGGCACGTCCCCGGGGTGAGGGTGGGGGTGGGGGTGCTCCCGAGAGATCTTTGAGATATTATGATCCTGCCGTTCCTACCCCCTCGTGAGCATCTCTGATCATCTTTAAATGTGTTTTTTTCCCCTTGAGGTGTTTTATGAGTGTCTGGGAAGGGACCCTGCCGCTGGCTCGGGGTGCCTCTCCGAGGCGTCTGAGGTCAACAGTGGCGATGGCACAACAGTGATTGCGGGAAGGCCAGCTCCTCGTGATCCCCGGGCCATGCTCCTCCACGTGCCCCCCCACTCCCCCCAGGGACCGGCCTCACCTAATCCCTCACCCTGTCAGTGACTTCAAAACCATTTCATAGGGGAAAAGGAATGACTACTTTTTTTATCCGTGGATTTGTGTTACTGTTCTTGGTTCTTGAGAATTGAGTGTAGCCTGGGGCGCAGGCGGAGTGTGTGAATCTAAACGTGGCGGCACTTAACCCGAGAAAACCCCAGACCACATGTGAGGTTAGTTGTCCTAGTTTTCTGTGTCTGGGGCGGAGCGTCTGACTGCGGTCTGCATCCCGCGGGTGCTCAGCCGTTACGTGCGGCCCTCTCCTTGTTTTGTCCTTCTGTGTCTTGTGCCCGGGTGCCAGCCATTTGTCAGTTCTTCTTCTAATTAAGGTATACGCTTCTCCCCATTTTTTACTTGAAAAGATACTAAAGCTGCTTCGGCAGCTGCTCCTCAAACTCAGGAGCTTAAGAACTGGTGAAGTGTTCTAGCTTTTAATCCCATGGCTGTGCTTCAGAGGAATTGTAATGCTGATTCCTGGAAGTGTCACCCTGGTTACTCTACAAGCCAGGGTGCTGGATATACAAACTTCAAAAACTTTAGTTTTGGGAGTTTTCATGTCTAGAATTGACATCTCTCAGACGTGAATACCATGTTGACATATAACTGACAAACCTTGCATGGGACAGAAGAGTGCTTTAGGTCTCGCCTGGTTAAGCAGATAAGAAATGCCGAAGTTGAGAAAGTAGGAGGTGGTAATTTACCAATAATTGTTCAAAAAAGGAAAACCTGTCAAATACAACAGGGTATGAAGGGAGCCTCACTGCCCGAGGAGAGCAGCTAAGAAGGGCTAGATGCTGAGTTCCAGTTTTTCTAAAAACTGATAGGACTGTTTATTCAGTTCATGATATCCTTGCCGTCGTAGGTTCTGCTGACAAATTGAGAATGATTCAGCTGAGATACGGCTCTCTTGCAGTTTGTAGTTCTGCTTAAAAAAAGTTTAAAACGGCTGCTTGTTCTCTGTGATAAGGATCACTTGTTCACAAGCAGATCTGCATCCCCCCGGGAAGGCCAGTGGCTCCACGTTTGGGGAAGAACAGTTATTGGGGGAGGCGCACACAGAGCCGCCTGGCTTGTGGCCACGTAGCTGTGGTCGGAGGGTGACTCGCCGTCTCCCTGTGGCAAGCCAGCGGGGCTCATGTCGCCGGGACGTCATCCTTCTCTGTTCCTGGTCGTCACACTTTCCTTCCCCCTTTCTAAAGTGTCTTCACCAGCTTCATTCCTGTTCTCTCTGCCTCCCTCTGACCTCCGTTTTTCCTTTCTGCTTGTTTTACTACTTCTCTCCCCTCTTCCTCTGCAGGAGAATCAACGAATGCAGCAGAAAATAGACACCATGACACAAGAGGTGTTTGACCTCCAGGAGACACTTCTTTGGAAAGATAAAAGCATTAGGGTATGAGATGGAATCGGGCTTTGGTCTGAAGCCCCTTGAGGAGGAACAGAGCAATATCATTTAACTTAGAGATCCCTAAAAATCCGTCCTTTGGTTATTTTTGAGCATTTATACACTGAAATGTGAATAAAAGCAGTAGAAGAAAACAACTTCCAGGGGGAAACCTGATACTGTGCCTGGAAAGAACTCTTCTTTCTAGCTGCCTCTGGGCTTGTGAAACCTGCATGTAGGGACTTTCTAGGGAAGTTTCTTTCCCCAGGATTCTTATCCAGAAGCAGCCACAGGCGTTAATTCAGACTCAGGGTAACTTGATACCCTTACACTGCAAGAATTTTGGATGAGGAGCAAGAGAACAGTGAGTGGGGGGTAGAGGACAAGTAATTAGCACCCATAAATCCTTGGTGGAAAAATAGGAGATTAGCATCATTGCAGTCACGGCAGTGGATCGGAATGTACGGTTGCCAGAGCCGCCTGACTGTGGCATTGCCTCTGATGGTAACCCCGCGACCCCCCAGGGCAGGGGCCCCGACAAGGAAGGGCCTCCAGGTAGGTGCCAGGTACGCAGGAGACTGAAAACTTCCCACCAGTTCGCCCCATGACAGCCCTTTGACACACTCCCCGTCTCCTGGCGTGAGCTGTCCTGCAGGGGGTGCTCCACCCGCCGTAGCTGCCAGCGAGGGGCTGTGGGGACGAAGCAGAGCGAAAGAAGCCCTGGTCCAAGAACCTAGTGGAGAAGTCATGTTCTGCTTGAGGTTTGGGGGTGGGGGTGGGGGTATCCCGAGAGCACGTGTGGGAGACCCAGGATGAGGGGCCTCCGGTCCGTGCCCTTCCTCCCTTGTTGGGAGCGCTCTCCATCCCTCCGGGCCTGGCCTCTTAGTAACAGTCACATGGGAAACAAAATTACCGAAGGGTTCCATAGACCAAAAGTTTTAAGGAAATAAAGCTAACTTTTTAGAGTTTCTGATATTTAAATATGGAGCTTCCAAAATTCCACCCAGAGTTAAAAGAGCCTTCTGGAAGATAAATTAACAACAGTTAAAGAGTTTTGAACTTTTGATTGTCAGCTGCTAATCTCCTTTAAAGTTTTACTTGAGGACTTGAAAATGAGATGTGAAAAATGTATGGCACAAGGAGTGGTTTGCAAAGTGTAGTTGAAGTCTGGTCAGTATCCAGAATGGCCTTCTTTTAGGCCCCTCCCTAATTTTCTTTAGCACACTAGGTCCATGCTTTCTATTTTGTGTCATTATCTTAGTATTTAAACTGATTATTTTGGATCAGCCATAGGAAAACCGCAAAGCACACAGTCCAATAAAAGAGCTATTCAGAATAAAACCATTTTTTTTCTACCAAAAAGATCTGCTCATAGTTCAGACACAAATTATTTGACTTCTAAATTTTCCTGGCATTATTGACTGAGCGGCCATCTATCTTCTTTCTGTATGGTGTATAATGTGTTCCTCTGGCTTGTTTTTTCAAAGTTACACTTAAAAAGCTTTTTTGAGGTGGTCGTAGGCTCACGGGCAGTTGTGAGCAGTAGTACGGAGGGCCCCGTACACCCTGTGCCCGGCTCTCCCCCAGTGTAGCAACTGGCAGAGAGTCACAGACGGGGATCGACCTTCACGTCGGCAGATCAGCACCCAGGGCTCCCGGCTCCCCTTCAGTGGCCTTCCCTGCTCTGCCTCCCTCACTCCTTCCCAGGCCCTGGCAGCCACTGCTCTGCTCTCCTTTGTGTCATTTTGCCATTGTGAGACCTGGCCTCCTACAGCAAGTACTGAAGCCTCTGCGGCCGTGATTCCACACATCACAGTTCCCGGAGGGTCCCTTAAGCCGCATGTATCACAGTTCCCGGAGGGTCCCTTAAGCCGCATGTATCGGTTGTACCGGTAGCTGGTCCCGCCTCTGACTTTTGAGGAAAGTTTCTAGATTGTGGTAAAATACAAATAACATCAAGTTTGCCACTTTACCCAGTGTTTGGTGTTGAGTTTGGTGGTACTGAGTACTAAGTATATTCACCACCATCCGTCTCCAGAGCTCTTTGACATGCGGAACCAAAACTGTGCCCTTCAACCCCCCCCCCCGCCACCGTTCCGCTCTCCATCCCTGCAGGCTGACTGCTCAGGGCGCGTCCCCCAAGTGGAGTCGGACAGTCCCGGTCTTTCTGTGACTGCCTTATTTTCACTTGGCGTCAGGCCCTCCAGGTTTCTCCAAGGTGGGCCAGGCGTCAGGATGTCCTTCCTTTTTCAGGCCGAATGATAAATGTGCTGTTGTTCGTATGAGCCACGGTCTGTTCACCCTTTTGTCTGCTGGTGGACACGCCCTTGCTTTGCTTCCACCTTCTGGCTCTCGTGAATTACGCTGCCGTGAACATGAGTTTGCAGATGCGTCTCTGCGACCCTGCTTTCACTTCTCCGGCCGTACGCCCAGGAGCGGGACTGCCGCGCGGTGCCCACAGCAGCGGCGCTGTGTTACCTGCAGCGCTGCGTAGGCTTCCGTTACCGACGCGGGTGCTCTCCCGTGCCCTCGCGTGCCCTCCCTTGACTCACCCACCCGTGCCCTCCTGTGCCGTCGCGTGCCCTCCCTTGACTCACCCAAGACGCGCTTTCAGCAGTGACTACCTCATGCACCACTTGCCTCCAGCTTCATT
Organism: Crocuta crocuta; assembly: GCF_008692635.1. Classification (NCBI taxonomy): domain Eukaryota; kingdom Metazoa; phylum Chordata; class Mammalia; order Carnivora; family Hyaenidae; genus Crocuta; species Crocuta crocuta. Next base: position 845,108 of record NW_027528417.1, read on the forward strand.
TTCAAGATTTCAAGTTAGTAACTTCATAGAGGAACATGGCCGTTATTCTCATGCTAGAGCTTGGTTTTCTTTACTTCTTCCTTTACTGATCCTTGTGGTCGTGCTCACAGCCCGAGGGCAGCCCCAAGTGCCAGGGGCCCACGTGTAGAGTAAGTGCGTACGAAGGACTTCTCCATCTCGATGGCCCCCTGTGAGACTCCCGACCCGGCAGAAGATATTTCTGCCCCCGTGTGATTATATGGGGGCAGCCCGTTACACGTGTCTTCCAGGCGCCTTGACACTAGAATTTGAGGTTAGGTCAAGGGCAAAGAATTATTTAGATCTCCACAAGCCTGTACTTTTTACCCTAAGAAAAACATCTGCTGTACGAGCTCTTATTGAATGCAAACACAGGGTGGGGGTTTTACGGTCAGGTACCACGGAGGGTTTCGGATCTGCCGTGAGGACATTTGCTCCAGCTATAAGGTATTCTGGTAGTTTCCAAACTTTGTGGTGAAGTGGGAGAACTTCTAGGATGTATTTTATTTTCCCGTCCACAATTATGGTAAGATGAAGTTAAAAAAGTCCGAAAGTAAAGCTATCCCCTGCCAGAAGACGTGGGAAGAGGAGCAAATGGCATGGGTTAGGGTTAGCTAGCATTTGCTAGAATTTCCAGTTTCAGCTTGGTCTGTTCCCTGAGAGAGCCAGGATGCAGCGGCCGCGTGCTGGCGCGTGGCTCACCGTGCACGCAGCTCCCAGTACCCACAGGCTCTGACCCGGCCGAGGTTCAGGTGGCGACAGGTGGGAAGGTATTGTTTGTGCCTTTGTGTCCCAACGCTGCGTCTGCTCTGATGGAACGGCCTGGTGACATTAGCTTGACGGCCGGGCAAGTGCCTCACGGTCCAGAAACTCCGATTACTGACTAGTGGGCAGACTCGAGACACACCGTATGGTGCGACCGTACAGTGCTGAAAGGACAGTGGGTCTGACGCTGCGGTTTGGGAAGGAAGGACCAGGACTTGCCCTTATAGACTGCTTTCCCAGCAGCATCTGAGATGGCAGATCGGAAGCATAATTGTGGCTTTTTTAGGGCTGTGATACAGAAAAATATGCAAAGGCTTTGGAGCCGAAAAGAACTGGATTCATTTTCTGGCTTTGGCACTTGCGGGGACTTCAGGCAAAAAATAAATATAACCTCTCTGGGCCTCAATTTTCAGACCTGTGAAATGGGGATAACATAAGGACAGGCTCTATAAGGGAGAAATTCCAGCTGTAAACATAGCAGGGCACATGTACGTCTTTCTAGCAGCGCCTGCTGCCTAGTGGAGCCACGTAGAAGGTCATGGCCAGCGTCTCGTTTACTTACTGCCAGTTTGGGTGCCCAGTAGGAGTCTACCGGTTTAGGACGTTGTCCAGCTACCCCCACCCCACCCCCACCCCCCCCAGNGAGAGGAGAGTCACCTGTTGTAGTTTAACTGCTTGGATTGATGGGGTTGTTGGTAGAAAATATCAAATATACGAACACACGTGTAGAGAGAAGCTTTTTCGAAAATCGTCCGCCCATCAGGTGTCTGCGTAGACTGCTAGTCTGGGTTATGTCCTTACTCGGAGCCAGGTGTGGTTTGTCACTGGTGACCCCAGTGTGGGCCTGCTTCAGTGCCCGTCATCCTCAGCTCTGCCGCTGAGAGATTGAGGCAGGGGCGAGGGGGCCCCAAGTAAGTGGAAACCGTGGTGGGCTTTTCCGGAGCTTTCCCCGACCCTGGCGCGGCAGCAGTGCCCACACCGGGCAGCTGGGAGTTTTTCAGACGGGGAGTCTGAGGCGTAGGTAAGTCGGGAGTCGCCGGCACGCAGAAGCCTGAGCCCCAAGCCCATGTTCTGCCGCGCTGCTCCGTAGGTGGGCTCTATTTATTTTGTCAGTATTTTGTTTAGGAAGGTGGTCAGAAAACCAGATGATTCTTAATTGTATTTGATTAACAAAAAAGCAGGTCGGTGGGGAATCTCTTTGGAGGTTAGCTATTTTGAATTAAGAGGTATTTGAGGAATATTTTGCCACACTGCTTGGAGAACAATCACTATGGCCAGTGTTTCATTAAAATACCTTGTGCATACTGGTGACTTTTCTTCCAGGGCCATTACAATTTTCTGAATTAAATTTTTAAATTAATTTTTTGAATTAAACTCTATTCTTGAAGTGTTCTGTTAAACATGGAATGTGTTTGTATTGGTCACCAGATGAAGATGTAGTAAGGAGTCCGTAAGGAAAACTCCGTTTTAATATTATTGCTATCATCCTCTTCCTCTTCCTGGTCCCCCCCCCCATCAACTGGGGAAGGAAGATCAGCTCCTGCCTGATGTGATAAGCATGCTTTGGTTAATTTATGCACAATTAACCCGCTTCTGTTAACTCTCCTGTGAAGACGTGAGCCCCTGTGCTTCCTCGCGTGTCTAACTGCCCGTTTCCAGGCTTTTGCTGCTGTCGTGTCTTTCGCGGCCTTTCCGGTGTGTGTTGGAGCCCGGGGCCCTCTGCTGCCTCTTCACTTGCTCTTCTGTGCCGTTCTTTCCCTTGCCGCCCTGTCTAAACCCAGGCCCTAGAGAAACAGAGAGAGCGCATGGCCCGCCTTAGCAGTGAGCGAGATGCGCTCACAGAGGAGCTGGCCGACCGCAAGGAGGCGGTGGAGACGGGAGAGGTACGTTCGCTTCCGCCTGCAGTGCAGGCCCCTCGCCGCGCTGTCCTCCTAGCCCAGCACAAGCCGCGTTCGGGCTTCGGTGCAGAGTAGGCGGGAGCGGCCCTTCCTTCCACAGAGCTGGGCTCCCTGGACCCGGTTCCGCCCAGGTGCTCCCCGCGCAGTCGCTCTGCCGCTCCCGGACGTACCGCGTGCGTGCGAGCCGGTCGTGACGCTGGGTTCCCTTCTCCGCAGAAACACGGCTTGCTTACGGTCTCTGACGGCACCCCCAACGGTGAGGTCGGGCACGAGCCCGCGGCCGGAGCCATCGCCGCGGTGTCCCAGGAGGCCGCCCAGGTGCTGGAGTCTGCGGGGGAAGGTCCGCTGGGTAAGGCCCCTGCGCCCCGCGACACTGCGGCCCCTCCCCTTCGTCCCCCGTCTCGGAGAAGGAAAGCAGCACGAGCGCCCCTATGACGTTGATCTAAATCCTCAGAGGGAAGAAATCTGGACACATGGTCTCCAGGCATCCTTGACCTGGGGGAACCAGCACCTGGGTCAGTGGAAGGCCCCTGGGTGGAGGCACTGTTGGTGGATACGCGGGGCTTTTTTACTTAAACGCACACCTTCCTGGGAGAGACGCTCCCCACCTGCAGCCCGGGGAGCCTTCCCAAGTGGGCCTGACGCTCTGCCTCCTGGACGCTCCGCTTTTCTGCCGTGCCCCTCCTCCCGACGCCGTGCCCCTCCTCCCCAGGCCGTGCCCCTCCTCCCGACGCCGTGNTCCTCCTCCCGGGGCCCGTGGCTCTCCGCCACCGCGTTTCTTAAGGCAAGAAGTAGATGATCAAAAGACAGGCCTTCCAGAAGTGTTCTTTTCTGGAGCAAGGCTTCTGAGCATCTGCGCCTCTTCAATTTAAGCCCTTGAGACTTTAATGACACCTGTCCCGGGAAACCCCATGATGCCCGTCCATTCGCTCCTCTAAGATCCTGCCCTCGAGGTTGGGGAAGTGGCACAGACGCTCTGTCGTCAGCTCACTTTTTTTATTTAAAGGGATCTTTTGTTTCCTTTAGTTTCATGTACACGTAGGCTTCCCAGAGGAGTGGAGCTTTGTTCACGTTAGTGAGCGTGTTCCCTAAAGCACAGAATTGCAGAAGCAGAGACTCGGAGAGAGGAGAGANTGGGAGCAGGGGTGGGGGGGAGGGGCTGTGTGGTGCGTGAGGCCGGGCTACGCGGGCTCCCCTCCGCTGTTTGGACGGTGCCGGGGAAGCCAAGTGCCCCCACGTAGCCGTGACCCTGGCTGTGGGAGGCGCTGGCCCAGTGTCGGCTGCTGCTTTCCTCCTCTGCGGTCCTCTTCAGTCCAAGATCCAGCTGTTTTTTGTTTCTAATTTTTTAAAAATGTTTATTCTTTTTGAGAGGGAGGGGGAGAGAGGGAGACAGAATCGGAAGCAGCTCCAGGCTCTGAGCTGTCAGCACAGAGCCCTTTGCGAGGCTTGGGGCTGAACTCCCACGCCGTGAGATCATGACCTGAGCCAAAGCTGGACGCCTAACCGATTGAGCCCCCCAGGCGCCCCCAGGGTCCAGTCTTGAAGGCCGCCCTTCCCTCAGGCCGACCCTGCATCCGCGCTCAGGTTGGCCCTTGACTGCCTTTGGCTCAGAGTCGGTCCCCAGGTCCCCCCACTAGCCTGTGTGGGCCTTCGTCTCCCCGCCAGGCCCCTTCTCCCCCGCGGGTTTGCTCCCATGAGGCTGCATCGAGCCTGCGGGAACCCCCCCACGACTCGAGTCGTTTGCCTCCTGGTAAAGGCTTGCACGTTTTTGAAACAAGGAAGTGATCTTTATACTTTGGTTTGTCTTTAAGTGGAAAATCACTGCCCTTGGGAGCAAACGTTGTATTTACTGCCTTGATAACTATCAGTTATGTGGAAATATTTGCTGAGTAATTAAGTACTTAATACCGTGAATATAAGCCTTCATTTCTTTCGAAGCTCTCTCAATAGAGAGCTATGAGTTGTTTATCAGGTAATGCTGGCTGTTTTTGACTTTCAAGAATTATTTTCAATTGTTTCAATACGTATTTCATTACAAATTTGGTTTACAGCCTTTTCCAATTTTGTTTTAGATGTCAGGCTACGAAAACTTGCTGGAGAAAAGGAAGAGCTGCTCTCACAGGTAAAGGTCCACTGCTCCGTCGCTGGAAGGTGGCGTTAGTCATAACGGACAGAGTGGCAGGGGGACCCGTTGGCGAGTTACGATGCACACACAAGAGAGACGTGCTCACTTCAGACATCAGTACGCCAGCAACACTGGGAGGGGAAGAAGATAATGCGCGTTTTGTCCCTTTGTCGTTTCCTGGTGTTTTAAAACACTGTATGGGACACGGCGCCGAAGGAGTGAAGTAGCCGTCCCGAGCTGGCGCTGCGGCCTGGAGGAGGCCCCTGCCAGCCCCGCACCCTCGTCCCTGGCCAGGCCCGCTGGGTTGGCAAATTCTTCCCACACGTGCTGTTCTCGGGCGTCTGCGTCCCACACGCTCAGCTGCTTCTGGGCATTCGCTGTGGAAGATCCACTGGTCCCCCATCCTCCTCCGGAAGGACCGCGCACCCGGCCTGCGTCACTTGCCGCGGAGCCTCGCACGCTCAGGGTGCCCTCCCTCTCCCTCAAGTCTCTGGTCCCCACAGAGTTCATGCCGTGGCCTCTCTTTTCCTTTGCTCGGTTTCCTGTGTAGTTATGACTAATTTGGCTACAGAGTCCGCAGCAGTGATTAGGTCTGCTCTTAGCATTTTCAAATTCACCACGTATTCTCTCAATTCCACTTCTTTTTTTTTTTTTAATGTTTGTTTATTTTTGAGAGACAGCATGAGCGGAGGAGGACAGAGAGAAGGAGACATAGAGTCCAAAGCAGGCTCCAGGCTCTGAGCTGTCAGCACAGAGCCCGATGTGGGGCTCGAACCCACAAACCACGAGATCATGACCTGAGCTGAAGTCAGACACACTTAACCGGCTGAGCCCCCAGGCGCCTCTCAGTTCCACTTCTTGATTCTTGCAGCACTGACCTGTCCCCTGGGAACTTAAGGGCCTGCCCCCTCCGTGCAGAGCCGGAGTGCCCTTCATCGCCACCTAGGCTGGGATTCCCGGTTTGCAAGGCCTTATGACTTCCTCTTTTTTTATTCTCTTTTTGGTTTATTCCTCAGTAACTTCCTGAGAAACGGGTAGATAGGCTGTAAATTTTTCTTAACCTTGGAGGACTGAAAATGTCTTCATTTTACTCTCACTTGATTAGCAGAAGTCTTCATGACCGTCATTTTGCTTCATCTTTTTTTTTTTTTAATTAAAGTTGCGTCATTGTCCTCTGGCTTCCAGTATGGCTATTACAGACGTCAAGGGCGTTCTGCGGTTTCATCCTCTGTACGTGACCCCTTCTGTAGAGCCATCTCTGGCAGTTTATATCCTGCTTCTCCCTTGGTGTTGGGAAGTTTCCCGGTGACGGGATTCGGACTTGTGCTGCGTGGCACAGGCGCCTGTCACTTCTAGGAGTCCCACCCTCCCGTCTTGGGGAAAGTTCTTCACCGATTGTCCCCCTCCCCCCTTGCGCCGCTGTCCTGGACAGACTCCTGGTCCGTCTCAGGTGTTTAAGGAGATTCCGCTGTTGAACAGGCACCATTCCAGGCCTTGGGCGCCTATTTCAGTGAACAAATCCGTTAGAGGATTCCCGCCCTAGCGGGCGGACGTTTTTGTGGACGGGACCACACAGTGAGCAGCACACGTATGAACGCGTAGGTCAGAGGCTTGTGTGAACACACACACTGGATGCGTTTCTCTCACTGTGTCACGGCCTGGGGGCAGGCACCGCGCGTGGAGTTGGGCTGGGCTGGGCGGGGCGGGGGGTAACTGGGAGAGGAGGTGAGCGCGTGTGCCGGGGAGTGTGGCCAACGATGGCCCCAGAGGCGAAGCGGGTGAGGACACCGATGGGTAGTCCGGCAGGAGGCCAGGGCCCAGGAGAAGGAAGATGGCAGGTGCCAGTGGGATTGAAGGGTTTGGGGCGTCTGAGTCCTGAGAGACGGCGCTGGGAAGATCAGGAGCAGAGGTTCCGAAGAAGGTAACGGGCTACACTTGCCTGGTGGCGGGTCTGGTCTGACTGTGAGCGGGCCGTGAGGGCAAGAAGGGATAGACGGACGGCCCCGGAGGGAGGTGTTCTAGAAACGGACTTCAGTCGGAGGGGAGATCCTCTGTGCGTTTTGAAACTGCCAAGCTGTTCTTGAGGGGGCGGGGCTCGGGAGCAGCTGGTGAAGCAGAAGGGGCGCCGGCGGCGATGCTGGCGGCAGGGGTGCGGGATGGAGGGGAGGTCAGGGGGGAGGAGCTCTAGGGAGCACCGAGGCCGAGCGGTTGGGCGGCCGCACGAAAGCAGGTCATGTGCTGTGTTCTCGGGCTCAGTGGCGGGCGCTGCGGACTTGGTCTCCAGAAGCCGGAGGGCCGCAGAGGGAGGCGCCTCTGGGGGCGGGGAGCGTCTTTCTGCCGCTGCGCTAGGTGAGGAGGCCGCTCGGGGGGAGGAGGGTGCGGCGACCCCAGTTCCAGGCTTCTGGGAGGGGGGGGGGTGCGGGCAGAAGCGGGTCGTACAGAGCCCTGTGCGGGAGAGCGGGGGCGGCGTCCGGGAGGCGCGCGTGGCCTCTGCGCTCGGCACGCCGCGCTCCCTCCTCGCCGGGTGGGCGTCTCCTGTCCACACTGCCGGCTTTATCTCCTGTCGCCTCCGGGTTACTTCCTCTGTGGCGCCATTAGGAGTAAGCTGCTGTTGGGCTCTGTAGCCAGACTCAAAAACAGATCGCCTGTGACTTCCGTTAATATTTAAGTTTTAATGTTAATACGTGATATCTCATTTACGATTTTAATTAAATGTACTTAATATTTGATATGAATTTNGGCCCGGGCGGTGACCCGTGACGCGCCCTCTCTCCGTTCAGGTGCGGAGGCTGAAGCTGCAGCTGGAGGAGGAGCGGCAGCGGTGCTCCCGGGGCCGGGGCTCGGCGGCNGCGCGCGGGCCTCCGCACGCTCGGAGTCGGTGCCGGGAAGGTGGGCTGCAGCCCGTGCGCAGCCCGTCAGCTCCCCAGGGCGCGCTTCCTGGTGCCACTGCCGTGGATGTGTCGCGGGGGAGGGGTGGATTTGGAGCTAACACACTAACTAAAACTAAAGTTTCAGAACTTTGCCAGCGGTTTCCTCATTAACCCCGTCTCTGTGGATGGTGTTTAAAAGAAGGCCGCTAAGTATTCAGTTTACCTGATGCCGTTTTTCTTCCTTTGCCCCCTTGTTGTTTTATTCTTTTCTTGTTTTTTAAATTTTTTAATGTTTATTTATTTCTAAGAGAGAGAGAGAGACAGCGTGAGCAGGGGAGGGTCAGAGAGAGAGGGAGTCACAGACTGAAACAGGCTCCAGGCTCTGAGCTGGCAGTCAGCACAGAGCCTGACGCGGGGCTTGAACCCACGAACCGCGAGATCATGACCTAAGCGAAAGTCGGACGCTTAACCACTAAAACCGCCCCTGTTTTATTCTTTTTAAATGTTTAGTTTGACAGAGAGGGGGAGAGAGAATCCCAAGCAGGCTCCATGCTCAGCATGGAGCCTGATGCAGGTCACTACCGCATGATGGTGGCCTGAGCCCCTGGCGCCCCGACCCCGTGTTGTTCCGAAGGGCCCGCTGTGTTGCAGTGACCTCCGCGGCCGGGGAGGGCCCAGCGGCCGTCCGTGTGCAGTTAGAGGCCGTGTCATTCACAGACGACAGTCAGCACTTGTTTCACTTTGAATAGCGGCTTTTCTCATGACTGACTTTAAAACATTGGTTGTTCTATCAACTTTTCATCTATGTATTTTGAGTCAGGCTAAACAGAAGAGACTTCTTGGATTCAAGCTAATTAATACTGTTAATACTGATTTTTGAGGTTCGTGTCATTTCCTTCATTAGATACCCGTTGGGGCCCCTGTGACACTTCCTGTTCTAGAAATACTTGGGCGTGGATGGTAGATGAAGGCCGGCGTGAGAGGCAGGTGGTGACGGTCGCCGGCCCGGTACAAGGGGCGGGAGAACCTGGAGACGGCAGGGGGGGGTCTGAAAGAGACTGGCCTAACGCAGCAAACGCAGAGGGAGGCACGGCGCGGGTGGGCACGGCTTCCGCGCGCACGCTCCTGCCACAAGCCCGGTGTCACACACCTGAAAACAGGAGGGAAAGGGACGTTTATGGGGAGGAGGTGAGCCCACCGCGGGGAGAGGAGGCTGGGCTGGAGAACCGCAAGCCCACATCCTGCAGCTGGTTTTGGAGCCCAGCAGTAGGAACCGGTCCCTCCCTGCCCGAGGGGCCTTCCGGGTGACGGGTTTCTAGCCCGCTACTTTGAGGCGACGTAACTAGGTAGATGGGCCTCTCGCTGAAGAGCATGTAAGTGGTTGTGACTTCAGTGATGCGGAAAAGCCGAAGAGTTCTCGGGGCGCCTGGGCGGCTCCGTCGGTTAAGCTCAGGTCATGATCTCACAGTTCATGAGTTCCAGCCCCGCGTCGGGCTCTCTGCTGTCGGCACAGAGCCCGCTGTGGATTCTGTCCCCCTCTCCCTGCCCCTCCCCCACGCGTGCGCGCGCGCTCCCAAAAAGAAACATTACAGAAAACAGTTCCTAGGTAGGTTAGATTTGGTTTATCTCCTGTGGGCCTTACTCATGCCCTGTATCATTTCACAGTGATTTTTGTTACATTTGGTTTGCCGGAGGGAGTTGATCTAGACTCCTCATTTTACCCGACGCGCCTCTTAGGTCAGAAGTGCAAGTAAGGACTGTAAGTCCCCCCACGCCACTGAAGGGCAGTCCCCTCAGCAGCCGGTCACTAAGCACAGAGACAGACCGCAGGCGGCATAGCCGGGGCCCCTCTCCTTTCGCATGTATGTTGCCTTCAGAAAGCACGATCAGTGTTAAAAAAGACACTGTAAATCAAAGCGACAGAAGGCGACGTCCCAGCTGGCTAAGGAGAGTGCCGACGGAGGTTGCTCCGGTGCGGGGTCCCTGAGGTGAGGCGGGAGGCGGGAGGGCACAGGAGCCGTGGGCAGCTGAGCGAGGTGGTTAGGGGCCACTGGTGTCCCCGTGGGGCTCCCTGCTGCAGCACGTTCGGCCTCCATGCACCACGGGTGAGGAGGCCTCTTCCATCTCCCAGGACGAGGGACGCTCGGGTCAGGTGCTTGAGCTGCCCCGTGGGCATCCACGTCGGGTCTCGGAGACCGCAGGGTCCTCGCCCTGGGTGTCCGTGCCCGACGGTCACACCTTCTCTCTGAGATGGGTCCATCGCTTTCTTCTCTTCCAGGAGATGCCAACAGACAAATCAGTGAGTACAAGTTTAAGCTTTCAAAAGCAGAACAGGACATAACCACGTTGGAACAAAACGTAAGTACTTCCGCGGCCTGGTGCCAAGTGGTCTAACGTCCCTTTGCAGCGGCTAGGCGGCTAAGTCCGCGGCTCCTGGGTCCCCCCGGGCCGCCCCTGCAGCTGGCGCTCTGGCGGAGCTGTGTGTCAGAGACGAGCCGGCGGACGAGAGCGCGGAGGCCCCTTCAGCCGGCCGCAGAAAGCTAGCTGCGGTTCGGTTTCTTCCAGCTACTTCAAGAGACTTCAGGAAGCCTCTTGGTTTGAAAATCCCTTAATCTACGTTTCAGGAAGTCTACAAGCCTTTCCGTTTAGTGTGTGTCACCCTGCGGTGTTCCGCTGGCGCTCAGACCGCGTGCTCCTCGCAGGGCTGACGTGGGAGGCCGGCCCTGTGCGGGCCCTGCTGCTGTAACCCTCTGGGGACCCGTCCTCAGCTGTAAATAGCCGTTGGGTTCGGGGAGGCCCTGTGAGTGGCCGTGAGGGGAGGACTGGGGATCTGTGATGACGCCGTGTTTCCATCGTGGGTGCAGGGGAAGGGCCCCCGGTGCCGCTCACCAGAGGCCCGTGTTCCCCTGTCGCAGGTCAGCCGCCTCGAGGGCCAGGTGCTGAGGTACAAGGCGGCCGCGGAGAACGCGGAGAAAGTGGAAGACGAGCTGAAGGCGGAAAAGAGGAAGCTACAGCGCGAGGTAGCCGCTTTTGCGTGCCCAGAGAGGTCCCGCGCCGCGGGAGGGGTTGAGTCCTGGGTCCCCCCTCGGGGAACAGCAGTGGAGTCCCTTACTCCTCCGCGTTGGTTTTTGACCCACCCGGTGACCGCCATTTGCTTTATGTTGGTCGATTAGAGACTAAGAGAAAGGACGGCTGTCCCTTCGGTTTTGAGGCCGGTCTCTTCCTCTATGTCCTTTCTGTGACTGGCGCTCAGCGTCCCTGCTCAGCACCGCCAGCAGGCGGAAGGGAGACGAGGCCGGGTCGGCAGCGCTTGCGTGTCGCGGACGGGGGCGCGGAGGCAGCGCTGGGTTGTGCGTGTGACCGGGCTCTCCCTGTGTGCAGCTGCGAACGGCACTGGACAAGATTGAGGAGATGGAGATGACGAACAGCCACCTGGCCAAGCGGCTGGAGAAGATGAAGGCCAACAGGACGGCGCTTCTGGCCCAGCAGTAGGCGGCCGCCCCCCCGCCGGCGCCGCTCCTGGGGTCCCGCGCAGAGGCACTGACTTTCTGTCCGTTGACACGAACCCCCTTCAGTACTGTTTGAGTTTTGTCATTGAAATAGCCACCTTTGTATTTTATAATTTATGAGAGAATGAAACAGGTTTGAATCTTCGTGAATGAACACTTTGGATTTCGTCTGCAATTTGATTCTAGACTAAGAACTGGTCCGTGCTGTTTCGATTTTTTATTTCCGTAATTTTATTTCCGTAATTTTAGAATCAGGCGAACTCGCCGCTTCCCCCGGCCGCCGCGGGGACGGGGCCCTCGGAGGCCTCGGCGCGGGCTCGGGAGGACGGCGCTCCTGCGCGCCCCCGAGATACTTGGCTGGAGACCTCGGGAACCCAAGTGCCTTCTCCACGGTGCGGTGCAGACTTCGGTCCTCCACGGCGGCCAGAGAACTTGCCTTTCGTGTCACATAGCGTTTCTGTCGTAGTGAAGAAACCAGTTCACACGTGGGGAATGTATGTTTCACTCAAATTTCTATGTTTGGAGGAAAAAGCCTTTTTTTGTAAAATATTTAAATTTATATAAGAAAATGTTAGAAAAAGATACGGGGAGTGTGTATCAAACTTGCTTCAGTGCGTGTGGCCGGGAGGTCCAAAGCCTGGCGCTCTCACAGTAAGAGGAGGGCCCTTCGTCTTTGACGTCACCGGTGCCGTATCTCGTGTCCAGTGTCCCACCTGCTGCTGATTCGTGCAGGGACCCCCCCCCCCNCTTGCTGACCACAGTTGGCTGCGGACGCGTTCATTTTGTCACACGGGCGGCCACGCCCCTTAGGCTGCCCTCCTCTCTCCTGCTCACGGAAACAAATCTAGAATATACAGCATTTTAAGAACTTCAGTTTCGTCCGTGACAGTACCCAGTGGGGGAAAAGGCTTTTGTCGCGGAGCTGCTCCGCGGGGTCCGTGATTCTCCTTTGCCCCCAGGGTCCAGGCTCCTGGACGTGGCTGTCACATCTTCAGAAGCAGCCCTGGGGGAAGTGTAATGAGTCAAGGGCACACAAGAGAATAAAGTTAGACGTGGAATTAGATACTAAAGGTAACTGGAACGTGAAGGAAATCTCTGCCTTTGCCCCCCTCCCCCGTGTCAGAGCAGCTGGCCTGTTGCTGTTCATCACGGAATCCGTTGCTGGGAGTGGAGGGGACAGCCTATCGACCTCTTCTGCAGGTGGGGGCGGGGGGGCGCCGGGAGGGCGAGGTTCCGGTCCCTGAGGGGGAGGGCCCCACAGCTGGAGCCTGTGGGGAGATCCTGCCTCCCTCCGTCCCCAAAACCGGTCTGGGCTGCTCAGCCCGCGCCCCGTTGGGCTCATGGGAGCGGCTGCTGAGGTGCCCTGTCGACTTTTTGGAAGGTCCATGTGGTAGAACCTGATGTCACTCCTTTTGTGACACAACAGATCTGTCTCTTCCAAAGAGGCTGCACCTTTTCATTCCGTCCGTGGAACGTTCTTCACGGAGTCTCGTAATCGGGATTCTACCTCAGAACTGTCAGCGTTCTTCCTGTGCGCGCCGCACGTTTCTGCTAACGCAGGCCGGCACTAGAGGCACCACAGCAGTGGCACCTGCGGCTCAGGTTGGTACGTTTACACCGTCCTTCAGACAAGAACAGCGAGAACTTTATCTTCAGCTGGGAGGATTTCTATCCATTAGTAACGGAGGCTGACGTAGAACGCGCACCAGTTCCAGACTCGGTAAGGGCTCCTGTCACCTCTCAACTTCTCATTATGAACAAACATTAGCTTTGGTTACTGAGGGCGTAACAGGTTAGCGATTCCCCTTCCTCCATGCTCCGTGTCACCAGAGCCTCTTCGAGTTCGGGACCCTAGTTGCGGGCACTTCACTGAGCCACCCCGGTGCCCCCAGGACCTGTTTTAAAAGGCACGTGAACCAACCTAATTCGTATCACCCAATATTAGGAATTTACCAGAATACACACAGAATCAAAGCGGAGCAAGAACTATAAAATCTTTAGGGCATTTTGAGAATTCTTACCAGATGCCCAGAGGGCGCTCAAACTACTTCTGGGTTTTTTAACACAGGTATATTGTAGGTGAAAATACATCGAGAGCTTTTCAAGTGTAATTATTTTTATTTTTAAAAATTTTTAACGCTTACTTTTTAGAGAGCGTGAGTCTGTCAGCGCAGAGCCCGATGCGGGGCTCGAACTCACGAACGGCGAGATCATGACCCGAGCTGAGGTCAGATGCCTGGTAGACTAAGCTGCCCAAGCGCTAGGTAAATAAGGAATCATCAGAATTAGGACACCTCTGACGATTTACTTCCGGCCGATCCACCGAGGGTGAAAGGAGGGAGCTAGTCAGCGGGCAGAGGGGAGTCTGCAGCCCCAAGCCCTACCCTCGCGGGGCCGGCAGGGGCGTGGTTAGCACCTCTCGAAGACTTTGTACAGGTCGGGCAGGCTCGCAAGCTGCAGGACGCTCCCGTCCTCCGTGAAGTGTGTAGGAGGCAGGAGGTGTGCGCGGAAGGCCTTATAGACCACGTGTTCCACGGTCCACTTCCAGGGGTTTGCGGAGGCGGCGGGGGCCTCGCTCTGGAGAAGATGCGTTACAGGTCACAGCCCGCCCCGTTCACGCCGCCGACCGGCCCCGCCCCCCCGCAGGTTGTGACCGGCCCGGGCCTTGCTGGTCACTGTCCTCCCGGAAGCTGGGGAGACGCCCTCTTCGGGCAGCGTCTGGGGGCCGCGGGCCTGCGCGCAAGAGGAGACTCCGGGGGCACAAGGGACTGCCTGCCCGAGACTTGCTGCCCCGGAATCTCGGTTTCCACGCGGGCGCAGCGTGGGCCGGGGCAGGCGGGAAGGGGAGGGCGG
>NW_027528417.1:859327-893041 GCF_008692635.1 Crocuta crocuta
AAGGAGAGGAGGACCCGCCCCCCCACCCCTGCTGCTCGCTGGGATGGCCTGTGCTTTTCCATTTGACAGTGAGATCATTCCAGACCAGCAGAAGGAAGCAAAACTCCCGAATAAAAGCCGGGCAGTGTGCTAACCCGCCTGTGCAGGGAAATCCTAGCGATGGGGAGGCGGCGGCGCGAGGCCCATGCCAGGCCCGGCGCCAGGGGCATCTCTGCCACATACCTGCTGGCCCGACAGGGTCGACTCCTCGCACACATACTGCTTCCGAATGGAGTAGAACAGAGCGCACTCTTTGCTGAGGCTTTCGAAACACTCCTTCTCCTCATCCCAGTTCACCTGGTCCAGGGAGGGGACACGTCAGCACGCGCACCGCGCTAACCACCACTTCCCCGCCAGGCGGGCACCGCACACGGCGCGCAGATTTCCAAGGGTAACTTCTGAGGCATCGGGCGTGAAGTGGAAGTGCCCGGGTAGGTGGGGGAAGGGGCCTGCAGCGGTCCCGCCCTCCTCAGCGCCGTCCGGCCTGACGAAGGCGCCCTCCCTCTCGCCCCACCCCCCACGCCCCGCACACTGAGGGACGCCGGCCACTTGGTCACTTGCCTCGGTGGCGAGGCGCAGGATGAAGATAGGCAGGCCCTCCAGGGGCGGCACGTAGTTGTCGATCAGCAGGGGCAATCCGATCAGGTTCCCTTCCTGCTTGGTTTCGGAAACGCGGCCACGGCAAGGGGACAAGACGTAGGACGGTCACGGTCTAATCGAACTCCATGTCCCCGCTGCGCCCTCCGGGCCCTTCCTCCCCCCTGCACTCGGGGCTGCGCACCGCGGGCAGGAGAGCAAAGCACTTAAAAGGCTTTGTCCTGACACGAGGCAGAAGACGATTTGTTTCTATGCGCTCACCCGCTCACGAACAGGGACTGAGAGGCCCAGAGGCTACGGGGATGGGACAAGAAAGGAGGAAAGCAAGCGGCGCGGCGCGGCCTGGTTCCCTGCGGCCTGCGGGGGCCGTGGGACTCCGCTCTCCCTCACCTGCATCCCTCACGCTGGGGACAGAAAGGGGCATGCGTGCGGGCAGAAACGGCCGAGCCCCGGAAGCGCAAGCAGGGAGGGAGGACGTGCCGCCTCCACTGGGTGGGCAGCCCCTCCGCCCTGGTCCCGGGCCAACGACAGAACCAGCCTCAGGTGGAGTGCACGACAGAAGCACCCCGATGGCTGCACACACCTCATCAATCTCCAGAGAGAAATAGTCTGCGAGCATCTCCGCCTTCTTCTTCAGGAACTCCACGATGTACTCGGCAAGTCCTTCCTTGGGTCCGTCTTCCTCCGTCCAGCCGCTCTCGGGACTGTCCAAGGCGAGCATGGCCAGGTCGAAGAGCGGCGCGGGCTCCTAGGAAGGGGGAGGTGTCAACAGTGCGTCCACGTGCAGCCACCTCCCTCCCGTGAAGCCGCCACGGGCGTCCGAGCCCCGCACGCGCTCTGGGTTGTGTTCATCCCACAGCAGAGGAGCTGTCACAGCAAAGGGACCGAAATGAATTCCTCGGTCCCAGTGCATATAAAAGTCACGTTTTCACGGGGGCGTATCCGACAGTCTATTAATGTGAAATCGCATGTGTCTTAAAAAACCTTTGTTTCTTAACTAAATTTCTTGCTGAAGACCGCTAGCCATCATCCGAACTGAATCCCACTGAATGACACCAGTCATTGATCAGTGTGTACTGTACACAAATACGGTAACAATGGACAAGTCTGAAATACTGTGAGAACTACCGAACGGACACAGGGACGTGCAGCGAGCACCTGCTGTTGGGAAAACGATGCCAACGGACTTGCTGTGCGCAGAGCTGCCACACGCCTCCGACCTGTAAGGGTGTGAGGTCTGCGACGTTTGGTGAGGCACAGAACAAATCCAAGACGGTGACGGCAGGTGGGAAACCCCAGATCTAACACACATTCCCCATCTCTCACAGGGAAAACACCCCAAAACCCACAAGGACACCTCCTCCTTCCCCTCACGGATGGCCACTTGAGCAGAGAGGTGATGGCCTGCTGAACGGGCAGTCGGGGAGGCTGTGCGGAGGCACCTGCCTTCTGTGGAGCTCTAGCAACTCCACCTGCCTGCATATTTCTAGTGCCTCACTGATAACTAGAGCAAGAGGAGAGGGTGAATAAGTCAGATGACATTTCAGGTAAATCATCTGATGAGGAAGACTGAAATACATGGTTAAAAATAAGCCGCCAAGGGGCGCCTGGGTGGCTTAGTCAGTTGAGCGTCCGACTTTCGCTTAGGTCATGATCTCGCGGTTCGTGGGTTCGGGCCCCGCGTCAGGCTCTGTGCTGACTGCCAGCTCAGAGCCTGGAGCCTGTTTCAGAGTCTGTGACTCCCTCTCTCTCTGACCCTCCCCTGCTCACGCTGTCTCTCTCTCTCTCTCCTAGAAATAAAAATGTTAAAAAAAAAAAAAGCCGCCAAGGGGCCCCTGGGGGACTCAGTCGATTGAGCGTCCGATTTTGGCTCAGGTCATGATCTCACAGTTCATGGGTTCGAGCCCTGCGTCGGGCTCTGTGCTGATAGCTCAGAGCCTGGAGCCTGCTTTGGATTCCGTATTTCCCTCTCTCTCTGACCCTCCCCTTCTCATGCTGGCTGTCTCTCTCTCTCTCTCAGAAATAAATTAAAAAAAAAAAAAAACTCCTAAATTTTCTTTCATTTCTCCCCCTTCTGTCGTTACTGTGGCCATATGCTTTACTTTTACACATGTTATAATCCTACACGACACTGTAATTTTTCATACTAATGGAGGAATCGATGAAAGGACCTGATGATTCTAAACATTTACGCTCTCAGTAACACCTTTAAAATCTGTGAAGGACCAAACTAATGGAAACGAAAGACAAAAAGACAAATTCAAGATTATAGTAAAAGGTTTCAATATGACCCTTTAAACACACTCTACTCAAGCAGACCAAGATACAGATACCTTCCCAGAGCGTGGGGATCAGCACAGATCAGACCCTGGGCCATAACACAAGTCCCGATAATGTAAAAGGATTCAGGTATGTTCTCTGGCCAAAATGGAATTAAATTAGAAATCAGTAACAGATACCAGGAAAATCTCTTGGGCAATGGAAACACACATTTTTTTAAAATGTTTTATTTCTGAGAGAGAGAGACACAGCGTGAGCAGGGGGAGGGTCAGAGAGAGAGAGGGAGACACAGAATCCGAAGCAGGCTCCAGGCTCTGAGCTGTGAGCACAGAGCCCGACGCGGGGCTCGAACTCACAAACTGTGAGATCATGACCTGAGCCGAAGTCGGACGCTTAACCAACTGGGCCACCCAGGCGCCCCTGGAAACAACACCCTTCTAAATAACCTGGGGGTAAAAGAAGAAACCAAAACAGAAATAAAGCATCTTGAACTGGGTGAAAATGACCTGTTACAATCTGTGGGAAGCAGCTAGAGCAGCACGCTGGGGAAACGTATTAGCACGTGAGCACCTGTGTCAGAATCGAAGGAAGAGGTCACTTCAGTGCTCAGCTTCCACCTTAGGAAATTGAAAACAGAAGAGCTAATTAAACCCAAAGTAAGTAGAAAGGAAATAGTAAGGACCAGAGTAAATATCAATGAAATAGAAAACAGGAGAACAGAGAAAAATCAATGAAACCAAGAGTCAGTTCTTTGAGATCAATACAACTGATAAACTTCTAGCCAGATCGATTAGGTTAAAAAGACAGGATGTGCAATTCCCAATATTAAGAATGAGGGGATCTAGACGTTAAAAAAATTATAAAAAATACTATGAACAACTTCGCACCACTAAATTTGAAAACTTCAACAGACAAATTCCTTGAAAGAAACAAAAACCGAAGCTCAGTCAAGAAGATAAAGATAACCTGACTAGTTATATATGAAAGAAATTGAATTTGTAGCTACAGACCTTCCCATGAGGCAATCTCCAGGCCCAGATGGCTTCACTGGTGAATTTTACTAGACATTTAAGGAGTAAACACCAATTCTACACAGAGGGGACTCCCCCCACCAATAATTCTGATACCAGTATTATGCTGATACCAAAATGAAAGACAAGAAAACTAAAAACCAGTATCATTCATCAACATATATGTAACAACTGTAAACAAAATTCTAGAAAATCTATTTCAGTCACTTATAAAAAGAATACATCACACACAAGCAGTGTTCATCCAGGATTGCAAGGTTGGGTTTGAACATGAAAACGAATGTAATTCGTTATGTTAACAAATTAAAAAACAACAGCACACAATCATCTTAACAGGAGGAGAAAAGGCGTTTGACAAAACGCCGTATCCATTCCTGAATAACAACGCCAGGCAAGCAAGGACCAGAAGGGGGTTTCCTCAACCTCCCAAGGGGCGTCTCATCTGTACGCACAGCAGAAGGCATACGTAACCCTGAAAGTGAGTGTGCTTCCCCCCGAGATCAGGAACAAGACCAGGATTTCCATTCTCACCTCTCTATTCCACACTGTACCGAGGGCTCCCCACTGCAGTCGGGGGGGAAGAGAAAAGCCGTCGGACTGGACAGGAGGCATAAAAGTGTCTATTCCTACAGAGGCCAAGATCACCTACGTAGAAGCTGATGGAATCTACAGGAAAGCAACTGGGACGTCCAAGCGAGTTTGGCAAGTTTGCAAGGTGCAGGGTCGCCGCACAAGCACACCTGCGTCTCTGCGCAGCAGCAGCTGCAGCAGCAAACAGTTGGCAGATGTTTAAAATGCCATCCATCCATGATGGTGTCAAAACGGGGGCATTACTACGGGATAAATCTAACAGAAGATTTCCTCACTGAACTGGTCTGTAGATTAAAGAGAGTCCCAGTGAAAATCCCAGAAGGCTTTTTTGTAGAGTATGTCACCCCTAAAAAGAAAATCTAAAACTACACAGATAAATAGGATTTTAATTCTAAATTAAAATTAAGCAATGAAAAGGTCTTGGAAGACACGACCTAATATTATTAGCCGGGGTTGCTTGTGTGTGTGGGTCACAGGCTTTAGAGGATGTTTATTCCAATTTTTCTCTCTTTACAAGTTTTCTTAAGTAGATATGTATTAACTTAGATAACAATAAACACGTCTTTAAGCTTGGCTACCAAATGACTGTTCTGCTTTGTATACAACTGTATAAAGACTGTAGAAAACTGAAGACCCTTCCCTCTGCAAATCATACAGTATAGAAACTGTCCTAAACATAGTTAGGAAAATCTAATACACAGCAAATCAGATATTAGGGTAGAGCTGCTATTTTCAGAAATGAGCAGGCGTTGGAAGTTTCAGAAGTGAGAAGCAGGAAATAAACTTACCGACAGCCTCAGAACACCAAAATTGGCAAAATCATAAATGAGGATCTGGTAGAACAGTTCTTCGCTGAAAATAAAAATGAAGACACTTTAAGGAAATGCCAACCCTCGGTCAGGACGAATGGGAGAAATAACCGCTGAAACGCGCACGGGTCACAGGGACGGCTCCGCCTTGCTGTGGAGCGTCTGCCGAGACCCCCTCCTCCAGGGCGCCGGGGCCCCCCCCGTGGGCTCCAGTCACGGCGGCTCCAGCTCTCCGGCTCCACACGCACCCGAGAGCACTAACGCTATATCTCTAAGTCACCCATGGTCTGTCCACACCCCCTGGTGCTGTGAAAGGTGATTGAACGCCTTTGTAGGTGAAACTGAAGGAATCCGTGTTTGCTTACCTTTTCCCCACTTACAAAGAATCCTGTCAATATTTTTTTTTTTTTTTTTTTTACAACCCATCATTAAACATGGTATGGAGTGTACAGGGAGGGCGGGAGGCCACCCTGGTGTGTGGGGCCGGACGAGGCACTGGCTGGCCATGTTCCAGAAGCAGCCGTAAAGTATACGATACACTGAACTCCTTGCACAACACAGGCCTGGAAGAAGGGCACTTCAGAGGTCTTCAGCAACCGCAGCCACACAGGGCTGTTTAGAGACTTCTTTCCACCACCAGACTGGACAAAGCATCTGGTACCTTCACGTTATAATGGGGAAACCGAGGCACTCAGAAAGAACCCGACTTGTCCCAGGTCGGAGTTAATAAGGTGGAAAACGAAAGAGTTGAGTCCAGACACTACTCTGAACCTGGTTCTCAATCTGTTTCTTTTACCTTCTCCCTGGGAAAGTGTTCGCATTTTTGACTCAACTGGAATTCTAGGACTGGTCTGGATTTCTGTTCGTGAAATGAAAGAGCCTGACCACAGCTGCGATTTGGAGCCTTGGAAATGCACTTACACAGGCTGGAAAAGCAAGAACAAGGGCAGCTGAATTCCTAACGCATTAACAAGAGACCGCTCACCGGACAGGCCAAAGCGTTCTCCAGGCAAAGACAACGAACCCTGACCGGAGCTGCACCGACGGGCGCAAGAGGAGTGAGTTCTTATCCAAGGACGGACATGAGCCAACAGTGAGCTGTACAGGGGCAGTTTCAAGGTGGGGGAGGTCAAACTGTCATCTCGAGAGTCGCCCTAAGTCACGTCCATGGCTGCCCTGCTCGCAGGCTCAGGAGGCCCCGAGGCAACAACAGGGCTGGTGGGGAGCCCCCCCCCCCACCATGGGCAGGCGATGTCTACTAGATGCAGGGTGCCAGCACCCTCCCCTCGGTGCGGCCTACTTGAGGACATACATACTACAGGTTCCAGACTCACTACAGCTCGCCCCCCAAGGTCTGTGGAGACGACAGAAACGTGCGGGCTACGCGCAGAGCAAACGGCACCGCCGTCACCACCCTTTCTGCGCTCGTCAGCCCCATAGGCTGGTGTGGTGGCGAGGGTAAGCCCTGGCTGAGGAGGAAAGGGGGCCTCAGGTCTTCTTTCTCTTGCATCCCACACAGCAGATGCTAGAATGCTCCACCAGCACTAAGCCCCAAACCCTGGTCCACGGCGGCCAACATTTACGAGCACCTGAGACAGAATTTAGGCAAGTGCCGCGTCCACGGTCACATAAATGGCAAAGGGCTCATTCTGGATTTGAAACCGTATCTGTCCGACTCCAAAGCCTGGGACCTGTCCAAACACCGCCCGCTGTTCGCGCCTGCGCCTGCAGGAGCTCCCCGGCAGCAGCCCTGCTTCCCTCACGCGTGCGCTCAGTTACCTCAGTTTGGTGGTGTTGAGAAGGTACAGCTTGGTCTGATGCTGTGCCAGGGCCCACTGCGCGTTCACACAGCCCACGAAGGAGTGGTGGTGCAGCATCTCTCGGAGAGCTGGAAAACAAGAAGCCGGTGACGTCGTGACATCCGCCTGACACCCCTCTGCAGCCCAACGCCCCAAGCGCCAGGACGAGAGACAGCAACGCAACGGGACGTGGCCCAAAGATGAAGGGATACTCAATGATTGTGACCCCAAGCGGAGCAAGGAGCCAGGGAAGTACTGAGAGCTGTGAGGCCAGCCTTACCCAAAGGCACCAGAGGAAGCTCAGGAATCATGAACGCCAGTTTCTGCAGGCTCTGAGGTACGGAGAAGGCAAAACAAAACCCTAGGACTGGTTTGAAATGGGGAGGCGAGTCGGGGACCACTTCCCCGGCACGTGAGGCTGAGACGCCAGGGGCCGCACCTTCCGGCAAAAGAGAAGACGTAGTGTGTCCTGTGCTCTCGGGGCAGTGAGCAGGCCTCTGCCCACCTCAAGCCTGGGTGTGGGGAGCGAAAAGAAAAATTACAGCCCTGAGAATAAGCGCGTCGCCTAAAAGCTTGTATGGAGATTATGGCTTAACGTGATTCCAGGGCTGACTGTCCCTCCAGGTCCCTGACAGAATCAAATGTAAATTCTCTGTAGAGAACCTCAGTTTCAATCCAGGCTTCAAATTATCCCCCACAGATAAAATACCAGGAACTAGCAGTCAAAAAATTACAAAACACACAAAGAATGCATCAGGAATTAGAATCCAGAAGAAACCACATGACCTCTGCAAGGGTTCAGAGGCTGGAAATACCAGCAGAGAAGAGAAAATAAGTATGTTCAGCATGATCAAGAGGGATTAAAATGTGAATAAGTAGCAGGAAACAATCAGGAGTGATCAAGATTTCCAAAAGAACTCAAATTTCTAAAAATGAAAAATATGATAATTGAAATTAAAAATCAAGATGGACTTCATAACAGATTAAGCAAAGTTGGCAAGGTAATTAACTGGAAGGTAGATCTAAGGAAATTACCCAGAATGCAGCACAGAGAGACAAAGAGATGAAAGCTACGGGGAACAGCTTACACAGTGTGGAGGATAATAAATATATAACTTAGGTTCCAGAAGGGGCAGTGGGCAAGGGGAGAGGCAGTATTTGTAGACTCTGAAGACAAAAATATCAGAGACTATCCCAGAAGTGATAGAAGACACCAAGCCTCAGCTCTAGGAGGCCCAACAAAACCCATACTTGGTGCAGAGATACTGCAGGACACTAAAGAAGAGATCTTAACGGGCCTGGGCACACGGGTGGCTCAGTCGGTTTAATGCCTGACTCTTGATCTTGGCTCAGGTCATGACCTCATGGCTCATGAGTTCAAACCCCAAGTCGGGCTCTATGCTGGCAGTGTGGAACCGCTTGGGATTCTCTCCCCCGGCCCTCCCCTGTTTGTGCTTTCTCGCTCTCTCACTCTCTCTCTCAAAATAAATAAATAAGCATTAAAAAAAAAAAAGAAATGAGATCTTCAAAGCGTTCAGAAACAAAAGAGAGACTACCCACAAAGTAATTAAACATAAGACTGATAACTGGATTTGCAGCAACAACAGTGGAAGCTAAAAAATGACAGAACACCTTCAATGCATTAACAAAAGGTAACTGCCAATCTGGAATTTTAAAACCAGCAAAAACACTTTTCAAAATGTGGATGAACTGGACAAAACAAAACTCAGTTTGCCACCTGTGACATCACTGAAGGATGTGCTTCAGGCAGACCATGAAAGTTCTCAGGGAAAGAATTCTGAGCAAATAATACTTGCTAAATCCAAACAAACAATAACAACATATTATGGAACAATACGATATGCACATGAAAACCATGAATCTGATACTATCCACCAAAGACAAATTCCCGGAGGACTAGGGATTTACATAAAGCATTTTAAGAGGCAACAAAGAAGTATATCTTTAATTACCTCACAGTTAGAAAGCATCTTCTAAATAAGAAACCAATCTGTGAAGAATGACTCATAAAATCTGCCTATGTTAATCTAAGAATTTCTGTTCATGAAGCAAGTGTTTAAGAAAAGAAGATGGATGAGTCCTAAACTGGGGGAAGATGTTTTCATGTAATGGATTATCATCTGGAATACATGAAGAACTCCTCAAATCAGTTCAGAAAGACTAAAACTCAACAGAAAAATGGGCAAAACACTTGAACAGGCACTTCATGGAAGGGGAACTATGGTTAAATGTGTTAGTACTCGGAGAGATGCAAATAAAACCACCATTAGTTACCATTTCACACACACTAACTGGTAAAAAACCTGACAGGATCAGATGCTGGAGAGAAAGCAGAACAAATGCAATGTCTATACGTTCTTGGTGGGACCAACAAGGTGCACATTTATCTGACCCCTCTGAAAACAATTTATCATCTTATGACCCAGGAGTAGCTTTCCCAAGTAGATACCCACAGCCGAGCTTCTAAACCCGTGTGCCAAGCTCTTGAATCTCTCGTGGTCAGGAGCGGGTGGGGTATGAGCAAGCAAGGATGAAGCCATGTGAGTCCTCTAAATCTCCCCTGACAGCAGAGTGAATGAACAAACATGCAGTCATAGTCACCACATGGAAACTATACATAGAAAAAGTAAACCAGAACTATACGTAATACGATGGATGAATCCTAGGAACATAATGTGTGGATACATACATGTATATATGTATATAGCAAAAAATGTATATATACATATATACACATACATACACACGTATACACATATGTATACACACATACATATATGTATACATATGTATGTATATGCATATGTGTATACATATATGTATATACGAATATTAATATATCCTATATATACCATATATACATATGAACGTATACATATATACATATATGTATATATATTCGTATTCATACGTATTCATGTATACGTATATATGTAGTAAAAATACAGTATGATTCCCAGGTGCCTGGGTGGCTTAGTTGGCTAAGCGTCTGACTTTCGCTTAGGTCATGATCTCACGGTTTGTGGGTTCGAGCCCCGCATCGGGCTCTGTGCTGACTGCCAGCTCAGAGCCTGGAGCCTGTTTCAGAGTCTGTATCTCCCTCTCTCTCTGACCCTCCCCTGTTCACGCTGTCTCTCTATCCTAGAAATAAAAATATTTAAAAAAAAATACAATATGATTCCATTTATGTAAGACTTAAAACTTACAGGCTAAACAAATTTTTTAGGGCTACAAATATAGTGGTAAAAGTAGGTTAAAAAGAAAAGACATAATAATCACAAAATTTAGGATGGTGATTACCTTTAAGGGAAAGGGAAGAGGGCGGATTAGGGGAGAAGCATGGAAAAGATTCAAAGGTGACAGGCAATGCTCTCTCTTCAGCAGATGCTCACGTTTTCTTCTACAGATCCTATGTAAATATTTCATAAATTTGACTCTGTATTTACCAATATGTGTGTGCATGCGTGCGTTTTAAATGGAAAAGCAACATAACCACCACCACAAAGGGAGTGGGGAAAAAGGGTTTGGAAACCACAGGAAAGGGTCAGGGGACAGCAATAAGCCTGTACATCATGTTTTCACTACTCAGCACTTTTTTTTTTTTTTAAGCGTGGGCACTACGACTGAATTCTCACGTTGTTACATAAATTCTGTAATACTCTGTCCTCCCAAACTCCAGTAAGAAGAGGCTTTTTTTTCTCCCTTCACTTTTTAGAATGAAGTGTTCCCCTCTGTTTCCCACTGGAAACTCCTCTCTCCACAGGGTGTACTGCGTAGGCGGGAAATGATTATTTTAAAAGCTGGCCAACATCAAATAATCTTGAATAATGAGGCACTGGAGGAAAGAGAAATCCACTAAGAAAAGGGTCAGAGATTTTTCCATACAGATTTTCCATGGAACCCACTGGCGCATCCGAGCTCCCGAGGCCCGGCCCTGGCAGCCAGCAGGGAAGGCGGAGGCGTCTGCTGGCGTCTGGCGCGGGGCTTGCCCAGGTGCCCTTCCATCCAGACGGGCCTTGTCTTCCCGGGGCCTCTGGAGGCTGCGTGGACCTCGAGCACCTCTCTTGCACGCTTCCTCTAGACAGGTCCACAGCATGGGACGTGTGCGGTCATTTCCCTGCCATTCTGCCGGCAGCAAAACGGGGCAGGATCCTTGGTCCTTCTGTGTTTCGAGGCCGAACCACACATCCGCGTTCTCAGTGGAGGCCCTGGGTCTCGACACGTTCTCCCGAGAAGCAGCAAGGAAAGCCAAGGCCGAAGGAGGCGCGCCCGTCCTCTACTCCTTACTGGCCATCTGCAGAGCAGGGGCTCGGCGCCCTGCTGGCCTGCGTGCAGACGCCACTGCGCACTGCCCGCGGCTGTCGTTGGAGACGTCCGAAGTCACCGCGCACCGTCTTCGGCTCTGTCATTGGAGACGCCCGAAAATCACTGCGCACCGCCCGCGGCTGTCGTCGGAGACGCCCGGAAGCCGCCGCGCACCGCCCGCGGCTGTCGTTGGAGACGCACGGAAGCCACCACGCGCACCAGGCCGTCGGGGATGTCCGGAAGCCCTCCCAGGCTGGCCGCACGTCTTGGCTGAAGTGGCCTCTACTTGCTACAGCAGATCTTCCTCTTACCTTCTGCTGTGACCAGTCACTGACTCCGCACTCCCCACAACACCCTGGTGTCCTGTAAGGCAGGGGTCAAGGCCCATTCACCTCCCTTTCTGCCAAGGGCTTGGCATCCGGCATCTGTGCAGAGAAGATACTTGACAGAGGTCGGCCAAGCTGATTTCCTGTACCAAAAGAAACTATCATCTGGGCACAAGGCCTATGAAAGTATGAACATTTAGACCCAGGACTGTTCACCTAAGATCAAGAAAATGAAATTGTGGATAAAAAGTGAAGCACATTTTCACATTCAAATGATAGCAAAAGACATTACTACACTCCTTATCCTCATACATTAGCGGATCCAAACTATGGAACTAGCAGAAGTTTAGTCACTGCTAATCTGAGATGAGCCTAATTCCATGGAACCCTACGCTGGAAACTGGGCCAACACTTAACGTCGTTTCCTGACTGCAAGCGTGCCCGCCAGGAAGGCGGAAATCCAGCAGGACTCAAGAGAGGTATCTGAGTGTTCAACCCTGACATCCTTCCGAATAAGGCTTCACCGCCCCGGCTGCTCCCCTCAATCCTGAGCGCACCCGCCAGCACCCTGCGGACACCAACAGGGGGGCAATAAGCGCGGCAGACGCGATCCCCGCACAGAATGCGCTCGTGTGCTGTCGATTATTTGTAGGTTGAATAATCACACAAATAAGCACAACTAAAAGTGCTGTTACAAGGAGAGCACCCCGGACTCCTTTCCTGGGCCAGGGGCCGCTGTGGGGAGCAGCCAGGCTGCTGGTCTGTGGAGGCCCAACAGCCTAGCTCACCGAATCCGCGCTTCAGGGAAATCCCTGAACGGCATTCACCTCAGACACCAGCAGCTTCCCGCACCTGGGGGCCGTGGGGGTACCGCACACGCCGGCGGCAGGACCCCAGGCAGAGGGCCCTCCCCTCGACGGGGGCTGGCACTGAGGGGCCCCACACACGGGATCCTAGGTGTTCCTCACAAGGGCCCAGGAAGACTGGTGCAGAGCAGGACAGTGATGCCCCAAAAAGGGGAACGATTTCCAAGGGGCTCCACTCCCACACCACGGGCACCACTGTCACGGACACTGCTCCTGTGACCCCCTCACGGGCGCACCTGAACACCAGCCTCAGACGCAGGATCAGGTCACGAGGCACACCGGCCCACACAGGCAGCTCAACCCTGGGCCAGCCACCCCTGCCCTCATCGAGGCGTGGCCTGGGACTGCTTCCGGTTCCCACCACCCGTCCTCTCCATCTCCCAGGCCACGTCCTCATCCTCACAACACCTGACAGCGGCTGCTTTGCCAGCCTCACAGGGCGATTCAAGTTCAGGGAGAAAATGGGTACAGACACACCATTTGGGAACATTTAGATTCGTCGTCTGAGCCTCAGCAATGGACTCTAAACCTGATCAAACTTGATGCAGGTTACCTTTACACTGCACCCAAAATAGACTGCAGTCAGACAGAAATTTCTCGAAACTTGAACTTTAAGTAGCCTGCTTTGCAGGAGGGATACAAACCCTCAAGGAAGACTCAGTAAATTCCAAGTCTGAGGGAGGCTGTCAGCTGAAACTACTGTGAGCAAGCCTGTGAAATCAATCAAGTTAACAGCCCACCTCTCTCATTCTATTTAAAAAGGTTTTAAAAGCTCCCAGCTTGAAAGCCAGTAAATGGAAGAACTGGAGCAAATCTTCATGGAAACCAGAGCTAGAAGCCAACTGGCGGCTGCTTCTACAATGGCAAGGCCTCAGTCACAGGAAGCGCTGACTCTTCCCACGCATAGAGACACCCGTGTCTTTGCCCACGTGCGGACAAAGGCCCAGAGTGCAAAGGAAAGAGAGAACATGGAAAGGCAAACGGAGGTCTTCCTGAATTGGTGCAAACCAGGGGTCACCGAGACAGAAAACTGTTAACGGGGCCGCTGAGTCGTGACAGCCGCTTTAGAAGCTTGAGGATTACTGTGAACAGTGCTAAATGCACCTCGGCCACTCAGGTCTTCTCAAGTTAATCCAGGCTGTCGTATTGTTAAGACACAGCGTTGAAATGTAACTGTTCTCATCAGGAAACGCGTCACACATGAGAACGGGGAAGGCCTCGGAAGAACGGCGGAGGCTGCAGAGCAGAGCTGCTGGCTGGAGCCTGGGCCGGGTCAGCTTGGGTGGGGCCCCTGTTCTACTCCTCAACCCCTCCCCGCTCAGGTCATGCCGGGAGGGGACTAACCCCCTTTAATTCCCAAAGCTACGTTAATTAGCTTTGAAGTAACAGGGACCAAAATAGGGCCTCTAGACTCCAGTATTAGGAAAAGCTGTTTTGGGGCGCCTGGGTGGCTCAGTCTGTTAAATGTCTGACTTTGGGTCAGGTCATGATCTCCCGGTCTGTGGGTTCGAGCCCCACATGGGCCCTGTGCTGACAGCTGGGAGCCTGGAGCCTGCTTCGGATTCTAAATCTCCTGCCTCTGTCTCTCCCACACACACGCTCTGTCGCTCTCTCAAAAATAAATAAAAGATTAAAAAAAATAGAAAAATAAAAGAAAGGCTGTTTCTGAGGAAGACGATATTGATTTATGATTTTATCTTCAGGATATAAAAATATCTACTGACTCTTTACTCTGTAACAAGTCTTTTACTGACGTTTTATCTCTAATCAGCACAATCCTCTTCAAGGGTAAACTGATCTCACTTTATGGATGAGGAAAACTGAGGCACAGCAAGGGTAAGTCACAGGTCACACAGCACGAGGGGCAGTGCAAGGAGACCCGCTCAGGCCGTCTGAAGCCTGTGTGCTTTAGCAAGAGCACATCCCAGTGGGGCCGCAGACCAGAGTCCTGTGGACGGTCACCCGGCTTTGTGAGCTACGAAGCACACTCAAGAGTATTCAGATGACGGCCTCACTGTGCCTGCCAGGGTTTAACGAGCACACCGACGGTTACACTTCAGAGCAGGGACCACGTGCCCCTTCCCTCCCAGCTGAGAATCATCTTCAAGCTGCTGCTGCTGCTGCGGTCAGTAAAGGGAGGCCTGTGTGGCACACTGAAGTGGCCGCTGCCCCAATACGAGTCCTTCCTGTGTTTCCAGAAACTTCACATTGGCGGCTCCGGCCCCGGGAGACCCCACAGACCCCAGCATGTACGTACTCTCATGTCCCCGTGCGTTAATTTCTTCCTGGAGGCTGAGCACACTGGTCAGGTTGATGATCCTCCTCCGCGGGGTACAAGCTGCCGTCATGTCCGTCCGGGAGTCGCCTTCTGCCATCTCCACATCCAGGCTTTCCCGGGGCCTCTTTCTGTAATGAAGAGAAGGAGCCCATAGATCACCACTCTTAAAAACAAATTTCACGGACACGTCTTGAGAAGGGAACGGCTGCGCGTGCTGGCTCTGCACGTCGGGGGTGGGTCCCTGTGCGGCCACAGGCGGGCAGGACTGGCCTGTGCTCCAGCGCGCTGTGTTGCATGGCCCTGCGACCGCGGGACCTAGGCATCCCCTGTGCACTGCAGGGCCTCGAGCTGGGCGCTGGCCTCCGTTCCCTGTTCAGCCTCCATCCAGCAGGAACAGTGCCAGCTCCACGCCTGCCCTCACCACGCCTACTTCCTAGCTGGAGAGTCAGAAGAACGCAAACAGCTCATTCCAAGTGGCAGCAAATACCAGGAAGAAAAGTAAACCCAATGATGGGGCAGGGGGAGGGCCTCTCATCACCTTGCAAGAGGTCTTGCTTTGTCACCCCAGGTGACGTATAAGCCCCGGGGGACAAGATGGCAGAGCCTTCCTAGGCCCAGAGCACAGGCAGTTCAGGCCAGGCACATAGCACTGTGGCCAAGCACCCAGAGGGACACAGAAGGCGGGGGACTGTTGGGGAGGCAGGGCGGATGCCCCCAAGTGCAAGGGGAAACGTTGGTTTTCAGCTGATGAGTGACACAATTTCATGTCTGGTTTCAAAGATTTCTTTCAACCGCTGTGTGGTAAAGAGGTGGTGGTGTTCCGTCCCCCGGGACAAACAGAATCCCAGCCCTGCCCTGTGGGCTGCGAAGAGCATGGAACAAGTGTGTGTGCATGTCCAGCACAGGCGGCTTCTCTGCCGTGGCAGTGCCCTTCTTATTCTCTGGAAGCAGCCGCACAAGTTGTCATGCCAGGCGGACATGGCGACGGGCAAACTGGGGTCCCCTAACTCGTCTAGGTCCCAGCAGGCCCTGTAGCGCCGGGTGGCAGCTGCCGTGCGGGTGGGCAGCCCGGGCAAGTGCCTTCACCCCGCGCCCAGGGGCAGGACAAGCCGGCAGGTGAGGAATGTCCGCCTGAGGTCCCAGCGCCGCGCTTTGCAGGGCGCATACTGGGGACGCAGCTAAGTGACAACTGTCATCCCCACCGCCAGCCTGTGGGCTTACCAGGAACTGGGAAAATGCATCTTTGCTGGGAGGGGGGGAAGCAGCTTGGGGCGGGATGGAGGAGAATGCTCCCCCAGCCACCTCTGCTGCTGACGCTCGATCAAAATCCAGTACTGAAAATATAGGAGAATCTTCTGATTTTTGCTTTCTGATGTGTTTTAACCCGTGCTGGGAACCATGGACATGTAAGATACTTCACACGCTACCGGGTGGGGGACTCTGGAGCCAGGGTCAAAGGCAGGGCACCATCCCCCTGGGGTCAGAGGCTGAGCCAGACGGAGAGGCCACAGGCGGCTCTCCCGCGGCCAAACCAGCAGAGGCGCGCTGCCCCTCCCGAGGTGCATACCTGGGGTTACCTGGGCTGCAAGGGGGCCCCCTCTTCTCTGCCACGTCCCCCTCCAAGCCCTGAGGCGCGGCAGGCTCCTGGGGTCCGAGCGCCTCCTGGTCCTGCTGCCTGGCCCGGCCGCCCGAAGCCTCCGTCCCCTCTCCCGGGACCGTGGCCGGCGGCTGCCCGGACACGGCCTTGCCTCCGGGCTGCAGAAACGCATCGAGCTTCTGTTCCCGCGAGTCTGTGCGGACCATCTGGTGGGCATAAACCTTGTCGCCGCCTCCGGAAGTGCTCGAGGAGGTCACACCCACTGTGGATTTCACCACCTCCCCAGAGGGGCCAGCAAGACCTGGTAGTAAAGTCTGGGTCAAAAAAGAAGGAAGCGGGTTAAAAAAATTTTTTTTAAGCAAGTAAGATTCTTGGCCACTATGACCTTTCAAGGTCAGTGGTATTTAAGTCACACATGATTCATTCTATGTTTGATGCTGAACTCTTACTGTATTCAATCTTATACATTTCAATAAAGTAGAATCCATTAGAAAAACCCCTAAAAACAGGGGCAGTGGGAAGACTTAAATATGAAGTCAGTCAGTCCACGTCCCAGGGGCACCTGGCTGGCTCAGTTGTAGAGCATGCAACTCTTGATCTTGGGATTGTGAGTTCAAGCCTTGAAGTGTAGAGATTACGTCTAAAAAATCTTTAAATAAAAAATAATAAAAATAAAAACACAGAACCAGGTACAGCCATCATTCCAGAGGTAGGTAGAATACAGAGGGAGTTCTGACCAAAACTTGAACTTTAAAAGACATACCAGTAAAAAATTCAAATATTCAACAAAATCCTTGTAATTCTAAAATTGGTTTGAAATGGGAAATATTAAAGTTCTCCTATTTTTGTCTTTTTTTCCCTTCCATAAGAGGATTTCACATTTTTTATTGTGGAAAAATACACATGAAGCTCACCATTTAACCATGTTTAAGTGTACAGCTGTGTGGCATTAAGTGTGTCACATCCCTGTGCAGCCATCACCGCCACCCGACTCTAGAACTTTTTCATCCATCCAAACGGAAACTCTGTCCCCATGAAATAACCCCCCAACCTCCCCTACCCACCAGCGACTGGCAGCCGCTAGTCTATTTTTAAATTTACGTATTTCCTAGCTCTGTCTGCTGGCAAGGCCTAAAGCCAACGACCACCCAGCAGCAGTAAGGACCCCTGGCCTCCAGATTATAGGCTCTAAATACCGCCCCCACTAAAATAAACCAGCTCCTTGGAGAAATGGCCAATTCCAAGTACAGAGTGAGCCCACATCTTCTTCTCCTGCCGGAAGCAAGGAAACTATCAGAGACTAATGGACGTGGGTCAAAAGGACAAGAGCAGCAGCTTGAGGGGGACTTTGCTGGTCTGAGATGGGAAAATTTGAGCATCCAAAATAAAAATGACTCTATTTAATTAAATGATATAGCTTTGTTAACAGTTACGATAAAATACTGAAAGAAAAAGATGGGGAGGGAGAGACAGAGAAAGACAACGAGAGACAACAAAGTCATTAAACATCACTGCAGATCGCAAGGACACCAACTCATTCCTTTGCAAATTGATAATTAAAGAGGCAGAATTCAGCATTCAGCCTTACTTTCTAATACGAACTGTATTTCAGGATAATCAAGAAGCTCTAACAAATGAGAGAAAGTTACTGTATAGAGAAGAATTACAGTTCGCTACTGTAGAAAAAATGATAAAAACAGAAAATCATAATCTTGCAATCCGAGTGAGATACCAGATTCAGGTAATGGTCCTCAATGAATGCTGAAACCACTCGGCTAAATGTTCCTGGAGAACAGAACAACGAAGGAAAGAGCTTCACCAGCTGAACCCACGGATGGGTCTCATCGCCAAAATGACACAGTCGGCATGCGCCTCCTGCTGGGATGTGGCAGCAAGTGCACGGCCAACACTCGGTGCTTTAACTGGGAGTGTGATTCTGCTGGTTTACCGGGCTCCCAGTTTACAGGAAATGTGGAGATTAGAGTGACAGATGTCCCTAAGAAGCAGCGGTCAGCCAAACAAAAATGTGCATCATTCTACAGGAAGCCTTTAAAATAAGCAAATAGGAACAACAAAAGATTGTACAGAGATCTTCTAGTTTCAAAGAGACGTAAAAGAGACTTTAAGATACGTCAACTAAATATAATGAGTGGAATTTAAATGCATACAAATTTGAACAAATCTACTTGATAAAAGGGTCTTTTTTGGACAATTGGGACATCTGAATATGGGCTGGATATTAAATATTATTGTTAATTCTGTTATGTATAAAAGAACATTGTGATTTTATAAAGAAAAAAGATTTTAAAAGCTTAATGAAGTACTAAGGAAAAAAGTATATGCCTGGAATGTGCTTTAAAACACTCTTTTCCTCTGGGGCGCCTGGGTAGCTCAGTCGGTTAAGCACTGACTTCGGCTCAGGTTATGATCTCATGGTTTTTGAGTTCGAGCCCCATGTTGGGTTCTGTGCTGACAGCTTGGAGCCTGGAGCCTGCTTCAGATTCTGTGTCTCCCTCTCTCTCTGCCCCTCCCCGTCTCATGCTCTGTCTCTCAAAAAGTAAATAAACATTAATAAAAATACATTAAGAGAAAACTCGGAAACATTAAAAAAAAAAAAAAANCCTGATTCTGGATCTCCCTTTCTCTGCCCCTCCCCCACTCACACCTCTGTCTCTCTCTCTCTCTCCCTCAAAAGTAAACATTAAAAAAACAACTCTTTTTTCCCACCCCCAAGTGAGAGAGGGAGAGAGAAAACAAATATAGCAAAATGTTGGTTGTTGAAGTTGCGTGATAAGTATATGGATAATTTGTGTATTATCTACTTCCATATGTACTTAGAAATACTCAATGAGTTGGGTAATAAAAAGTCATATAAAGCAGATACTTTGCTCAAAAAAAAAAATCCACCTCTTTCTTCACGGACAATATAAAACCCTTGCAATGCACACAGGCAAGTGAAGTAAACGCAGTTGACCCTTGAGGAAAGCAGATTTGAACTCCGCGGGCCAACCTACACGCAGGGTATTACAGTTCGGTACTCTAAGTGCGTTTTCTCTTACGATTTTTTTAATAACCTAAGTTTCTTTTCTCTAGCTTACTATATTGTAAGAATACAGTATGTACCATATACACAAAATGTGTATTAATCGACTGTTTATGTTATTGGTAAGATCCCTAGTAATGAAAGGTCTTGGGGAGTGAAATCTTACATGCAGATTTTTAACCGCACAGGGGGTCAGCCCCCCACCCCGTGCTGTTTAAGAGTCAATTATATTTGCTTCATGTGCCTGCATCATATGCACGGGAGTGGGAATTAACACAGCTACTTCGCAGACAGCAAGTTTCAAGTCCAGAAAAGTGAAGTACCTTGACGGAATTGGAAGGAACCCAAGAGCCCCCGGGGGTGCCTGATTTCCACACCAAACGGTTTCACCAAAACCAGGGCTCAAAATGTAAGCCCTGCGCAGTGCTGTGCAAAGCAGAGCTGGGAAGTCGGGGAGAAGGTATTCTGACACCTCCCAGGAGTGGGGACGGCTCTGAACTGGGACCCCACCACACACGGCAATGCTCCAACTACACCAACAGAGGCAGACCGTACTGGGGCCTCACCCCCGCGCGCACGGCCTCCCCCCAACAGGCCGCACTGGGGCCTCACTCCCGCCGCACACGGCCTCCCCTCAACAGGCCCACACTCCGGTCTCACCCCAGCCACACACGGCCTCCCCCCAACAGGCCCGCGCTCCAGCCTCCCCCTGGCCGCGCGTGGCAGCGCCTGGGAACGCCGTACAACTACTGACGTGCCACCTGGGGCCTGAGCTCTTGTGTGGGGAAGGCCTAGGCAGGTGACTCTCCTGGCGACCACAGTAAACCCTGGACCCTGGAACTCCAAAACCTCAGACACGCATCCTCCTGGCCTCCCTCGGGCCTCTTCCTCGATGTTTCTCCAGCCAGAGATACTCTTTTCACTCCTCCTCCCCTCTGCCCGTCCCATTCCTACTCAGCCCTCGGGTCCCAGTCTCTGCGGCGAGAGCCGGTGTCGGGTGCCAGACAGAGGCAGCCGCAAGTCAGGCCCAGGGCTCACATTCTAGTACCTTCCTGCTTGGGTTCAAATCAGGAGGCGTTACCAGAGGAAATGCAGCACAGGAGACCTGGGGAAGACAGCCTGGAGCAACATGAAGTCCGAGCGCCCTGTGCGTGGGGGGGGGGGTTGGCCGGCAGCGCGCGGCCTGGCGGGGCGCCCCCACCTGGGTGAAGTACGTCCGGGACGCGCTGGAGCCCAGGAGCCTGCCCTCGACGTGCTGCTGCACCCGCTCCAGGATGCTGTCCTCGTGCAGGAAGTGAACCTCGTGCTTCGTGGGGTGCACGTTCACATCCACGTTCTGGGGGCTGATCTCCAAACTGGCGGGTAGGGCGGGGGAGGGAGAACAATTAGCCGGCGTGACCCGCATTCTCAGGCCGCGCAGCCCCGGGCACTCAGGTCATCGTTCTCTGCCGCACCTTCCTCGTCTGTAACAGGGACATGACCCACGGCGGGGGTCCCGTGCGTGTGAAGCGCTTTGCGTGGACCTGGCGCAGTGCTTACGGTCAGCTGCACCTCCGTCCCAGACCCAGGGGCAAGTGGCGCAGCCGGCCTGCACGGCCCTCTCCCCGGGACCACGCACCTGGCCCTGGCCCCCGCTTACTTTTTGTGTGAGAGGATCAAAACAAAAACACACGAGAGAAACTTCTAACCCTAAAACCTAACACAAACTCCAGTTTAGAGGCCATGCCGGCCATCACCTTCCTGCCTCAGCCCCAGATCCACCTTTCACCGTGTGCTCCGTGACCACAATGTGGGTCTCTGTCCGCAGAGGGCACTGGAGGGACCCTGGGGAGGGAGGGGGGCCGGGTGGGGGCACGAGACCCGCCACCCACCCGTTTCCCCAACACAGTGGCCGGCACATGGGAGGTGATCAGTGAGACTCTGCTGCGAGAGTGAGTACGTGAAGGAAAGCTGTGCCCTCTGCTGTGAGAGGGGACAGAACGGCCTCTGCCAGCAGCGCAGGGGACACGCCGACGGAGCCCCAGCATGCCCATCTCTTTACGAGGGCAGCGGGAAGGGCTCCCTGTGAACCTTCGGTGAGGGGTGTGCGGACACTTACCTGAGGTACAGGAACGGGTGTGTGTTTTTGGGCAAATAAGCCGCATACACGGTTTCGATGGCTTTTCTTAAGGACGCGGACTCTACCAGCCGATCTAGAAAATAAAAGGAAAGAAGGCAGCTCAGAACCATCCTGAAGGGAGAGGTGACAGGTGCATGTTCGTGCCACGCCGCGAAGCCACTCAGGGAGAACACCCAGGAAAGAAGGACCTCTTTCACCCGCTGCTCCCACTGTGGGCTCGGGCTCTCTATGCTCACCCAGCCACAGCAGCACGGGAGGGCGGGAAACTCTGCCTCCGCCTCCCCTCCCACGATCAGTCCAGGCCACCCTGCTGGGCACAGCAGGCAGCATGCCTCTGGCTCACAGACTTCTCGTACTGGCTGCCTCACACGTGTGCCATGGCTAGGGGGCGCCGCGCTGGTGACTGGGTGAAGTCCAGTGCCAGGCGGTGAGCACCACCAGAGAGGTGTGTGCTAGGTGGGGGGAGGAGGGAGCAATCAACTCTGCCTGGGTACCGGGGAGGGGTATGTTCCAACAGTGGGGTGTCCCGACAGAGTGGCAGGGGTAAGAAAGAGCCATCCGGGCACTTCAAGCCGCACAGATAACTGGATGTACCCTTAGGGTGACTCAGGAAGTGAGGCAGGCGGGAAACACTAGAAGATGGGGGGTTAAGACAAAAATCAGAGGAAAATCTATTTTCAGAAAACACAACCTTCCTTTCTCCCCGACAGATGACCCACTGGTGACCTGCCCCTCTGGGTCGGTGCAGCCAAGGACACGTCCCGGGACTTCCTTTCCAACGAGAAGGGAGGCCGTGACCGTTCTCGGAGTGCTCGGCAGCCTGCAGCCCTCAACAACGTCGCTGTGCTTGGTGACGTGTGCCCTGAGCACACGAGCAGGGGCAGGTGTGGGCTCCTGGCAGAAGGCAGCCAGGGCCCCTCTGCTGCGGCTTCTGGGCTGGAGACGCGCTGAGGGCGTGGCCCTTGTCCCACACCGGAGTGCGAGCACACAGTAGTGCGGAGACAACCCAACCGTACGCCTGTGAGTGTGGCCTCCCTGCTTCCGGGGACCTGGTCCCAGACCAGACTAGCTACGGCTGACGCACAGCCCGTGCAGTGAGCAGCTCGCCAGAAGCACAGACATGAGCTATGCACCCGACACGGACACACATTTCTGCTGGTCTATCTGGTAGCCAGCACATGTGTTAAAATGCAGTGATTCTTCATGCACAGAAAACACACATGAAAAATAATCCGGGGGCGCCTGGGTGGCTTAGTCGGTTAAGCGTCCGACTTTCGCTTAGGTCATGATCTCGCGGTTTGTGGGTTCGAGCCCCGCGTCGGGCTCTGTGCTGACTGCCAGCTCAGAGCCTGGAGCCTGTTTCGGTCTGTGACTCCCTCTCTCTCTGACCCTCCCCTGCTCACGCTGTCTCTCTCTCCTAGAAATAAATAAAACATTTATAAAAAAGAAAAGAAAAGAAAAACACTTCTGAGCTCTGATAAGAGCAAACTTTGTTACACGTTAGGCTTTACTCCTTCTTAATAAAGTAGGAAAAACCCTACAGTTATAGATCGGTTAACAGAATGTGTCTGTAAAATATGCTCTCTTCCTTCTTCTATATGGCTTTGAAAACTGCTGTAAAACACGTACAATCTAGGGGCACCTGGGTGGTGCAGCGTCCGAATCTTGATTTCAGCTCAGGTCATGATCTCACAGTCATGAGATCGAGCCCCACATTGGGCTCTGCGGTGACAGTGTGGAGCCTACTTAAGATTCTCTCTCTCCTTCTATCTGCCCCTCCTCTGCTCATGCACTCACACTCTCAAAAAAACAAAAACAAAAAAACCATGTACAATCTGGGACATTTATAGCTGGTTATCATTACGAGTGGAGAAGAAGAATATACCATTTTCCATGGCAAGCAAACAAAACCATGATGGTGTATTGCTTTGAACAATAAAGGTAAAGGATCTATATGATAAAAATGATACACAGCGGGGCGCCTGGGGGGCTCAATCGGTTAAGTGTCTAACTCTTGATTTTGCCTCCGGTCATGATCTCACAACTCATGACATGGAGCCCCGTGTGGATTCTCTCTCCCCCCTCTGCCCCTCCCCTGCATGTGCTCTCTCCTTTTCTCTCTCTCAAAATAAAGAAACATTAAAAAAATGGTAAGTACTGAACAAACGGAAAGATGCGAGATGCATTTCTGGCTGGAAAATTAAAAACCAAATCAGACCCACTTGTAGTTCCCGGTCAGTTTCTCAAAACCATATAATATGTAATTAAGTAAAAAGCAGCAGAACGCAGAACAGTTATTTATGTAACAAGTAGCGATCATGTAAACAATAGGCTTGCAGAGAGATAAGAGTGGAGAGGAAATTCACAAAAATCCAAATTCATCTGGCTAATCTCCTCCCTGATTTCTGGTACTGCTCACTGTATCATAAATCACTCATTCTTTAAAAAGAAAACTCCCAAGGGGCTTATCATCCATTTCTTTGCTAACGACATTGCCCACCCCCAAGGCACCTTCTCCCTGTGTCCTGCTGTGCAAGTCAGGGAGTCCTGAGCTCAGGCGAGAACATCTGCTGGGCCCGGCAGGTGAGGACGCTGTTCGGGCTCACGGACTCTGTGCTGCCCTCTCCCAGGCGGGCAACACACGGCCTCTGCGCCGGCCAGCGCTGGGCACGCATCAGGGGACTGAACACACGCAGGCCGGAAATTATAAATACTCCCCGACCACACCGCACCTGGGCAGGAGGGCTCCCTGCGTGTGATCACACCTGTGGGTTAGGGATTCTTCCACGGTCCCATAAAATTCCCTGCAGACAGACTTCCCCACACGGGTCTCTTCCACTTACGGTTGATGAAGAGTAAGAAGATGCACTTCTTCACTGAGTAGTTTGCGTTGGATATGTAGCCCTTCATTGTGAAGCCAAGGGTTTGATCCTCACACCCCACTTCTATCAGTTCTCTGGTTGGAAAAGAGAAATTCTGAGGCTTTTGAAAATAATGGAAAATTCAAACCGTATAAAAAAATTAGAGCTGGAAAATGAGGGCTCCTTCTCATAAATGAATTCTGCCAAATAAGGACCCGAGACTTGGTTTGTTGAGGTCCTATGGGCCCCCACACCCATGCATCTGTCCACCCACCCATCCATCCACTGTCCATCTGCATACCCACCTGCCCACCCAATCACTGTTTTCAAGACCTTATGTTATATGCCAAGCACGGCTCTGACTGCTGGGACATGATGACAAACCTAAGCTGTGAGGCCTTGTTTTACTGAAACTTCTATGTATCTTCGTAACTAAACCCCAAAGAGGAAACTCCAAAAGGACTCATTTCTACGGAACCCCTATATGAATAGCACCACAGTGGGGCTCGAGTTCGATGCTGCTCTGAGCTGTGCTTACGGGAGGTGGGTTAACAGGTGAAAGGAAGTCTTAGCCACGCTCCCCTCTGCCCGCAGACCTTCCCAAGTGCTGGGTCCTCTGCCTGGAAAGCTCCCTTTGACAGCTTGCGAATTCCTCCACACCCTTCGTGTCAGGGCTTATTTCAAAGAGGAAGTAACCACCTCTGACTGTCACTCTCTGTGACCCCGGGAGATTGTCCTGTGTGCCTTCTCTTTTCCCTTTGGCACAGCTGGCATAACCAGTCATGAACGGCATAACCCTTTCATGTGGCTTCCCAACCAGACAGGGGAGCTGGGAGGGCAGAGGCCCTAGCGCATCGCTCAGCGCAGCGCCCAGGGACCGGCAGGCACTCGCGGCAGGCGCTGGCCCATATGGGGTGATGGGTGCTCTGAGGCTCTGAGCAGAAAATACGGCTCGCACACAGTGAACCAGCAAACCTTTTCTTCCCCAGAGTATCTCAAGAGGCTGGCATTCTGGAAACACGCTTTGGGGACTGCCACTCAGTGGGGTTTCTAATGTCTTGTGGTCCCTAGGAATTTCCTGACAACTAATTCTGAGTCTTTAAATACAATAAAGAAGCTCATAGAAGTTTCCTTGTACAATAGAGTTCTCTCTCTGCTCTAGGAACACAGTTAAAAAAACACAATTCATTAACAATTAGAAAGAGAAGGGTAATTAAAAGCAATATGACCAGTCCCTAGTTTGGAACTTGGTTTTGCTCAAAGACTCAGTAATTTGTCCTCTGAAGGAGAAAACTGGGCTTGGGGACTGCTGCTGCTGCTTCCAAGGTTTCTGGAACACGCGAAGTCAGGGCTGTCCCCTCCATCCGGGGCGTGCCTGGCCCACAGCGGGCTCCCAGGATTTCTCCCCTCAGGTTAGGACACAGGCACTCTGGGCCTTGCGGAGTCCTGAGGCCTAACTAGGACTCCGAGATGCAGACGGTAGTTTCCACCAGCAGAGGGAGTGCTGTTTACAATGCAAACAAGCCCCCTGGGGCTTTCCCTGACCGTGCAGATTTGGTAACATTCACAAATCTGCTCACCACCAGACAGGAAAGTCTGTAAGGACAGGGAATATTTTATTTGTCTTTACATCTGTAACTTCTGGCAAAAAGCCTAACAAAGGGGAGGCAATTAATTAATAAATGTCGATGATCACAACGAAGTCCCACAGTGATGCTAAGGGAAGTCTCAGGAAAAGAGGCAACACTAGAAGAGGAAAAGGTTCTACTACACTGTAAACGCTATGAAGACAAGCTAGAGAGCACACACTGATTTGCAGCCAGAGCATCTGGGAGATAACCCGCGCCCCGGAAGTGTGGATTCCATGAAATAACGACTCCTAGAGCAAATGTGAACCATGGAAAGAAGCCTGCATGTTTCATTAAGGCAGGTACTACCTGGACGGATTCCCAAATAATGGGATAAATGATACACCAAGACATGGAGTGCAGATTTTTTAAAATATGAGTTATCAACATACCGGCTGACAGCATTTCCAAAGATGGAGCGAATATTGTCTACGGTCGTGGCGCCGGGCAGCGTTCTAACATCAGCCACGGTCTCGCCGTGCTGATGAACAGAGCAGAAGATAAAACTTATTGTCGCACAGCAGTGACTGAAACATCCTGACCTTACCTCCACAGGTGAGCTCTTAAAAAAACAATCCTTTCTCTAATACAAAACTGTCCCTTATAAACCAACCACTTACTTTTTTAACTGAGAAGCCAATGCCTGAGTTGTGTATTGAATACCTAGCATAGAAAGAGAAACAGAACAGTGAGCAAATGCACACTGTGAGGCAGAACTCCCTTTGGGTTAAATAAATCGGTGGGGTTACGTGCCTTAAACAAAGATACACACGGCCGAGAATATCTCCATATGTCACATCTTCCCCACAGGAAAATAAGCCAGCACACACATCACGGAGCCAACCCATGCCAGCTGTGGCAGAAGCTAAGAGAAACCAGGGTTTTTGGTTTTATAGGGTCTAAGGAGACTCTGGGGCTTTTTAACGCACTCCCCTCCCTGCCTACAGCATTACTCCCCCAGACCCGACAGGTCTGGGTGCTGCATCTTGAGAACCTGGCCTTTACAACCCCTGAACTCTTCTCTCTCTGAGCCCCTCAAGACACCCCCTCCTCATCCGCTTTTTCCTTGGCCTCCAGCCCTGTTCCAGCATCTTCCAGCCTTTTCCCAGTTGGCTATTACTTATCATTTCTCCCCCCCGTGGACCTCATGAACTGAAGGACTGTGTCGAGCAAAATGCACGTATTCGGCTAACAATTAGGAATTCACTTAACCACGCCTAGAACCAAAACAGCCAAGCAGAGCTCCCTTATTTCCGGGAGCTAATGTTTTGATGCTGATTGTACAACTCCAGGGAAAAGCAAAGAAACTTGAAGTATAAATCTGTTCCACTTTATTAGGAGTACAGGTTTTATTCATTTTGGAGTTTTGAGAAACACTGAAAAAGAGTTACCAGATCTCTGCTACAATCCAAGGACATGCAGGATGAGAGAGCCCATGCTGGATCCACTCAACCAGCAGGTGAAGTCAGTCTCCAGTGGACATAATGTTATTTCCCCCGCCCTGCCTTTCGCTTTCTTCTTGTAAGAGCCCCTAGCCTTCCTCTGGGAAACCACCTCTTCCCCATTCCACCTGATGTACCTGCAGCCTGCCAACCAAGGAATCTCCCACTGACAGAGGCGCCCGATGGGGGAACGCTGTCCCTGCCAGTCAGACGTACTCTCCAAGGAAACAGACACCTGAGTAGAGTCAGGAGAAGAATGCGAACAACTGGAGCAGACGACTCGTGCAGTAGAGCAACTGCTGACACTTCTCGCCACTTGGGGAGTCACGCTTAGCCTTCCAATAAATGTCCCTTAGGCTCAAGTCAGC
This sequence comes from Crocuta crocuta, assembly GCF_008692635.1. Taxonomy (NCBI): domain Eukaryota; kingdom Metazoa; phylum Chordata; class Mammalia; order Carnivora; family Hyaenidae; genus Crocuta; species Crocuta crocuta. Next base: position 887,328 of record NW_027528417.1, read on the forward strand.
TGGAGTTCGTCTGTCTTGCTTTCCACCAAAGAACCCTCACTGGCAAAGACCAACTGCTCTCTCCTGGGAGAGAGAAAGCCCAGAACTGGCAACTAAACCTTGATCGGCAACAACCCGTAGGCTAAAACACAACGTACTCTTTTCCACCTAGCTGGGCAACTGCTCTCAATTTATAAGCAGGGACGCATTTCTTTGGTGAGAACCACTTACAGACGTGGGACAGTACCTGCCAACAACTTCCAGAATTTTCCCATACTCCTCACTCGGATTTTTTAAAGCTTTCCTCCTTGTGGATATATTGTAAAAGAGGTCCTCCACCTGAAAAGAAGATTTTTTCCTTGTCACTTCACAGAAGTACGTGGAAATAAAGAAGCGAAGTGTCTACCGACAGCTGGCCGGCAGAGAATCAAACTACACTTACCAACAGTACAGTTCTGAGCACTGACTGGGGAGGGCAAGAGACAAGCCGGCCACGGTCAACAAAGGAAATAGATAAGATTTTTCCTGCTTCTCATTTCATTCACTGATTCCTCAAATAGGTGCCGGGGGCTCCCTCTACATCAGGCTCTGCTTCGTGCTGGGAGTGCGGAGATGAGCAAAGCACAGTCTTACCCACAGCAGCACACAGCTCACTGGGGCAAACAAGCAGCTTCACAAAGAACTGTACCATCACATGGCATCCAAACAAACGTGGTTTTCAAACTAAGAATAATTATAAAGTTTCTGAGACCATGTGGGCTTCTTGGAAATGGCGCTGTGTTCACCCTGGGTTGGGTACAGGGTATGTATTCACATGCCCTTGGAAGCACACACTCATCTCTGCCTCCCGCCTGCCTGCCTCATCAAGTGCAGGGCCAGGACCCTGTGGGGACATGAGCATCAGCTGGGGCTGGGGGTGGATAGCGGGTGCTTTACGGGATCACACATGGGAAGAGACCGAATGTGGCACCACAGACAACAGGCAGCGTACTGGCCTCCCTCTGACTGATGCCACCATCATATTACTCAGACGGCCTCTCAGTGGGCAGATATTCTTTGTTCCCTTTGACAGATGGGAAAGGTGAGGTTAAGGGACATTGAACAACTTGCCTCTGGACATACAACTATTGAGTTGGAAGGCTGAGACTCTGACTTGTGTCTTTCTGGAGCCAAGTTTAGGGTCCTTTTCATACCAACTACCTCGCCATTCATTTCATCCATCCCCATAAAAAAAGACGAGGGAGCAGACCGGCTGCCGTGCCTCAAAGGCCAGTAACTCTCCCCTTGTTTAGGCAGGAAGTACCTGCTGTTTCTGTGAGCTAGCAAAACTTCATTTTATTACTGCTCTGGAAACTCAGGGACAATTTTACTCCTTATTCCAACATTTACACAAGATCTTTTTCACCACCATTCTTACCGTGATCTGCGTCCCCTGATTGCCTGCACATGGTTTAGGAGGAGCTTTCAGCTTTCCATCGGAGTAACTGGCTCTTAGAGAAAATAATGAGATTATCAATAACCAACAGAAGCAGAGTACTTATCCAAAATGTATAAAAGAAAATGATCAACAACAGATTAAAATACAGCCATGTTATATATGATCTCTTTTTAAAATTTTTTTCCTGTTTAATCATTTTTTAAAAGCTTTTTAATCTTTATTTGAGAGAGAGAGAAAGAGAGAGAACACACAAGCATGGAAGGGGCAGAGAGAGAGGGAGACACAGAATCCAAAGCAGGCTCCAGGCTCTGAGCTGTCAGCATAGATCATGACATGAGTCAAAGTCAGATGCTTAACCTACTAAGCCACCCAAGTGCCCCTATTATATTGTCTTAATTAAGATTTACTTCTTTGTTTTTCTACTATTCCATTATCATTCCAATTGGATACCAAAAAAAAAAAAAAGGAAACCCTATTCTTCTAGCAATTTAGTTTTTAATTCCTGAGTTGTTTTTTAAGTTTATTTTTATTTATTTGAGAGAGAAATAGAGAGCAAACAGGGGAGGGACAGAGACAGAGGGAGACAGAATGCCAAGCAGGCTCTGAGCTGTCAGTACAGAGCACAATGCGGGGCTCAAAGTCACAAACCATGAGATCATGACCTGAGCTGAAATCAAGTGTCAGATGCTTAACCAACTGAGCCACCCAGGTGTCCCAGTTCCCAAGTTTTGAGCTACAATGCAAACTGCTTATGGTGAGAGTAAAATATCTTCAGTGATTCTGTAATCAGGTATGGAGGGGCTGGCGCATGACACACCTGCAGAGGCCCTGGTAATAAAGAAAGGCCCTGGAGAGAACCCTCAATCTAGGGACAGACTGTTCCCTAAAGTGTAAACACTGTGCTAAGTGATCTAGCGGGTAAAAGCACCACAGGAGGATGACAATTCATCTGGGCTCTAGGGAGGAACAGTTTCAGGGAGAAAGCAGGGAAGACCATCCAGGAAGAGCACAGAAGCCTGAGATCACGTGGCGGCGGGGGATGGTGGAGAGAAGCGGCTGGAAAGGTGGATGGCAAGCGCAGGGAGGGTGCTGTTCCGGGATGGCTCTGGATTCCAACCTATGTCAGTGGGTGGGAAGCGTCGGTGGGGGCCCGAGCAGGAGTAGAACAGAATTCCAGAGGGGAAGAAACAAGACTCCCAGTCTATTTCAGGAAGACGTTAACCTGTGAGAAGCAATACTGATCACATCCGCGCACGCAGATCCCAGGGCAAGTCTAGTTCAGAGTCCAACTCTCCTAGCAACAGTGCCGTATATTCCGGAATGCTCCTTTTTCCATTCCGTCCCATGTCTGTCTGTCAAAGGCTGAGAAACAGGCAGAACTGCTGTTGTTGGAGCTGATTTCTGTATTAATTTATGAACAATCTGTAGGATTAAAAAATTTCTTTTTACCGTACTCCTAGATGGGGTACCCCTCCCTGTCTTCCACTAGTAAATGGCCAGTGCTTACAAACACAAAGGTGTAACTCGGATTCCTCAAACCCTGTTTCTGTTCTGTTCCAAGGCTGTTTGTCAGCCTCTGAAAACTGCAGCCAGTGGCCCCCGGTGGAGGGCGAGCAGCACAGGCACACGCGTGTGGCCGCGAGCTGGTGGCTCACAAGGCAGCAAAGAAACCGTGAGCCTCCAGCACCCCCGCCACAGGCCTGTGTGCAGACAAAGCGCTGTCCTACTAACGTGCATCCACATCCACTGCCTCCTTGGAATACATCTGTGGAACAGTTTGTAGGCACTTACGTCACCCCTTACCTGTTGAGAAGCCATGAATAAGATCACTACCTGATAATCATCCCTCTGGGTTTTCAACTAATCCAGAGAGGCAAGAAAACTTTTTCAAGATCTTGGTCAGAGAAGACGGCCCGAGTGTGGAGACAGAGGTAGGGTGAGGCCGAGGCACAGGGACGCCTCCGCAGGGACCCGAGAGAAGCAGCCTCCGCGTACCTGTATGCGCACTTGGCAGCAGCTGTCTTGGTTGTAATGGTGACGTGAGCCACGTGGCTGATGCTGGCCAAAGCCTGAGGAAGAGAGAACATGGGATGAAAGAAAAGCTCACTGCTGGGTCACCCACTGTCACCTCATTAAAGGGGAAGGTGCTCTAAGTTGCCCCTTCCATTTTGTATTAAATGGCAACAATAAGCATTTTGCCCACTCACTTTCACAATGTGTAAAAAAAAAAAAAAAAAGGGTATCAAATTGAATTTGTGGCATATTACTAGGAGGAAAATATGTATTAATATTAATAAAAGTCCACGGGAAACACATCAGAGTATTTCTTTTCTTTTATTTTAAATCCAGTATAGGTAACATACCGCTCATTAACTTCAGGTGTACATGATAGGGAGTCAACAACTCGGTCCGTCACCCTGTGCTCATCATGGTAAGCGTACTCTTAACCCCATCACCTATCTCCCCCGTCCCCGCCCCTTCGCTAACCACCGGTTTGTTTTCTACAGCTCAGAGTCTGTAGACCGCCCTTTGCTTGTTCCTTTTGTTTCTTAAATTCCACATAGGAGTGAAACCATATGGTATTTGTCTTTCTCTGACTGACTCGTTTCACTTGGCATAACACACTCTAGGTCCATCCATGTGACTGCAAAGAAACACCAGGGTGTTAACGTGTTGGCAGCAAGTGCGGTCAGGCAGAATTACTGGCATGCTTCATAACATTCTCAATAACCTGCCTCCCAACAATGTGAACACTTGCCTTCATAAATGGGAGCACTCCGAGCAGATAATGTCGCACACTGTTACCCAAGGCTGTTTCCTGTAAGCACTTACGTGTTTAGAAATGCGAACTTAAGGTTATGAAACGGAGACAAAACAAATATTTAAAAAATGACCCCCCCCCACTTGCCTAGCTCACTGGAACCCCCTTCTCCTTTCTCAGGGGCCTCACAGCATATAAACCTGCAGGCAGGCACTGCGGCGGGGGCTGGGTGACAGAAGACGGTGAGCAGAGCCTGCGGCAGGCTCAGTTCATGCGCGGGGAACACGGCTCCGGCTCAGAGAGTGCCGGCTCCTGGCTGGACGTCCCCAGTTTGCACAGGCGAGGTAACTCTCATCACAGCAGGTGTGACGACCCTGAGCTGGGCAAGGCGGGCAGGAGGGACACGGGACACGCCGCTCCGGCACGTGGCCCACGAGGACGGCGTGCCGCGGGCGGGGCTCTGCTGCCATAGGCGCCTCCGCACCAGGACTGGAGCAAGTGCACAGGGGCCAGCTCTGGGGTCAAGCTCCGGGGTGCCGTCCCCCACTCAGCCACTCTCCAGCCGGGTGCCCTGGCCATCTCTCTCTCTTTCTTTTTTTAAGATTTTATTTTTTTCAGTAATCTATACACCTAACGCACTGCAGTCCTCCTAACCCTGGGGTCAAGAGTCACGCACTCCACCAGCTGAGCCAGCCGGAGCCCCTCTTAATACCTCCTAAGTGTCAATTTCCTCATCTGTACAACAGGGTAGTAATAGGACCGGGGCTGCAGAACCAGGGTCAAAAGTTGATGCTGACAAAGTGCTGAGAACCAGGGGCAGAACATAGAAATCCCTCAATAAATCTTCCCTTTCTTTTTTTTAAAAGAATTTTTAAAAATGTTTGAGAGAAAGAGTGCACCCTAGTGGGGGAGGGGCAGAGAGAGAGGGAGACACAGAATGGGAAGCAGCTCCAGGCTCTGAGATGTCAGCACAGAGCCCGACGCGGGGCTCGAACTCACAAACCGTGAGATCATGACCTGAGCCAAAATCGGACGCTTAACCGACTGAGCCCCCCAGGCGCCCCTAGTTCATGTGCTTCTTATCCCTCTTTTAATCTACAGGTTCTTGCTCCCTCCTCCCTCTTCCTTCTTTCTTCCTTAATTTGTTGAAGGAAACAAACAAGCCTTTTATCATGTAGTTTCCTGGTCTCTATCATTTACCACGCTCCCTTGCCTCCCATATTTTCTCAATACTGGCGCTTAGAGAGTATTTATCAGATTTACATTCGATTATCTGACCAAAAAAACTCCGTACGTGGTGTTGCATTCTCCGTCAAGAGGCACCTAACACCCTGTCAGGAGGGGAGGAGGGGGTTGTATCTGTAGATAAAATAAATTTCAGTGTATTAAGTATTTATGAACAATCTTTGGTTTTAGAAAACTGAATTTCATTAAGATTTTTCAATGTGCATCTATTTTACAAGTAAAAGTATCATATCTTATTTACCTCTGTGTTGAGAAGGGGCAGAAATATGATCACAGCCCCGGGGAATTTTT
>NW_027528417.1:893070-906994 GCF_008692635.1 Crocuta crocuta
GAACTTTTCACACATGTCTTTAATATCAAGCTTACCTCACCCCGGAAGCCGTAGGTAGAAATACTAGCTAAATCCTCAAAGGACTGCAGTTTGCTTGTGGTGAACCTCTCACACACAATATCCAGATCTTCTTTCTAGAGAAACCAAAAAATAAGTAAATAATTAGGTTACTCCTTTTTCCCCAATCTTGAATTTCCCTTTTCTTGATTGAATCCAAGAAGAACCCTCTTAGGAGAAGAGTTTCAAAATTAGCAGTCACTGTGTCACTTGGCATTCGGAGTGCGACACGGTCCCCGGGGTCCCTTCTAGCTCACTGGTTACATGTCTCATTTGCTGGTTCCTCCTCGTCTGACAGTGGAGTAAGCTGGCACTCCATCCTCGAACCTCTCTGCTGTCTACACCCACTCTCTGGATGAGTGCTCCCAGGCTCATGGATTTTAGAAAAATCATTTTTATGAGAAAACTTCTTTATTAAAAATCTACAGAGACATTTAATTACAGTAAAATACACATAACAGAAGTGACCATTTTAACAATTTGTTTCCTCTGACCCTCCCCTGCTCACGCTCTCTCAAAAATAAAATATTAAAAAAAAAAAAAGAAAAAAAAGAAAGAGGGAAACAGAATCCGAAGCAGGCTCCAGGCTCTGAGCTGTCAGCACAGAGCCCGACACGGGGCTTGAACCCACAAACCATGAGATCGTGACCTGAGCCGAAGTTGGACAACCGACGGGGCCACCCCGGCGCCCCGGCCGTTTTAACCATTGTGAAGTGTACAGTTCGGGGCCATAAGTACATTCGCACTGCTGTGGCACCACCCTCTGTCTCCAGAACCCTTTCAGCCTCCCAAACTGACACTCTATCCCCATTAAACAAGAACTCTCCACCCACCACTCCCCAGGCCCCTGGCCGCCACCATCCTACTCTCCAAGAATGGGCCTCCTCTAAGGACCTCCGACAGGAGGAATCTTACAAAACCTTTTGTGACTGGCTTATTTCACTTACCGCAATGTCTTCACGGTTCATGCACGTTGCGGCATGTGTCTGAATTTCAATCCTTTGTAAGGCTGAATGATATTCTATGACACGTCTATACCATGTTTTTAAATCTACTCACTTGGGGATACCTGGGTTGCTCCTACCTTTTGGCTACTGTGAATACACCCTGAACATGGGGGTACAAATCTCTTCAAGATCTTGCTTTCAATTCTTTGGAGTATATACTCACAAATTCTACTGAATCATATGGTAAGTCTGTTTAATTTTTTTCAGGGATCACCAAACTATCTCCCACAGAGGCTGCACTATTTTACATTCCCACCAGCAAGCACACAAGGCTTCCAATTTCCCTATAACCTTTATAATGCCTGCTATTTTATCTTAGTTTTATAACAGCCATCCTAATGGGTGTCAAATGGTATGTCATTTCTGCTTTTACTTGTATTTCTCTAATGGCTCGGGGTATTCTGCATCTTTCCCTGGGAGTCTCATAGTTTTTAATGCCATCAAAACACAATATGCTACATTTTTATCTCCACCCGCTAAACCTCTCCCCTACCCTGCAGACCCACACACTTAGTCCATTAACAGCCATCTTAAGTTTAACATGCTTCCAAATCAATTTCTGACCTGCCCCCAAATGCGTTTCTACCATAGGCTTCCCCATCAGTAAATGGCAACTCTTTTTTCCATTTGCACAGGCCAAAGCCTTGAAATCATTTTTTTAAAGTTTTTATTTATATTTATTTTGGGGGAGGGCAGAGAGAGAGAGAGCAAATCCCAAGCAGGCTCCAGGCTGTCAGACTCCAACCCACGAACCAAGAGATCATGACTTGAGCCAAAACCAAGAGTTGGATGCTTAACCAACCAGGCCACCCGGGCGCCCCAAACCTTGACCCTCGACTCCTCTTTCTCTCATACCATACACGAGCAAATTCTGAGAGCTCTGTCTTCATAATCAGTGCAGAATCTCACTACAACCAAGTAGGTCCAGGGCACGCTCACCGGTCTCCCGGACGGCTCCGAAAGCCCTCTCACTGCCTCTGTCCTGTCCTGCTACTGTCTAGCTTCCACAGTGTGGACAAATGGGTTCTTACAAAACTCACCAAACCATGTCACCTCTTCGCTCAAAGCCATTTAATAGTATCCCACCTTATTCCGAGTAAAAGCCAAAGATTTCACAACAGGCCACAAGGTCCTACATGATCAGCCTTCTTATCCTCCAGACCTCCTCTCCTGATGTTCCTCAGCTCCCTCACCGCGGCCGAGACACACTGGCCTCCTTGCTGGCGCTTACACGAGTCAGGCTTGCTTCCACTTTGGTGTTCTCTCTGCCCTTCATGTCTCCTCGACCATCTTCCTGAGTAAGTGTCCGGCTTGGAATAGGAACTCCACATCTATTTATCACTGGTACTGAAAATTTCAGTCACAAATTGAATCCACAAGCGCCCAGAGTTTCCGCAAAGAGGAAAGGCCCTGCCACTGCCTGCTGATGCACCCCTCAAAGCGCACAAACAGCCCGCTCCCGAGGGTTTACTTACCCGGATCCCCGTGCCGTTGTCTTGGATCTGAATCAACTTGAGGCCTCCCTCTTTAACAACCACTTGGATACTGGTGGATTTTGCATCTAAGCTGGCAAATCAAACAGAAAAAAATTATTGTTCTGTCCTATTCTGATGCACGTATTTTAATGAGACAAGGCGTAAGAACAAATTCCAGGTAAATACAAGGCTGTCTGATTAATGTGTTTCTCCTCTGTTTAACGGGCTCCGTGACTGCTGTGTGAGAGGGAGAAGAGAGAGGCGGGAGTGAGCAATCGTCGTTTCCATTAGGACATTTGGTACCCTTTCTGTTCCTCTGGGAAGGAAAGTGAAGTTAAAAGTCAGTTCTTTTACCACATGCCTGTTTCTTACCTTCTTCTCAACTGATTGCCATTTATGACTTCAATTTTATTCAGCTTTGGGTTCCCGCGGGACCCTAGTCAAATGTCACTAAAAATATGTGTGTATGTGTGTGTGTGTGTGTGTTTATACTAATACCCTTTCAAGAAAATACATTTTGTTGGGGGAAAGGAAAAAAATGGCAATACAGAAAATTCTTTGGGAAGCCAGTAAATCTTAGGTACTTTCAAAGAGTAGCCAACAATCACAAAAAGCACCAGCTACAGAAAACAAATTCAGTCTGTGGCCTGCATGAGGGAGAAAACTACTCTGCTCCTCGCGCAGAAAATTCTTTCTTCAAAAATAAGACAATGCGGTACTTAAATACCAAAGCCCTTTCTCAGGCGCGGCTGGAACACAGTGGNTTTCCACAATAAACCCGTGTGTGTGTGTGTGTGTGTGTGTGTGTGTCCGTCCCCTCTACACTGTTACGTTAGTTCCCCTGCACGGCCGTGTGTGTGTGTTTCCACAATAAACCCCCGTATGTGTGTGTGTGTGTCCGTCCCCTCTACACTGTTCCGTTAGTTCCCCTGCACGGCCGTGTGTGTGTGTTTCCACAATAAACCCCCGTGTGTGTGTGTGTGTGTGTGTATCCGTCCCCTCTACACTGTTCCGTTAGTTCCTCTGCACGGCCGTTTGTGTGTTTGTTTCCACAATAAACCCCCGTGTGTATGTGTGTGTTGTGTTTCCACAATAAACCCGTGTGTGTGTGTGTCCATCCCCTCCGCACTGTTCCGTTAGTTCCCCTGCACGGCCGTGTGTGCGTGTTTCCACAATAAACCCCCGTATGTGTGTGTGTGTGTGGTGTGTTTCCACAATAAACCCGTGTGTGTGTCCACAATAAACCCCCGGACACACCTACCATTCTTTGCGGTCCTTTTAGTGGATCGATTTTACGACCAACAGCTGCTGTCAACACGGAGGTAACGCGGAGGCACCCCACGAAGCTTCCAGGCCACCCCCACCTCTTTCAGGTCTCTAAGCTCTTCCTCCACAACGGGACACGCCTACGCTTCACAGTCCACGGGGCCCCCCACACGCTCTGGGGTCTTCGATGTGCTCCCCAAGGCAAGGTAAGGGGGAGGAAAACACGAAGTCGGGTCACTAACTCGGCAACCGGGGACATCACAAGTTAAACCCTGACAAAGCCCACCCGCCGGTCCGAAAATCTCGACAATTTTTTGGAATAAAACTCAAAATGAACTACACCCTTGGCTGAATGATTATTTTCGGAACAAACATAATACGCAAAAGACGGTATCTCTGAAGTATGAAGTGAGCTTCCCCTTCCGAAAATTTGTATGCATTTAAAACTTTTCACCTTCCACATATATAAACAAAAATCATCCCCCTTAACTAACGGCGCCATTAACCCAACGCTACGCGACGGCCGCTCGCGCCCCCCGCAACTCTACAAAAGTCTCGCGAGAGCGCTCAAGACTCGCGGTACCCGGGCAGAGAGAAGGCAGGACAGCGAGAGCTCCGGCGCTGTGGGCATGCGCCGTACACGCCTCCGCCGGGGGGCAGGGAGGCGTGTCCGCAACATGCCGAATAACGGCCGGTGAAGCCCTAGCCTCTAAGGAAGCCCGGCTCCACTCCCTCCCTACCAGTTCTCAATCATCTCCTTGATGGCATTAGCCGGCCGCTGGATAACTTCCCCTGCCGCGATGCGGTTCACCACGGTTTCGTCCAGCCGCCGAATAACCCCCGCTACGAGCGACATTTTGGCGCCACGGGAGCCCGAGACGCGTCGAGACGCTCACCGGAAGTGCCTTCAGCCAATCACCTCAGGGCTTCGTGCTCACATCTTTCCACCGACTCTGTTTACGCTGCCCTGTCGGACCTGCCCGCGGCAGCCGCCTCGGAGCGAGGGAGCTATTGATTGGGCAGCCGGCATGCCAGTCAAGTGTCCTAAGTCCGCGGGTCCCCGGCTCTCTCGGTCCCTCCCTAGCGCCCAGCTTCAGGCCGCCGGCTAGAAGGCAATGCGCCTGCGCGCTGCCCACTCTCCCATTGGCTCGTTCCCGGGCTAGGGACTACGAAATCGCCAGCCAATAGGAACGCGGGTGCCGTAGGCGGCGGTGGGTGTCCCCCCGCTGGGGTGATCTGGCGCAGAGCGGAGGAGGCGCCTGCCCCTGCTGCCGCCCGCGCTCCCCCTCTGCTTGCGGCCTCGCGGAGGTCGGCCCCATTCTCGCGGCCTGCAGTACGATGTGGATGACCCCCAAGAGGAGCAAGATGGAAGTCGACGAGTCTCGGATTTTCCGGCCCGAGTGGACCCAGCGTTACCTGGTGGTGGAGCCTCCGGAGGGCGAAGGGGCCCTGTGCCTGGTGTGCCGCCACCTCGTCGTGGCCACCCGCGAACGCGACGTGAGGCGCCACTACGAGGCCGAGCACGACTACTACGAGCGGTACGTGGCGGAGGGCGAGCGCGCGGCCCTGGTGGAGCGCCTGCAGCAGGGCGACGTGCCGGTGATCGCCCCGCTCACCCCCGAGGAGAGAGCCGCGCGCGCGGGCCTGGGGCTCGCCCGCCTCTTGGCCTTGAAGGGTCGCGGCTGGGGGGAGGGGGACTTCGTGTTCCAGTGCATGGAGGTGATGCTCAGGGACGTGCTGCCCGAGCACGCGAGCGTTCTGGACGGCGTGGATTTGTCTCCAGAGGTCACGCGGCAGAGGGTCCTCAACCTGAGCAAGAATCTACGCAGCCAGCTGTTTAACCGAGCCAAGGACTTTAAAGCCTATTCGCTTGCCTTGGACGACCAGGCCTTCGTGGCCTATGAGAACTACCTCCTGGTCTTTGTCCGCGGCGTGGGCCACGACCTGGAGGTGCAGGAAGAGCTTCTGACCATCATCAACCTGACTCGTCACTTCAGCGTCGGGGCCCTGATGGCGGCGATCCTCGAGGCCCTGCAGACGGCGGGGCTCAGCTTGCAGCGAATGGTCGGCCTGAGCACGACCCACACTCTGAGGATGATTGGTGAGAACTCGGGACTAGTGTCCTACATGAGAGAGAAGGCTGTAAGCCCCAACTGTTGGAATGTTATCCATTACTCGGGATTTCTGCACTTGGAACTGTTGAGCTCGTACGATGTAGACGTTAATCAGATCATAAACACTATATCGGAATGGATCGTTTTGATTAAGACCAGAGGCGTTAGGCGCCCCGAATTTCAGGCCCTACTCACCGAATCGGAATCGGAGCATGGCGAGAGGGTTAACGGACGATGCCTGAACAATTGGCTTCGAAGAGGGAAAACCTTAAAGCTAATATTTTCCCTGAGAAAAGAGATAGAAGCCTTCTTGGTTTCGATAGGGGCAACAACCGTCCATTTCACAGACAAGCAGTGGCTTTGTGACTTTGGCTTCTTGGTGGACATTATGGACCATCTTCGAGAACTCAGTGAACTCCTGAGAGTTAGTAGAGTCTTCGCTGCGGCTGCCTTTGACCATATCTGTACCTTTGAGGTCAAGCTGAGTTTACTGCAGAGACACATGGAAGAGAAAAACCTAACACACTTTGCTGCCTTCAGAGAAGTGGTCGATGAGCTTAAACAGCATCTTAAAGACGATCAAAAGATATTTGATCCTGATAGGTATCAAGTGGTGATCTGCCGCCTACAAAAAGAATTCGAGAGACACTTCAAGGACCTCAGGTTCATTAAAAAGGACTTAGAGCTTTTTGCAAATCCTTTTAATTTTAAGCCTGAATATGCACCCATTTCAGTAAGAGTGGAGCTAACCAAACTTCAGGCAAATACTAACCTCTGGAATGAATACAGAGTCAAAGACTTGGGGCAGTTCTATGCCGGCTTGTCTGCCGAGTCTTACCCAATCATCAAAGGGGTCGCCTGTAAGGTGGCATCCTTGTTTGATAGCAATGAAATCTGCGAAAAGGCGTTTTCGTATTTGACTCGAAATCAACACACTTTGAGCCAGCCGCTGACAGACGAGCATCTCCACGCCCTGTTTAGGATCGCCACAACCGACCTAGAACCGCATTGGGACCACCTTGTGAGAGGAAGAAATGAGCCCAACCCATAGGCCTTGGTAGTACAACATTGAGACCCTCAGAGAGAATCTAACTCTGAAAGCAAACAGTTGTCCGATTTTTCAAGTTAACTAATTTGGCTTGTGGCAAAGCACCAGGTTTATTCATCCAAATCGACCACGATTCAGATTCTTCTGACAGATGTTTTTTGTGTTTTGTTTTTTTTGTTTTTTCATCTCAAGAGGCAGCATGGGACTGAGACATGCAGACACCTTTTTTTAAAATTTAATTGAATGACAACGTCATGGTCTTTTGCTTTTATGACATAATTGTTTTTTAAAGAAATTCAGTACTGATAATGTGAGTTGAATTAGAAGTCTGTTTTTCTGGTGTTTTGAAGACATTTTAGCTCTTGTTTTTAACAAAGTGTTAAAATTTCGATGCATATGGTCTGAAGTTATCAACTCCATAAGTGTACGTTTGAGCCAGTTTGCAGAAACTCATAGCAGGTTCAGAAGTTTCTGTAAAGGAAGGACGTACGTACAGTGGAGGTATTTTGTCTAACTATCAAAATGTTTGAGACTATTTTTTTTAAACATTTTTCTGAGTCTGAAGTAAATATTGACAGATTTCCTCCTCAACTCCCCCCGCCCCCACCAGCCCTAGCAATGATATTACTAATAGAGGGAAATAATCAAATAAAATTTTAGGCAGAGGAGTAAGAATTATTTTTAAATTGCTGGTTTAGGAGGCTTCCTGCATTTTGGAGATCAGACTAACCAGTTATTGGGGATTTCCCCCGAAATTTTCACACTTGGGTGCTGTTTTATCAGCTTGCCTATTCCAGGACTACGGTAAGTATAGAATCTTAATGGTTGCCCGTTAGTAATTCTTTATTCTACTCCAGATAGAAGTTCGGCCCTGTCAATAAAAAAAAAAAAAAAGGATGAGAGAATAAGATTTTTGCCCTCCAGCCTCAGGAGGTGCGAGATATTTTAGCTTATTATGCATGGGTGTCGCTTTATAAAGAAACCCTGTTACAAGGAAACCCTTTATTTTCAAGTGATACGACCTCAGATTGCGTTAGATGCTGGAAGTGGATTTATTATTATTATTATAGAGTTTAAAACTGTCCCACACATTCTGTATTTAAGATAGTGCACAAGTAGAAATATTTAACTTTCATGAAGCAGCTTTATTAACAGATTGTGGCAATTCCATATTTCTAGTAAGACATCTGCTTTGTGCTAAAACAGTTATTTTCAAACTTATGTTAACCGTGGAAAGGAAATCTTAACAGTAACGCCAAATGTATAAAACGATGTAAAGGCGGGACTCAACTTAGAGGTCCTCTCAAGTACAGTCTGCAGACTTCTGCTCAAGTCCTGTCCTAACCTTTGTAACACATTCTAGGGTCACTAACCCAGCAAATTCATCAAACCAGGTTACAGCCAAGAATTTAGAAGGAATTGATGCCTGAGCATTGAAAATCGATGCCGTAAGAGCCCAGGAACCAAAATTGCATCACTGGTTCTCATCCAGAAGCAGTGACCCTTCTTTCCAGAGGTTGTTGGAAAGCATAGGGGGCTTTTTTCGTTCTGACTCACTGGGAGGATTCTGCTGGCCTTCCCCCCGCCCCCACAGTGCATGGGACCGCCAGGCACAGTGGAGAACAATCCTTTGCAAAGTGCCGGCAGATGGCCTCCCCTGCCTTGTAGATTACTTTATTTTGAGGGCCAGGGCAAATTACCGGTAGAAGCAGAATGAGAGGGGCAAGCGTGGCAAACGGACAATATTTGAGAGGGGAGACCAATGCCAACATTCCAGGTTTGGCTGGTAAAGTGCAGTAAAGGCCTTGATGGGTTCTGGTAGCGCACAATGGCATTCGCAAGTCTGTAATTTATAACGAACCAGATAAAGGGCTCTGTTCCGTTAAATGTAATTAGAGCAGAAAAGCAAGTATTCACAAGCTAGTAACCAAGAATGGTCAAGTCGAGATTTTAGTTAACAGGGAATAAGCTTAAATATCTGGAAGAACAGCAGTAAAAAAAAAACAAAACAAAAAAACAACCAGCCCAAAAAAAAAAAATCTACCGGTAATTTCCCAGTAGTTTGGAGTATTCTTTTTCATGGCAGGTGCTTCATTGAAAGAATATTTGGAGGACCTGCTTCTGCTTCCCTACCCTGGTTCCTCCAATATTGAAGTCTTGTACATTTTGTGAAGTTCCACTATATATTTTTGCTTCAGGTAATAAAACTAGTTTGCATCATGTAGTTACTGAGTTGGGGGGGGGGAGATCTAAGAATTTAAAATTGACCCTAAATAGTAGAGCATTTGCTATAAATTAGTCTTGTTTGTACAAAGAAAAAAGTGTGTATATTACTGTCTTCTGTATTAAGTAATTCTGTAACTGCATGGCAGTCTTAAATTTTTCTTTTCTTTCATTTTTTTTTGTTTTTTTGTTTTTTTTTTACAATAGTTGTTACTGGTCCTGTTGTATCAGTGAATATAGTTGAAATAAGTACTATTTTTTAAAAGCCCTGTGTCCCTTTATATCTCCCATTCCTACTAGTTTCCTTAAAAGACGTGTGTGTATCCCCAGTCTCCGTAGTAGCACTCGCTGCTCTACCCAGCTAGGTCCTCGTCTTCCACGTTCCTCCTCTCTGCCACCGCTGACCACTTTCCCTTCAAGTCCAGGTTTACTTCTGCGTCAGGGGGTAGAGACCGCCCGCGGGTATGCTTTCTCAGTCTCCTTCCTGGGTGCTCTTTCCCTTCCATGTTGGTGTTCTTGTCATTTTATAAGTTTGTTTCAGAGCTGCCTTTTTCTACATCAGCCTTAGCCGCTGTCGTCTCTGTCCACGGCTTCAGTTCCTGTTTATATGCAAATGGCCCCCCGAATTCGTGTCTCCTTTCTAGGTCTTTCCCAATTCATATATCTAATTGCTAACTTCCATCTACTCTGCTGTCTCATGGACACCGCAGCATGTCCTTGATCTTGACCCCAAACCCGCTCCTTTTATGCTCCCTCTTCCAGTAGATGGCATGACCGCCATCAGTTGTCCCGGCCCAAGCCAAAACCTGCCCTGCCCATGACCCTGCTCCCATCGCCTCCACTCACGGACATGTCTGTGCCCAGTCTCCCGTCTGTAAAGCTGTTCTCGCTTCTCCAGTTCAGGCCGTCAGCCTACCTTAGTTACAGCAGCAGCATCCTCGGTCGCTTTCGCTCTGGCTTTGATCCGTTTTTACGTGGCAGCCAGAGCGTCCCAGAAGACATACCCGGTCGTATCTCTCTCTACTGCTTTTCCCGCCATGTAGGATACAGTTGTCATCTTTGAGGTCTCAGTTTACATACCACGTGCTCTAGGAAGCCTTCCCTGATGCCCTCTAGACTAAGTGCCCCCACTGGACCCTCTCAAAATACCCTCTTCTTTTCCCAGCTGTACGCTTTGTACACTTGGTTGCTACTTACTGATCACTGCTGGACTGTGAGCTTTACCAGGGCAGGGACTGTGCCTTGTTAGCTGTTCTGTCTGTAGCGCTTCGCACTGTGCCTGGCATTCCAATAAATGTTTGGATGAATAAATACGTGTGTAGTGTTTTATGATCTCGAAGCCCTTTTGTAGTCTCCTTTGACCTTCACCGAGGTCCTCCTGCCTTAGCCTGCTTCTTGGGTGTTTGTTACTCACGTATCACAAATTAAGAAACAAAACGAACTTCTTTGTGACTACAGAGTTGTATTCCTGGAATTCAGTTCAGTGATTGGCATGTGGCTCAAATATTTACTGTGTGTGAGTGCTGTTGAGGGAACAAATTGCACTTTGCCCTGGGAAACAAGAAGTGAGGCCAGGATTCAAACCCAGGTGTGCTCACATAAATCTATGGAGTATTAAGTCTTTACCTTCTTTATTTAGAAGTCTTATTTTTTTTTTTTTTAATTTTCAAAGGTAGACTTCCAAAGGAGCCTAGATGAAAAAGATTGGGCAGCTGTTTAGCAGGCTAAGACAACACTTGGGTAATTAAAAAGTTAACACTCGGTATCAGAGAAAGATCGTGCTGTTTAAAATCTCCTTTTTCCTTTTATAAAGTGTCAATCCTAGAAGAAAATGACATACTATTTACCTGCTACTTTCCTTTACAGATGATTTCTGGCTCCTCTGGGATTTAAAAGTAAGTAAATTTAATCAAATTTTACAGGGATGCCTCGGTCTTTCTGGACACTAGAAACTCAGTTCTCTTGCTTTCTTGCCTGCACAGCATCACCCCTTCTCGAAGGGAGGTGCCCCACAAGGGGCTTCTAGTCATGGTGTACTTAGGTTTGCTCTTTTTCTTTGCTTTCTTGCTCATGTGCCTCTGAACTTAATTTCCAGGTAACGGGGGCTTTGGGGATTCGTGGAAGAACTCTAACCACAGCCTGTTTCCTTGAGCCCTTGTGACGTAAGGGATTAACCACTGCCCCACTTAGTTGGACTTGTAGTCTGTGGCACATTAACTCATCCAGAGATCTTAACAGTAGGTGTGACAGTCAGCCCGTGATCCTTGCTGCCACGGTGGGTTTTAATGGGTTTCTTTAATCTTCTGGACTAAAGAATTCCTCATTTTTATCTTTTTGTAAATTGAGAAGTACTTGAATCTGTGAACTCTACCCCTTGCATTTCTGCTTGCAACTTGATGGATTCTGAGTTCATCTCTTTCTTGTACATGTTGTCAGATGTGGCCAACAGCAAACCATAAAGCTTCCTTCCTTCCTTCCTTCCTTTCTCTCTTTCTCTTCTCTCTTTTCTCTCTTTCCTTCTGCCCCCTTTCAGTAAAAGATAGGTTCTGTACCTCCCAGGCTTTCCCAAGAGACAGTTTTACCACTCCATAACAGGAATTGCCCCTACATAAGTTATTTCTTCCCCCCTCCAGTAGCAATTTCCTGAATGCCTCCCGGCAAAGCCAGTGTGTGGTACGCTAAGGTCTTTAAAAACTGGAGCCACTTTCTGTGTCAGGACGGGCAGCACTGTCCTACAGTCACAACCACAAAATGTCAGTGCCTCACGTAATGTCTTCTTGCAACTTGACTCGGGACTTTGCTCTAGGTCAGGGGTCCACAGCCTACGGTCCACAGGCAAAATCCATCCTGTTGCCCGTCGCTGTAAATAAAGTTTCATTGGAAGACAGCCTTGCCCATGTATTATTGTCTGTGGCTGCTTTTGCTCAACCGTGGCAGAATTGAATAGCCGTGACCAAGAATGTGTAGCCCACTGAGTCTAAAATCCTGTGTGACCCGCATGGAGAATGCTCACTGGACCCTGCTTGAGTCTCACTCTGGGATGCAGGTTGACCAGGCAGATAGCATCTAGGGCGTGGCTGCTCATTTTGGGAAAAGAGAAAAATACAGCAAATCACTTACAGGCCCTTAAAGCGCTTTCACTGACCAACACCAATCCCATGGCCACAGCCAGGTTCAAGGAATAGTGTAATTCTTCCATGTGCCTCGGAGGAAAACCGAAAATATTTGGAAGACAACACTAGATTAACACATGGTTGTGTCTCTCCATTGCTATAATTTCCTTAGAAATATTTTTTAGTGAGGCAAAACAGTAAAGGGTGGAAATATTAAGTGTATGCCTCAGTGGATTTTTATACATGCCCTTGAGCCCATCGCCCAGATCAAGATACTGAACATTTCTAGCAACCCCCGCAGATGCCCTTATGTCCCTCCCGCACACAGATAAACACGATCCTGACCTTGGTCACCATACGTTACCTTTGTCTTTTTAAAGCTTCATGTAAATGTAACAATTATATGTACTCTTGTGTCTTGTTCAGTACTATGTGACTCATCCATGTTGCATGTGCAGTATTCCATTGTACGCCTGTACCACGATTTATAAATCCATTCTACTGTTGATGGAAATTTTGGTTGTTTCCAGTTTGTGGTTACTATGAATAAAGTCGCTATAAACATTATCGTATCTGTCTTTCAGTGATCGTGTGCACCCATTTCTCTTGGCATAGTCTTTGGTATATTCCCCACTTCCGTACTTTCCTGTAATTATTCATACAGCAACCAGAGTGATCCCTGCTGTAAAATCTAAATCAGACCATGCCGTTCCTCTGCTCAAAAAACCCGCTAATGACTCAGTATTATGATTAGAACAAACTCCAAGGTCTTTATCATCGTCTGCAAAGCTCTGTATGATCCACCCCCCGCCACATAGCCTTTTTCTTCCTACCCCGTTTTCCATTGTATCCTTCAGTCCCTTTCCCTTTCCCCAGGCGCTCTGCTCTGTACTGGACGCTGCCTTTTGAGTTGGGGAATCAAGATACATGATTCGACTCTGTCCTTAAAGTGGCTGTGATCTACAGATAATTTTAACAAGCCGTAACTCTGGTTTGTGTCAGATCAGTTACTACTTCTGTAGGGAGTAAGAGGCGAATTTACCCTGATTAAACTAATTAGCGTAAAATAATTCACAATTTTACAAGTGTAAAATAAATTACAATCCCTGCAAGGGATTTAGAGAGGAAGATTAAAACGGAAAAATTCCTTGATAAATTTGAGAGACGTTTACTTGCATTTTACTTCTACTGATTATGAATTAGAGTTCACCAACTTGACTACTCTTACATTTTACTATTTCCTATTACATGTTCGCTTCTATGAGGGATAGGAGGGAGCTGGGGGTGGCGGGGGTGAGAAGACCGTGGAATAAAGAAGTGCTGTTAATAAGCATAGTCCAAAATAGCACAGTCGTGACCAAGGGCCTCAAACCTTGTACCTTTATTGGTCCGTTATGGATTATTATAAATATAGCAAAAAGTTTGACTTAAGCTCTTTCCACATTTGTTTTTACCTTATTGATACATAGTTGAAGTACAATAAACTGCAGTTTAAAGTATAAAACGTAATTGGTTTTGACATAAATGCATGAAACTCCCCACAATCAAGGTAATGAACGCTTCATCGCCCCACAAAGTTTGCCACTTGGTTTTGACTACTGGGAAGGGAAGTTGACTAAGT
>NW_027528417.1:907069-934538 GCF_008692635.1 Crocuta crocuta
CCCCCCCAGCCCCCCGGGCCCCTGACCACTGACTTAGTTGCCTAATATGTCAATTCAACATTGCAGGACATGACTTGGGGCAGTGCAGTCTGGTGATGTCTTCCCTGAGGCCAGGTGCATATACCTGGAGTGGAGTGATGGCTACGAAGGGAAGGGTCCCGTAATGTGTCTGGTGGGGCTTTCTGGTCATAAGAGACCAACTTGTGCTTGCTTAAAGGGAAACAAATAGGAGTATCTCATGGAAACCATGTAGGGGAATTAAATTCAGCTGTCATTCAACGATCACTTAAAGCCTAGTCTGGGCACCAGAGACCCTGATTCTTTTTTTTTTTTTTTAATGTTTATTAATATTTGGGAGAGAGACAGAGACAGAGTGCGAGCAGGGGAGGAGCCGAGAGAGATGGAGACAGAATCAAAGCTCTGAGCTGTCACTACAGAGCCCAACGCGGGGCTCGAACTCATGAGCCGTGAGATCTTGACCTGAGCCAAGGTCAGATGCTCAACCAACTGAGCCACCCAGTCGCCCCCAGAGATTCTGATTCCTAAAATAAATTCCCTAACTTCCTGGGTCTTGTCTATGCCCTCCTTGTACATCTGCTCATTGTCTCTAAACATCAACTTTAACTACATGTGCGTGTGTGTGTGTAAATGTCTTTAATAGGATAATATAGTTGTTACAACTGCAAAGAGGTTTTTCTCTAAAGGAGTTTGTAACATGCAGCTACAGGCCCAGTCCTGTGGGTGAGGTGGATTGAAGAGGGAGCCTCTATCTTGGGATTTCAGCTGGGCAGACACACCAAAAGTTGTCTATCACATCTCTCAGTGTTTAACAACCACTGACATTTAAAGTCATTCAGGGGCGCCTGGGTGGCTCATTCGGCTGAGTGTCGGACTTTAGCTCAGATCATGTTCTCGTGGTTCACGAGTTCGAGTCCTGTGTGGGGCTCTGTGCTGACAGCTCTCCTGCTTCTGATTGTGTTAGTCTCTCTCTCTCTGCCCTCCCCGTCTCTCAAAAATAAATAAACACTTAAAAAAATTTAAGAAAAAAAGTAATTCCAATAGGTTTATTGCCTCCTGTCACCAGGGTTCTCATTGAGTCTTCTGGATGAGAATTTCTAGAACTGAATATTGAAGGGTCCATAGAAAGATCATTAACTCCTTCACATGTAAAGAAACTGGGTCCCAGAGAGGTGGCTAAGCTTATTCTGAATTACATAGCAGAGCCAGGATGAAAGCTATTTCCTGTTTTGGCGCTTTTCTCCCTCCGCCATTACGTCGTTACCAGATTGGCCCCTTGCCTCCATTCCTCTTAAGGGAATTACCTGTTAGCCAGGTGGAAGACCCCAGAATCCTCACAGTCTTGGCCTTTGGCTCTGGCTAGCAATGGCTGAGACAGTCAGGATATCTCTCGGCACTTACACAGAAATCTTTTGGGAATCTAGAATTCTTTGCATATTGTTACATTAGAAAAAATTAACCAAATGTTCATAATTTGATGTGTATTCTGAGACAGTCTATGCACTGTACTCAGTACCTGTTTCTAGAGGGTTTGAAAAAAATCCAAAAAGAATGGGACTAGTATGACTTTATGTTGTTTTTGAAGATTTTTCAACTTCTTTTTACGTCTCTTGCATATTGAATTAATTTCAATTTTTTAAAATTTCTTGGGAAATTTTCCATTAAATCAAGGTTTTCAAATTTATTATGTGGTTCATAACATTTTTCTTTTATGTCTTCCGTACCTCTGGTTATATTCCCTGTCTCATTCTTAATGTTCGGGCTTTCTCTTTTTCCTGATTAGCCTCACTACAGATTTTTATTTTTTTGTCCTTTTCAATTAATTGGCTCCTGTGTTATATCGGCACATATTTCAGTGCTATTATGTTCTAATTTATTGATTTCTGCTTTTGTTTTCTTGAATGTATTCTTCCTATTTTTGTATTCTTTTCTTCCCCTTTGATTATTTTTTGCCATGTCCTTGAATTGAATATTTTTAAACTTCGTTTAATAGCTAACCTATCATCATTGTGCTTCAATCCTATTATCAATATAAAGGAGGTTTCCAAGGCCTCTCTTATGGCTTTTGTTGACTCAGATTCTCATCTGACTGACTGATGTGGATGCTACCGCACCTCTGAGATATCCCCTTTAGCACTGGGGTTCTTACTTCATTTCTAAAAACCAGGAACATTTTCATATAATTACAATGCTGTTGTCACACTGAATTAATTATTTGAGAAAAACTAATGCCTAGTCCATATACAGTTCTCCCCAATTGTTCTAAAGATGGACTTTTTACAGAGTGTTTCTTCAGATCGGGATCCAAGCAAAGTCCACACACTGTATGTGGGTTGTCGCTTCTCTCTTTAATCTCATTTAATCCAGAGGAGTCCCTTTGCGGGCTCCCCGTTTTCTCGTGCCATTATCTTGTTGAAGAAGCCAGGTCTGCTGCTCCATGCACTGTCCCCCACGCTACATTGATCTGGTTTCTTTCTTGTTGTATTGTTTAGTTTGTTCCTCTATCCACCATATTTTGTGCGGTCTTAAAGTTCATGCTAAAGGCTTGATTTGATTCAGATTGGACTGTTGTGGCTACAATACTGAAAATATGGTGATGTGAGCCTTACAGCAGGCTTTGGTCTGCCCATGTCTTCCTCCACCACCCCCTTTCTTTCTTTCTTTCTTTCTTTCTTTCTTTCTTTCAATGTTTATTTATTTTGAGAGAGAGAGTGCATGCCCACGAACAGGGGAGGGAGAGAGGGGGAGAGAGAGAGAAAATCTTAAGCAGGCTCCACACTCAGCATGGAGCCTGATGCAGGGCTCAATCCCATGACTGAAATCAAGAGTTGGACACTCAACCAACAGAGCCACCCAGGTGCCCCTGGCCTGCCCAGTTTTAGTAATGCTAGGATTGGTCAGTGGATTCAGGCGTTGCAGCCTCATCTTGCCTCTGTCAGATTCCCTCCCAGTCTTTTACCTGATGGCTTTGGTCCACTGGTCATTGTCACCTGGATCTATTCTTTCATTAGGACTTATAATAATAATATAGTTGTCTTTTTAACTCTATCACCTTTTCTACACTTATGAGCTGAGTTCTTCTGTAAAGTAGAACTTTTCCTTAGTAATGAGGACTATTTAGTTACCTTGAAATACAGTTACATGCCGAGGAGTCACGGGCATGATCCGCAAGGGTAGGGATTCACTTGGCTTTAACTTCAGTGCCCGGACTGAGTAGGCCTCCACTAAGTACTTGTCGAAGGGACAACAGATGCATACTTCTTCCTCTTTATTTGCTAATTTTCAGAGTTAGGAATTGGTGTCTCCGTTTTGTTCATTGGGTTTTGGTTTTTTACTCACAGGTTCTTACATTTTAATCAAAATTTTCATTTCTAACCTTGAAGACTTTCTTTGTTTCAGTTTGCAGTGATTTTCATGGTCGTGATACCTCATCTTTGACTATCGGCAGCTTCTTCAAGATGGCTCCTGTGTCTCTTGCTACAAGCCCATTGGTCTTCGATAGCTGCCATGCTTTTCTGTGTAAGGTGCACTAGGCTCATCTCTATATCCCTATCCATACTTGGTTCAGAGTCCCAGTTCCTTGAAGTAGAGGCTGGTGGGAGAGATCACCATTAGGATGCTGGTGTTGCTTGTTATTAGCAGTCTTTGCTTCTAGGGCTTTCTGGTGCATGGAGCTAAGAAACATATGCATTCAGGCCATATTAGTATTTCCATTAAAATTTTTTAAAAATATTTATTTATTTTTGAGACAGAGGGAGAGGGACAGAGTGGGAGCTGGGGAGGAACAGAGAGACAGGGAGGCATGAATCTGAAGCAGCCTCCAGGCTCTGAGCTGTCAGCAGAGCCTGATGTGGGGGTCAAATTCACAAACTGCAAGTTCATGACCTGAGCCAAAGTTGGACGCTTAACCCACTGAGCCACCCAGGCGCCTCTTAGTATTTCCATTTTAACTTAACATTGCAGAGTTGGTATTTAACTCTTGTTTAACTTCTTTGATCTTCTACTAATATTTCATTTCTTTTATGCTGAAAATATTTGCTTCTAAAACTTTATCACAGTGACTTACTTGCTTTACCTATAATACACATGAGATGCTTTCAAAATAACTTTTTAAATAATTTAGCAATATTAATAATAGTAAGATTGCCAAATGAAGTTGAGATTTCTGTGCAGTTCTAGTTGTCTTTACAATTGTCTTTACTATATACTCCTCTAAGAATGTATAGTCAAAAGACTCTGCTCTAAAGTTAATTGAGGAGCGCCTGGGTGGCCTAGTCGGTTAAGCGTCCGACTTTCACTTAGGTCATGATCTCGTGGTTTGTGGGTTCGAGCCCCGCGTCGGGCTCTGTGCTGACTGCCAGCTCAGAGCCTAGAGCCTGTTTCAGAGTCTGTGACTCCCTCTCTCTCTGGCCCTCCCCTGCTCGCTCTCTCTCTCTCTCTCCTAGAAATAAATAAAACATTAAAAAAAATTAAAGTTAATTGAAGTCAGGGGCACCTGGGTGGCTCAGTCAGTTAAGTGTCTGACTTTGGCTCAGGTCATGATGTCACAGTTTGTGGGTTCAAGTCCCGTTTCAGGCTCTGTGCTGACAGCTCAGAGCCTGGAGCTGCTTCAGATTCTGTGTCTCCCTCTCTCTCTGCCCCTCCCCTGCTTGCTCTTTGTCTCTCAAAAATGAATAAACATTTAACAAATTTTTTAAAAATAAAGTTACTTGAAATCGTTATTTTTGTGTGTATGGTTATGTCACCAACTTGATATTCATGTAACTTTATTTGTTTAATCTTGGGACACGTTGAAGATTGCTTTTTATTTTTTACTGAATTTTACGTTTTATATATAAAAGGACATATTTCTTCTGAAGATAAAACTGTATGATGTTTCATTCCCACCCTTTTACTTATAATGCAGAGTAAGACTGATTGAAATTAGCCCTGTGTGCTCACCAGGGATTGTCTAGAAAATGAATTAGCCAGATTCTTGCCCTTTTCTGTGCTGGGATGATAGCACCTGTGACGAGTCAGCGCCAACTACAGAATTAGAGCGATGCCATCCATACAAGCCTGCTCTCCCTTCTGAGACAGAAGCAAGTTCAGGCGGGCCCCCCAAATGAACTCTTGGGTTCGATAGTACACTAACTAGAAAGACTCAGAACTCACTGAAAGCTGTTGTACTCATAATGGTAGTTTATTGCAGGGAAAGGATACACACAAACATCAGTCAAGGGAAGAAGCATCTGCAGCAGAATCCGGCCAAGTATGAGACACGGTGCTTCCCTTGTGCTCTTCCCATGGAGGCAGGATGCAGTCCTTTCCTGGTGTTCCTGTGTGACCAAAGGCATAGAGTGTTGTCATCCAGGAAATCTCACTTGAGCTTCAATGTCCAGAGTTTTTTGGGGGCTCTATTACATAAGCACGACTGTCTACATGGCCAGTCTCACTCTCCAGTCCCCAGTCACTCTGGGTGTGATTCATAGCCCACAACCTAAATGGCATTGTTGGATGATTGGGCACTACCAAGGGCCCCCCCGTAAACAAAGACACTACTATTAAGCATAGTGTTCCAAGGGTTTAAAGTTGAGATGGAATTAACATAGTTAAATTCCTTACTACATAGCACCTAAGCTCAGCTTCTCATGGAATCAGTAGCATCCCTCCTGCATAAAGGATTTGTAAAATCTCACAGGCTTCAAGGTCCCTGGGTACAGGGTAAGTGACTTTCCCAGACAACCCTTGTGAATAACTGGCACATCCAATCCCACACTGCCTGGTTTCAAACAGCCTGTTTAGATCACTTGACTACCTGTCCCAGTGCGGGGAGAGATCCTCCCCTGGGCTCCTTGAACACACACTGTCGTCCAGCAGGTGCCCTGGCCCCGGTACACCTGCCCATGGGATGATGGAGAGACCGCACGATGGTACACATTTTGACTTGCTGACTCTGGTCTCGTGAGTTTTCCTCAGGAAAGCCAATTCCTTACCCATGCTTTGTGAGGCCATACACTTTATCTTAACCCCCTGTACAAAAAATGGCAGCCCCAAAGGGACCAGACACAGCATTATATAAATTCTCTTGGGCACTTTGTAAAATGAAAAATACAAACAACATTATTTTGGAGATTACTTCAACTTGATACAAAGAGGTCTTCCTCATTCCTTTTTAAAAAAAATTTTTTTGAATGTTTATTTATTTTTAAGACAGAGAGAGACAGAGTGTGAGCCGGGGGGGTGGGGGCAGAGGGAGAGGGAGACGCAGAATCCGAAGCAGGCTCCTGGCTCTGAGCTGTCAGCACAGAGCCCAACGCGGGGCTCGAACCCATAAACCATGAGATCATGACCTGAACCAAAATCAGATGCTCAACTGACTGAGCCACCCAGGTGCCTCTATGTTTCTCTTATGAAAGAATGAGCTTTTAAAAAATATATTTAAAGATTATTCATAATTTTTTTTCTGTGAACCATTTGTTCAAATCCTTTGCCTATTTTTCTGTTGGGCTGTTGGCTTTTACAATTTTTAGGAGCTCTTTATGTATTAGGAATATTATTCCTTTGTGATAGAGGGTACAGACTTTTACCCAGTGTGTCATTTTGTTTCTGATTATATATATATTTTTTTCCTAAGAGACAGTTGATTTTTTTTTAACAAACATCTAGGTATATTGACTAAGGAAACAAGAGAAGACTCAAATTACTAAAATCAGAAATGAAAGAAGGGAATGTTACTCAGAAAAATAAAAAGCGTGATGAAGAAACACTATATCAACTGTATGCCAATAAGTTAGATAATTTAGATGAAATGGGCAGATTCGTAGAAATAAACAAATTACTAAAATTGACCTGAGAAGAAATAGACAATCTGAATGGACCAATAACAAGCAAAGAGATAGAATTAATAACCAAAAAATTACCCATAAAGAAAAGCCCAGGCCCAAATGGCTTCACTACTAAATTCTTCCAAACATTTAAAGAATTAATATCAATTCTTTGCAAACTCTTACAGAAATACAAGAAAAGAAAATACTTCTCCACTCATTCTCTGAAGTCAATGTTGCCTTGATGCTAAAACCAGAGACATCACAAGAGAACCACAAATATTTCTTATGAATATAGATGCAAAAATCCTCAAATAAACTATCAAATGGAATCCAGCAACATATGAAAAGAATTATGCACTATGAACAAGTGAGATTTTTCCCATTAAAGCAGGGGTGGTTTATCATCTGAAAATCAACGAACATGATATATTAATAAGATAAATAATAAAGACCACACAATGCAGGAAAAGCATTTCACAAAATCCAACACCCTTTCACAATAAAAACACTCAGCAAATTTCATCAATATGATAAATGGCATCTATGAAAAAACCCACATCTAATGTCATACTTAGTGGTGAAAGGTTGTATACTGTCTGCCTAACATCAAGAACAAGGTTGTCCAGGGGCGCCTGGGTGGCTTAGCTGGTTAAGCGTCTGACTTTCGCTTAGGTCATGATCTCGCGGTTCATGGGTTCGAGCCCCGCGTCGGGCTCTGTGCTGACGGCCAGCTCAGAGCCTGGAGCCTGTTTCAGTCTGTGACTCCCTCTCTCTCTGGCCCTCCCCTGCTCATGCTGTCTCTTTCTCTCTCTCCTAGAAATAAATAAAACATTAAAAAAAAAAAAAAAGAACAAGGTTGTCCACTCTTACCACTTCTATTAAACAGACTGGTGCTTCTAGTAGGGCAGTTAGGCAAGAAAAAGAAATACAAGTCATCTTACTGGAAAGAAAGAAGTAAAACTATTTGTAATTCTAAGTTTACATAATCTCATATATAGAAAATCCTAAGGAATCCCTGAATTCCAGCTGATAAACAAATTTAGCAGTTACAGCGTATAAAATCACTATACAAAAATCAATTGTATTGATGCATTGAGAAAACCAAAAATGAAATTAAGAAAACAATTCTGTTTACAATAGCATCAAAAAGAACAAAATATTTGGGGATAAATTTAGCAAAAATAGTGTACAACTTACGTTTTAGAAACCACAAAACATTGAAATGCTGAAAATGAAAAATAATTGGTTTATTCTCTCACTGGGGGAAAATCTTCAAGTAACTTTTTCTGAAAGGATAGTTTTTTTAACTCTACATTTCAAAATCTATACTTCACAAAGTGTTGTAGGGTGCATCTAGGCCTGGGTCTTTTTTTCTATGGAGGAGCTAACGTGCAATGAACTATTTGTCCATTTCATTGGCCTTTCTTTCGGGTGGGAAGTTAGGGGTGGAGAAGGCATGTTTTAAAATGCAGGTTTTGTTATTTTTCAGATACAGTGAATTCAATACGTCAGGAGAGGACTGTCAGTGAAAAGATAATTTATTGTTCACAGTTCCCAAGAAGACGGGGCAGTCCACACGAAGCAGGGCACGTTCAGAGGCACCAGGGCAGGTCAGGGTTCATAAGGAACGAGGGGAGAGCATCGGCACGGATCTTCATTGTGGCTTCCGTGGGAAAGACAAAGCAAGGCAGGGTAAGCAGGTTTAGGATTGGTGGGTTTGAATAATTTCACCTGGTTATGGCATAGAGGGGCTCTCTCTAGTTGTCTAGTACCTGGCCATGGGATGACTAAGGCAGAAAAAAATTGCCTCTTGGAGTGTAAGCACCAGAGGGAGGAAGTGGTCCAGAGTACAGACTCTGGATTAGGTTGGTTTCCTTATGGCAGGCAGGCTCAAAGGGAGGTAGTTTGCTATGTCTGGGGATTAGCTAGACGTGGGCACTCTTCTGGGTCAGGAAGGACCCAGATGCCAAAACATCAGGAAAACAGAAAATAAGAAAATATAGTTAACAGGAGGGGTAACTACCATTCCTGACCCCATAATTTTCTAGCAGAGGAAAGGCAAGTCTCCACTCAGGGATAGCTGGCTGATTCTTACAGATGTTCAAGGGACTCATTTCAGGAGTTTCCTATTCAAAACGATACTGGCTCTTTCTTTAAGCGTGAACATGTCAATCGAGGGCAAGCCAGTGGCTTGATGGAGAAATGAGTTCTGGCTTTTGTGCTTGGCTTGGGTTCCTCAAGTTTCCATGTTACTAGGGAAGCCCATCATCCCATGCGTGCTGTCAGATTAAGTACTACCTGGACCATCTGGTTCAGTCTCCCCCTGGTGGGTCGTGTGAGTCACCAAGACAAATCAGAGCCTCAGCTTCTTTTAAAAAAGGAAAAACATTTGTTAGTTGGCATATAAAGAATGAGGGTTCCTTTATGGCCCTTGATTGTAACCTTTCTCGGCTGCTCCTTTACCATGCTTGACTGTTATCTTACGTCTTGAACATGGGCAGAGAGACTAGACACTAGTTATCCAGCCTTTATTACTCAGGCAGCCTGGAAACCACTGTCCTTAGTTGGTAGTGCCAAATAGGTCTTTGTTGGGGCGCCTGGGTGGCTTAGTCGGTTAAGCGTCCGACTTTCGCTTAGGTCATGATCTCGCGGTTCGTGGGTTCGAGCCCCGCGTCGGGCTCTGTGCTGACTGCCAGCTCAGAGCCTGGAGCCTATTTCAGAGTCTGTGTCTCCCTCTCTCTCTGACCCTCCCCTGCTCAGGCTGTCTCTCTCTCTCTCTCTCCTAGAAATAAATTTTTAAAAATGTTTAAAAAAAAAGATTCAAATAGGTCTTTGTTTGCCTCTACTTCAGCCACTTTAGAGAATGCATGTTCTTCTCTGCCTGCTACCAAATGTCAATAGTCATTGAAGCTTGTGGGTGGGCACTTGGTGGTCTCTCATCTTTTGTGTATGTTTGAAAATTCTATAAGAAAGGGATTTTGAAAAATGAATCACATTTGTATCCATTAGGGTGGCTACTATAAAAAGAAACAGAAAATAAGGGTTAGGCAAGGATATAGAGAAATTGGTGCCCTTATGCATGTTTGGTGAGAAATGGGTCAATATAAAAAACAATATGGTGGCCCTTCAAAGAATTAAAAATAGAAATATGGTATGATCCAGCAATTCCAATTTCCAATTCGGGGTATGTACTCTGAAGAAGGAAAAACTGGGACTTGAAGAGATATTTGTATGCTCAAGTTCATAACGTGGTTATTCACAACAGCCCAAACGTGGAAACAGTGGATGAATGCATAAGCAAAATGTGGCATATACAGCCAGTGGAATGTTGTTCAACTTTTAAAAGGAAGACAATTCTGACATAGACACCAAGGTGAATGAACCTTGAGGACATCATGCTAAGTGAAATAGCCAGTCACAAAAGGACAGATACTGTTTGATTCTGCTCTACGTTTCAAATTCATAGAGACAGAAAGGAGAAAGATTGGTGTCACAGGGTGGGGGCTATTTAACGGGTACAGAATTTCAGTTTTGCAACGTGAAAAAAGTTCTGGAGATGAACAGTGGTCATGGCTGCAGAACAATGTGAACGTACTTAATACCACTGAACTGTACCTTTAAAAATGGTTACGATGGTTGGGGGGTGCCTGGGCGGTTCTGATGGTTAAGCCAAGCGTTTGACTCTAGATTTCAGTTCAGGTCATGATCTCCCAGTTCTGGAATTGAGTCCTGTGTCGGGCTCTGTGCTGACAACGCAGAGCCCGCTTGAGATTCTCTCTGCCTCCCCTCTCTCTCTGCCTTTCCCTGCTCTCTCTCGCTCTCAAAATAAACAAACTAAAAAAAATAGTTAGATGGCAACTTTTATGTTATGTGTATTTTACCACCATTTAAAAAAAGAATCACGTTTGGGGCGCCTGGCTGGCTCAGTTGGAAGAGCATGAAGCTCTCCATCCAGGGGTCTTGACCTGGAGACTCACGTCAGGCGTAGAGATTACTTAAAAATAAAGTATCAAGTTTAAATATTCCATAAAGTTAAACATAAGCCCACCCCGTGGCTCAGCAATTTTACTCCTAAGTATTTGCTCAAGAGATACGAAAACATATGTGTCAAAAATGTTCATTGTTGAGTAATATTCATAGCGCTTCAAGTCAGAATAAGCAAAATCTGGCAATAAGCCAAATGCCCATCAATAGGAAGTGGATAAATAAAATGTGTTCAGTTCATACAATGAAACACTCATCTGGGTGGAACAAATACGAGTACATATAACAACACGATGAATGCCAACAGCACTATTCTGAGCAAAAGAAGTCAGGCCAAAGGGAACATAACTCTTTATATGAAAGTTAAGAATGGTAGAATCTAAATGTTGGTGATGGAAATCAGAGCCTGTGGGGGAGGGAGGGATTCAGGGAGGGAGGGAGGTGGAAGTAAGGGGTAAATGTGTGTGTGTGTGTGTGTGTGTGTGTGTGTGTGTGACTGACTAAAAAAGCTCAAGAAGGAACTTAAGGGAGTTGATGGAAGGATCCTGTAACTTGATGCGTTAGTGGTTCTGTGGGGTACGCGTTTGTCAAACCTTGTAAAACTGTATAGTGAAGATCTGTGCGTTACTATATGTTATTTCTACTACATCATAATTAGTCTTTAAAAATGTCCTCTAGGGGCACCTGAGTGGCGCAGTCAATTTGAGCGGCTGACTAGGCTTCGGTCCAGAAATCACGGTTTGTGAGTTTGAGCCCTGCATTGGGCCCACTGCTGTCAGCCAGGAGCCCGCTTTGAATCCTCTGTGTCCCCCACCCCCTCTGCCCCTTCCCCACTCACACACACACACACACACGCGCGCGCGCGCACACACACACACACACTCTCTCTCTCTCTCTCTCTCAAAAATAAATAAAACATTTGAAACAAAAATCCTCTCTCTGCTCTCTCCCTCTGCCCCTGGGGTCAGTGAAGCAAGGCTGAAAAAAAAAAAATAACGTGGTTTTCACACTATTCTCTGTGCTTTAAACAACCGCCACTCATTTCTAAGGAGCAGAGAGAGGTGCTGACCCCACAGCCCCCTAGCCAGTGTCGCAGGCCACAGAGGGACGCGAGGGAGGCCAGGAGCGAGCTTCCTGCGGCCGGACAGCACCTCGCAGGGGCCAGAGCCGGTCCAGGAAGGTGGTGCGGCTCGAGCACGGTTGCTGGGTGAATAGTGGGCGTCGCATTATCTTCAGTATCAGTGAAAACCTGGTTTCCCTGGCAACAGGAGCCTCTTAATGAGCGTGGCCGGGCAGCGGGCATGAACGCGTGCAAAGCAAGCGTACACAGACACAGAACAGCCACCCCCTCACCAAATACTCCCTTTGACTCTGCCTTCTCGGCTCTGCCGATGGTTAAAAACAAATCAGGAACTGCCGAAAGATGATGATAAAAAGCTTCGGTGTCTCCCACTCACTTCTCTCCTCCCACATTGTTCTGCTCTAGTAACAACTGCGTGCAGGCTTTTTCTTCTATTCGTTCTTTTGGAACCGATCCATATATATCGTGAACTCAACAGATCCACTGCCAACATTGTCCCTTTACTGCCTATTAAAATAAATAAAGACTTAAAGAATCCACACCACCCCATTTCTCCTCACCTTCCTGTGTCACTTTTTCCCTGGTATCATTGGTTTTGTTCCAGTGGCTATTTTTGAAAATTTAGATGTTATTCTTTTTTTAAAAAAAAAAATTAGTGTTTATTTATTTTTGAGAAAGAGAGAGAGAGACAGCGTGAGCGGGGGGAGGGGCAAAGAGAAAGGGAGACACAGAGTCTGAAGCAGGCTCCAGGCTCAGAGCTGTCAGCACAGAGTCCGATCTCTGAGCACAGAGTCCGATGTGGGGCTCGAACTCCTGGACCGTGAGATCGTAACCGGAGCTGAAGCTGGACACTTAACCCACTGAGCCACCCAGGCGCCCCTAGGTGCTATTCTTAAACTATTTGCTTTTCCTCTGTCAATTTTCACTAGCTTCTGTTGGCTCTGCCCCATTCAGGCCTCCATCCCTTCCCTGTCTGTGACCTAATGCCTCTGGCCATCCAGCCTGGGGCTAGAAGGGGACCCCACTTTTATGTTTACATGGTCAAGGTTGAAACACTTTACCTTCTGTTCAGAGATCAGAACTATTCCCCATATCTGGTACCTAGGTGAAGATGCAAGCTTTAAATGAACAAATAATCAATTGCTATGACATGATTAGTTACATTTTCTCCTATGCTTATAATGTCACAACCCTGAGCCCCTCAAAGAACAATGTTCAGCAAATCATCAGATAGACTCTTTTTTCTTAAACTACCACAGTTGCTCAAATGCATATTACATTTTAATGTTTCAAATACAGCTCTTAACTTTCTNCTAGAATTCTTAAGGACATCTCTTTGGAAGTGATTGACCTCCTGATTTCTTTCAAAACCTGCTGCAAGCTATCAACCTGAGATTTCTTTTTTTTTTTTAATTTTTAAAAATGTCTTTATTTTGAGAGACAGAGAGCGAGCAGGGGAGGGGCAGAGAGAGAGGGAGACACAGAATCCAAAGAAGGCTCCAGGCTCTGAGCGGTCAGTACGGAGCCCAACATGGGGCTCGAACCCACAGACTGTGAGTTCATGACCTGAGCCGAAGTCAGACACTTAACCAACTGAGCCCACCCAGGTGCCCCTATCATCCTGAGATTTCTTTTCATTAGATGAGCGAGGTAAGTTGTATCGTTTCTCGTTTTCTGTGTGTACCTCACACTTGATTTCTCTGCCAACGCCTTCAATTCTCTCCTTCACAAAGGCTAAATAATAGTAGATTAGCTGTTTTATCTCTGAGTCTTTAAAGGTAAAAAAAAAAAAAATTGCTTTACTTCTCGATCTTTTTTTAAGTTTATTTATTTATTTTGAGAAAGAGAGAGAGAGAAGCAGAGAGAGAGTCCCAAACAGCTTCGGGGCTGTCAGCACGGAGCCCCACAGTGGGGCCAGATTCCATGAACAGTGAGATGACCTGAGCCAAAATCAAGAGTTGGATGCTGAACCGAGTGAGCCACCCAGGCGCCCCTAGTTCTCAATTTTTATAGCTAGGGTGGCTAGGTATAGGTTTCTAGGTTCAAAATTATTTTCCAGCAGGACTTGAAGGTGTGCTTCACTAATTCATTAAAAGCTTTAAAATTTGTGAAATAGAATACATATACAGAAAGGTGCATAAGCACAAATGTATATCCTTAAAATGTTTAAAAATGTTTTTATTTATTTTTGAGAGAGAGACAGAGTACAAACAGGGGAGAGGTAGAGAGAGAGGCAGACAGAATCAGAAGCAGGCTCCAGGCTCTAAGCTGTCAGCCCAGAACCCAACATGGGGCTCAAACTCACAAACCGCGAGATCATGACCCAAGGCAAAGTCAGAGGCTTAACCAGCTGAGCCACCCAGCGGCCCCAACAAATGTGTTATCTTAAATGAATGGTTATAAACCACCATCTAGGCCATAAAATGACATTTTGTCAAAACCCTAAAAGTCCACACCAACACCTCCACCCCCAACTCATAGGCCCCTTTCCAGTGATGGTGCTGCCATTTCCTCTGGGAGGTATCCTCGGTTCTGACTTCGGGAACTAATGCTTGCTATTAAAAAAATGGTGTTATTACACAAGCACGCATCCCAAAACACACAGTCTAGTTTTGCTTATTTCTGAGCTTCACATCAACAGAATTCTACAGTGCCTTTTATACCTGACCTCATATATTCAACATTATGTTCTGAAACTCACCCGTGGTGCTGCATGCAGCAGTAGTTTATCCACTTACACTGCTGTATAGTGGATGAATCCAACACGATTCGACCTGTGATGGATAGTTAGGTTGTTTCCAGTGTGGGGCTATTGTGAATAACGCCACTGCAAACATCCTTATGCGTGTCTTTTGGTGCTGATTTTAGGAGAATTTTCGACAGCTATTCTACCAACTAGTGATATAACATTGTTAAAATCTCTCACCAGCACCGTAAATTTCTCTTTGACACCTTTTGCTGTATACATATGAAGGACACTGTTCAGTACACACACATTTTAAATTAATTACTTAATATTGCTAACTCTTCCTGATGACTTGAACCTTATATCATAGTGAAGTGTCCCTCTCTAATACTTTTTAAAAATGTTTACTTATTTATTTTGAAAGAGGGGCAGATGAGAGAGAGAAAGCAGGCTCCATGCTGTCTTCATAGAGCCTCATATGGGGGTCGAACTCACCAACCGTGAGTTCACTAAGCTGAGCTAAAATCATCAAGAGGCCACTTAGTGGAATGAGCCACCCAGAAGCCCCTCTAATTCTTTTTTAATCTAAATTCTGTTTTGTCTGATGTTAATAGGGCTAGATGAACTTTCTGTCATTTCTTTATTGTGGCAAATTATACATAATACAGAATTTTCCATTTTAGCCATTTAAAAATGTACGATTCAGTGGCATAAAGTACATTCATGATCACTACTATCCCATTCCACAATTTTTTCATCGAATGGAAATTCTATACCTATTAAATAACAACTACTCCTCTCCCTTCCCTTCAGCCCCTGGTAGCCAATATTGTACTTTCTGTCCTTATGGAATTTGAGTGTTCTGGGGTGTCTCCATAAGTGGAATCATTTAATATTTTGTTTTTTTTTTTTCAAAAATATGACTTATTTCACTTGTTTCTGGAGCTTTAAACAAACATGATGTATTATTTTCATATAAATGCACGAAGCAGAGATGCTTTTTCTTAAAACACCTCCAGTGTGTAAAGCTCGGTGGGGAAGCAAAAATGAAGAAAACCTCTGTCCCTAAATTGTTCGGGACAGACTGCTTGGGAGGCAAACACAAGGCAAGGCATTAGCATCAGGGCGGGGCGTGATGGACTGTGAAATGAGTAGCGCGTGGTCTTCCCTGTGTCTGACGTCAGCTGATGTAAAGCGAAATCTGTGTGTTATTTATGTACGTGTTGTTGAAGTCGGATCTGTAAACGGGCTGGACTGGAGCATGGTTTCCGCCTGCCTGCACGTGAAGCCGAGCGCGCCCCCTGGTGGTGTAATTACACACTCCTGCCTCACGGGGGCGGCTGCGGGCTTGCCTAGTCCAGGAAGGAAGCCGGGGCAAAGAAGCGGCCCGATCATAGATCATATCACCAGAGGAAACAAAACCCTTTCCGAGTGTGGCACCGCTCCAGGTGGCTGTCGGAAGGGTGCTGGAAGCACCTTCTCATTCCTGTCCCCCACCCCCTCGCTTGCCCCTGCCCCCTACAGTGTCCTTCTAAGACCACCCACTCTATTTGTTGCCTTACTCACTGCCTGCATCCTCACCACCAGAGTCGCGGAGGGCTTTCTGCCCTTTGAGTCTTTCGTTTCATTCCAGGATTGTTCTTTTCTTTTGCTCCTCCTCCTCCTCCCGCAAGGAAAATCAGTTTCCCTCACCTTGGCCTGCTGCTGAGCATTATTTTGGCCCACTCTTAAGCTCTGATAATGAACCGTCACAAATACCAATTTGGAATTACTGTTGACCCTTGAACAAGGCAGGGGGTAGGGGCACCGACTTCTTACCCAGTCGAAAACCAGAGAATAACTTTTGACGCCCCAAAACTTAACTAATAGCCTACTGTTGGCCAGAAGCCTTACCAATAACATCAACAGTCAATTAACACTTACTTGTATGTCATAGGTATTATACACTCTATTCTTGCAATAAAGTGAGCTAGCGAAAGAGAAAGTGATGAGGCGCCTGGGGGGCTCAGTCGGTTAAGCCTCCGACTTCCGCTCAGGTCATGATCTCACCGTTCCCGAGTTCGAGGCCCACGTTGGGCTCTGCGCTGACAGCTCAGAGCCTGGAGCCTGTTTCGGATTCTGTGTCTCCCTCTCTGTCTCTGCCCCTCCCCCACTCGTGCTTTGTCTCTCAAAAATAAACACTAAAAAACACTTTTAAAGAAAATGCTGTTAAGATCATCATAAGAAGAGAAAAGTATATTTTCAGTGCTGTAATGTATAACCTGCATGTAGGTGGACCCACACCGTTCGAACGGTGTTGTTCAAAAAGTCAGCTGTGTATCCAGAAGCTCCGTAACATGGCTGTCATTCCCAATATGTACTGTTTGCATGTTCACTCCTCAGGCATTGTCAGCTGAGTGCCAGGGAGCTGGGAGCACAGAGTAAACAAGATAAAACGGTAGATCTGGAGGCGCTCACAGTCTAGGGGTAGATGACAAGTAAACAGTCACAAAGCAATGTGACACAGGAGTAAGGAGCCGTGAGCAGGAAGTATTGAAAACAAGAGGCCTGGGCTGAGTGGATGGTCAGTCCAGGCCTTCACATGGGAGGTGACGATAGAGATGAGTCATGTAGGGACTTTCAGGGTTTGCCAGATGGAAGAGGGTGGATTGAGAGGCTGTATCAGGCTGCGAAATAACAACCCGTGAAAACATCATTAGTTCCTCAAAGTGTCTGGAGTTCAGTGAGGTCAGGGCAAACCACAAGTCAGCCTCAGCTGGGCAGCTGGGTGGTGGTTGTCTTATCGGCTTGTCTGTGGCTGGGTTTTATTTGGTGGGAACTTCTTCACAAGATTTCTGGTTTCCACCAAACAATCAAAAGATTTTGGACGGCAAGACCACCTTCTCTAGGGCAACAAGTAGCTGAAGCGACTTTAGATGGAGTCGCTGTCCTGGTTGTGACAGACCTTACCTCCCCCTGGTTCTCACACCTGGCCTGGCACACTCACCTGTGCTACTTGCCTCTCTGGACGCAGCTGAATCTGGGGGCCTCTGCTTTGACATCCTGCCCAGCTAGAGGTATGGGCCAAGGCTCCTAAGAAGCCTGGTGCAGATCCCCACCCTCGGGGTGGTGGGGAAGAGGAGGGAGGGAGGGGAGCCAGAGCTGACTCAGCCACTGAGATTGATTGCTCACGTAGAGGGTTACCCAGAGGTCCCGCCCTCTGCAGGGAGATGAGTCAGAGCCAAAGAGGAGAAATGAAAGAGCAGTCCCTTCCTGTGGCCCAGACCTACACAAGGGACACAGAGAGTGATGAAGAAACGTGCCCATTCTTTGGGCACTCTTCTTGGCCTGGGGGCGTGGGAGTGATAGGTTCACCCCAAGTATTGTGGGGGCCAGGGCAATGGTGCACATGGAGATCCACAGGCCACAGCGTGCTCTCCCTCTCTTCCTATTTTCACCTCTGCCCCGCAGGCTGAAGTGCACAGTGTGTGGACATCCCAGCCCCAAGTTAAGTTCTGTCAGCAGCTCTCCAGGGTCCTGGCGAACAGCCACTCGTTGGCCACCCGTTGGATGTCCCCTGGAATCTTGGTGTACTCTCCAAAGGACAGACTCAAGAACCAGGCCTGAGCAGACCCTTCAAGAAAGCTCAGATCCATTTTGGGCCGGGAATGATGGCTCAGATCATGGGCTAGAAGGAAGGTGTGGGCTCTGGAGGGGCACGTCGCTTTGGGCCAGTGGAGTCCTCTCCCTCTAGGGAATGGCATGGCCAGAGGCGAGCCTGGATCCTGGCGTCTTCTAAAGCCATTGGCCACAAGGAAGTGTTAAGAACAGAGATACCTTAGGTAATGACGCCTGTACTCATTTGCTGTGTCTGGTGTAACAAAATACCACAAATTGGGTAACTCAAAGTTACCCAATAGTTCTGGAGGCTAGGTGTCAGTGGCATTGCTTTCTCCCGAGGGGTCTGAGGGAGAATCTGTCCCCCATCTCTCCCGAGCTTCTGGTGACAGCTGGCAGCCGTTGGCTTGAAACCCAGCATTCTGGCCTCTGCCTTCACCTTCACATGGTGCTCTCCCTGTCTCTTTGTCTTCCTATGGCCATCTTCTCACAGAGGATGCCAGGTTTCCTGGGTTAGGGCCCACCCAACTCCCGTGTGACCTCATCCTAACCAATTCTATCTGCAAGAGCCCTGTTTCCAAATAAGGACCCACTCTGAGGTGCTGGGGGGTGAGCACGTCAACATTTGTCAAAGGAGGGGAAGTGTTACAGTTTAACCCACAACAGGATCTGACGTCAGGACACAGGCAAGTGACAAGGGAGGTAAGTCCCAGATTCACAGAAACCACCTTTCAGCCGGGCCTCCCGCATCCACAAGGCGGATGTTGCCTTGGGATCGCTTGTTTCTCACGGACTCTTGCTGACAAGAATTTACATACCATCTAATATCACGGGGCCGAAGGCTGGACATGTGCCTTCTCAAGTCCTGCTGCGTGGCCAGCCAGCTGCTTTCCCTCTGTGAGCCTCCTTATCTGCCTCATGCCTTTGGCCCTCTCTGGCCTTTATGGCCCATATGGTTGTCTTTTCTCAATATTTTTCATCTTTGGCTTCTTCTACCAGTTGCCTGGACTCTGACCTCCAGTTCAGATCCCTAAGAAATGGTCTGACCCAGAAAAATCACTGGAGTCCCTTTTGGAACAGCTTTCTTCTCAGTCTGCCTCACTGAGAACTGGCCAGTCTGCATTGGCTGCCCTGGGGTAGACAGATGCCAGGTTTGGGTCCAGGGTTTGGGTCTTGTAATACAAACCATGGCCGGTTATCATGGAAGAAGCAGCCCCAGGTGGTTTATTAGCAAGTAGTTAAAGACAAAGGCCATTACCCACTGCTTCCTCAAAGGTAACGTTTCCTGAACTTGGCACTGTTGACATCTGGGGTTGGGTATTTATTTGCTTTGGGGGACTGACCTGTGCACTGTAGGACGCTTAGCAGCATGACTGGCTTCTACTGGGTTGGTGCCAACAGCACCCTTTCCCCACTTCCGCTGAGTTATGATCATCCAAAATGGCTTCAGACATTGCCAAACGTCTCCCGGGAGGAAACTCACCCCTGGTTGAGAACCACAGTTCTAAGAGTATGGGAGGCTCCAGGGTTAGCCCATCCGAGTGTATAGTTAGTAGTCGGCTGTGTGGGTATGAAGGTTATTGATTGTATATCTGGCTTTCTCGGGGCTGGCTTAGAGGCTGAGAGGGGCAGCTCCTGCTGTGGGCAGGGGGTTGGAGGGAGCAGCTGTGCTCAATCCAAGAGGGGACCCCAAAGCAGTATCACGTGTGTGTGTGTGTGTGTGTGTGTGTGTTGTAGCTGCATGGGTTTGAACGAGCATGTTCACTGGTTTCCTGTGTGTGTATACAGTTCTGAGACTGTGCAATTCTCTGTGTAGGTGCAGGCATCTGAGTGAGGACATAGGTATCTGCGTGTCTTGAGGCTGGACGGTACATAGTCCACACTGCCCTCCTCCTATGTAATCAGGATAGATTAGTGCCATATATGACACACTTAGTTGGTATTTAAGAATGTTACATGGGGTGAGAATCAGCTTTCCTGAGGTTGAAATGAAAAACAGAGTTTACTTCAGAGTGGTTGTCTGCCTCTGGGCTCATAACATGTCATGAATGGGTCATGTCCCCAGTGGCCTCCGTGACATCATGCTCTAGCACCAGAACCCAGGGTGGGCCAGCTCAGTGACTAAGGGGCACAGCCAAGCCCACCCCGAGCTCATCTGTGTTCCCCAGTTTCAGCCCTTGACAAACTAGCTGTACAACAAACCACTTAGCCTTTCTTTTTCTTTGGTTTTCCTTTCTGTAAAATGAAGATAATACCCTTCTCAGAGGACTCTTACATGATCATACTTTAAAAAATAGTACTACATAAATGTCGAATGAAAATTAATTGTACTTCCTCCTCTATTTGGTATCAGGTGAGCTCTTCCCTTTAAAAAAATTCAACTGATATTTATTTATATACTCCACGTTCCTAATCATTTATCTAAATATTTGTCCTTCTTACTCGATTGGCTGTCTGAGCACATAGGGTTGGGTGCATACCTCCCCTTGACATAGTGGCCATTGTGGTCACTAACATTCCACAGTCATTTGTTCACATTGATGTTTTTGACATTGATGATTCTGACCTGTCCAAGTTCCCAGGTTGTCTGTCAATTTTCAGTTATTCAAGGTCACTGAAATGAGTCCTTGGATACTTTCAAGAGAGTAGAGCTTATCAATCTCCCAGCAAGCAGTCACAGGTGAGAAACAGAAAGGTGATGGACAGCAAGCCTCCAACCTCAAAGCATTATGGTAAGGGACAAACCATGTTGGAAAGAGACCCATGGGCAGTCTTACAAGTCATTCTCCCGCTCCTTCAAGTTAATACCCTTTCCTTTTCTCCAGCTTCCTTGTGGTATAATTGACAAATAAAATCATATGTATTTAAGTGTACAGCTGGATGGTTTGATACATATATACTTTTTGAAATGATTACCGCAACTAACATATACATCATCTTATATAGTCACTTTTTTGTTGTTGTTGTGAGAATGTTTAAGATTTGCTTTCTTAGCAAGTTTCAAATGTCCAATATAGTATTATTGACTATGGTCACCATGTTGTACATTGTATCTCCAGAACTTATTCATCTCATAACTGTTCTCTTTGACAAGCATTTCCTCAATCCTCAGTCTTTCCATTTTCTGTTTCTATGAGTTTGGCTTCTCTTTTTCTTTTTCTTCCTTCCTTCCTTCCTTCCTTCCTTCCTTCCTTCCTTCCTTCCTTCCTTCCTTCCTTCCTTTCCTTCTTTCTTTCTTTCTACATGTGTGAGATCATATATTATTTGTCTTTTTCTGTGTGGCTTATTTCACGTAGCATTGTCTAGGTTCATCCATGCTATTGCAAATGGTAGGATTTCCTTCTTTCTCATGATAGCCAGTTGTCTATATCTACACGTATATGTCACATTTTCTTCACCTATTCATCCATCACTGGACACACAGGTTGTTGCCGTATCTTGGTTATTGTGAATAATGCTGCAATGAACATGGGAGTACAGATATCTCCTCGAGTTCCTGACTTCATTTTCTTTGAATATACACCCAGAAGTGGAATTTGTAAGTTTTTGAGGAGATGCCATACTGTTTTCCAAGGTGGCTACACCAGTTTATATCCCCACCAACTGTGCACAAGCGTTCCCCTTTGTCCACACCCTTGCTAGTACTTGTTATCTCTTGTCTTTTAAAAAAAATTTTTAATGTTTATTTATTT
Source organism: Crocuta crocuta (assembly GCF_008692635.1). Classification (NCBI taxonomy): domain Eukaryota; kingdom Metazoa; phylum Chordata; class Mammalia; order Carnivora; family Hyaenidae; genus Crocuta; species Crocuta crocuta. Next base: position 928,937 of record NW_027528417.1, read on the forward strand.
TTGAGAGAGACAGAGTGCGAGTGGGGGAGGCGCAGAGAGAGACAGAGATACAGAATCTGAAGCAGGCTCCAGGCTCCGAGCTGTCAGCACAGGGCAGGACGCAGAGCTTGAACCCACGAACTCTGAGATCATGACCTGAGCCGAAGTGGGACACTTAACCAACTGAGCCTCCCAGGTGCCCCCTCTCTTGTTGTTTTAAAAAAATTAATTAATTTATTTTGAGAGAGAGAGAGAGAGAGAGAGAGAGCACACATTTGTGAGAAGGGAAGGAGTAGAGAGAGAGAGACAGAGACAGAGACAGAGAATCCCAAACAGAGAATCCCAAGGGGGCTCTGTGCCCCCTTACACAGGGCTTGATCTCACAAACTATGAGATCATGACCTTAGCCAAAATCAAAAATCAACAGTTGGACCATTGACTGAGCTACCCAGACATCCCTGGGGAGTTCTTTTTGGATGAAGAACTCTAGCTAACAAATGCAGAAAGAATGATAGAATTAAAAAACGAGTTAATTTTTACTCTTTTAAATGTTTATTTATTTATTTTGAGAGAGAAAGAGAGTGTGAGTGGGGGAGGAGCAGAGAGAGAGGGAGAGTCCAGAGCAGGCTCCGCACTATCAGTGCAGAGCCTGATGTGGGCCTTAATGTGGGGCTCAATCTCACGACCCTGAGATCATGACCTGAGCTGAAAGCAAGAATGGGACATTTGATGGACCGAACCACCCAGGTGTGCCCCGTAAAAAATGACTTTAAACAATGCTTAAGTTTCCCATGTTTGAACAGTGGAAGCCCCTGTAAGTTGGTTTCTGGATTCTCTGACATAACAACACCCCACTTTGACAGCATCTTTGTTTTCAGGAACAACACAGTCTCCAGGACTCAACTTGAACATCTCTGTCCCCAACATGGAATTAGTGATTTTTTTTTAAATGTTTTATTTATTTCTAGGAGAGAGAGAGAAAGAGACAGCATGAGCAGGGGAGGGTCAGAGAGAGAGGGAGTCACAGACTCTGAAACAGGCTCCAGATTCTGAGCTGGCAGTCAGCACAGAGCCCGAAGCGGGGCTCGAACCCACGAACCATGAGATCATGACCTAAGCGAAAGTTGGACGCTTAACGGACTAAGCCACCCAGGCGCCCCTTAGTGATTTTTTTTTTTTAATGAGTCATGGTTCCTTGTAGAGAAGGACAGTAGTTAGAGATCACCTGGGCTGCTGGGGGCACATTATGATCAAATCCGGCAATACTCCATCACATCAAGGATGGACAGAATGAACAGCGCTAGGCAATAAGCCACAAGTTCATACTGATATTTCCAATTCAGTTCTCAGATTATAGAACTTTTCCTTAACTTCTTTGACTTTATGTTTGTATTTCGTCGCTCTTGCACTGAAGATCTCAGTTCTGGATAACATTATTATAGTTAATTATTTTCTTATTCTAATTTATATACATTCGGAGTAATAAAAATATATTACGGAGTAATATTTTTAGATAAATGTTTTTAAAAATATCAATATTGAAACATGAAGTAATTTTTGTGTTGTTATGCTACCCACATGATATTCATTTGTTTCAGTATGTCTTCAATTTTAGGAGCTACTTTTTTTAAAAAAATTATTTATTTTGAGAGAGAGAGAGAGAGTGCACATGGGCGAGAAAGGGGCAGAGAGAGAGGGAGAGAGAGAGAGAGAGAGAGAGAGAGAGAGAATCCTAAGCAGGCTCCATGCTGTCAGCACAGAGCCTGAAGCAGGGCTCAGATCCCATAAACCATGAGATCACGACCTGAGCTGAAATCGAGAGCCAGACGCTCAACTGACTGAGCCATTGGGTGCCCCAGGAACTACTTTTTATTTTTTATTTTTTTTATTTATTTATTTTTAAAAATTTATTTCTGAGAGAGAGAGACAGTGTGAGCAGGGGAGGGTCAGAGAGAGAGGGAGACACAGAATCCGAAGCAGCTCCAGGCTCTGAGCTGTCAGCACAGAGCCCGACACGGGGCTCGAACCCACGAACCGAGAGATCATGATCTGAGCCGAAGTCAGATGCTTAACTGGCTCTGATGGAGCCACCCAGGCGCCTCTAGGAACTACTTTTTAAAACTTGGATTTAAGTTTTCAACTATGTTATATATTCACATGGTTTCAATGACAAAACTATGAAACAAGGTGTGTGTGTGTAAATATATGTATATATGTTTAAGTTATAGATATATAAAACATATATATGTATAATATATAATTTAAAGTTTTAATTTTAATTCCAGTTAGTTAACATACAGTATATTAGTTTCAGGTGTACAATACCGTGATTCAACATTTCCATCCAACACCCAGTGCTCACCACAACATAATGTACTCCTTAACCCCCATCGCCTATGTAACCCACACCCTCCCCCCCAACTGGTAACCATCAGATTGCTCTCTAACATTCTGAGTCTTTTCTTTTAATTAAAAAAAAGTTTATTCATTTATTTTGAGGGGGGGAGGGGCAGAGAGAGAGGGACAAAGACACTTCCAAGCGGGCTCTGTGCTGTCAGCACGGACCCCGATGTGGAACTCGATCTCACAAGCTGTGAGATCATGATCTGAGCCAAAATCAAGAGCTGGACATTTAGCTGATGGAGCCACCTATAATTCAGAGTCTTAAAACAAGGTCTACTTAGAGAACCTCAGCTACTGGAACTTTCCCTGCTTTGTTCCTCCTTATAAGTAATCATTGGTCTCAGTTTTTGTTTTCCTTCCATTGTTTCTTTCAGAAAATATAAGCAAATGCGTGAAAATATTCACCTTCCCTTCTTACTGCAAAGGTAGCATACTCTTAACACTGTTCTCATCTAGCTTTTTTGACCTGACAGTATTTCCTGGCCTCAGCCTATAGTGCCACACATAGCAATCTTCTTCGTTTCTTAGTACAGCTGCATGGTTCTCGATGGTGTGGACACAGCATGGTTTGTTCAATCAGTTCTCTGTCGATGGACATCTTTTTCCCTAAGTCTTAATCCTGAGCAGATAATCATCTGAGGAAAATCCGTAACAAAGAGAATAAAACAGGAAACATTAATAGAAAAAGGAACCCAGAGGATGAAATCTATGTAGAGAAAACAAAACCACTATTAATATCTGTAAGGAGATGAGAAAAGTATATAACCATGAAAAAGAGAATGGGGCACCACAAAGAATGCTCACGGAATAATAAAGAGCTCTTGGGACCATCAAAGTATGGTATCAGAAATAAAAATCTCACTAAGAAGGATTAGAGGATAAAATTGAGGAAATCTGCCAGTGAAAAAAAGACAAAAAAGAGGAGTGATTTGAGCTTCAGGGAAACATATCACAGGAGCGGATCCTGGAAGTGTGATTCTTGAATAACAGGATTTCCAAAGAAAGAGAATTGGGAAAATGGAGGAGAAGTAATAATCTACAAAATTATTCAAGATTGTTTTTCAGAACTAAATAGCTTGAATGTCAGGACTCAAAGAACCCATTCAGTACACAGCAGAATAAATGAATGGGCCCATAACAAATTACATCATTGCATAATTTCAAATGGTTGGGGAGAAAAGATTTTTCAGGTTGCCAGAAATTTAAAACAAAAGAGGTCACATAAGACAGGTAACTGGATGTTTTCAGATTTTCAACAGCGATATTGGAAGCTAGTCATCACTGGAGTAATAGCTTTAAAATTCTGAAGGAAAATCCTTTTCAACCCAGAATTTTATACCCAGCCAAACTACATCAAGGGTGACTTTTTTCAGACAAGCACAATCTAAAAAAGAAGTACCTGGTGATACATAAAACTAGGGGAGGGAACCACCCAACAAGAAGTAGCAGTATTATTTACAGGTGGGAACAGAGCTGACAGAATGATTAGCTATCATGAGTAAAGTTGGTTCCCTCTGGAGAGCAAGTCAGGTGGGGGCGGGGGGGAGACTGTTCTTTTAATTGTGAGAATGTATAATTTATTTTTTTATTTTTTGAGAATGTATAGTTTCGATAAAAATATTTAAAAATCAGAAAGAGAAGAAACAACTTAAGAAAGGTGGCTGTTGGGAGGACTGATTTGAGCTGATGCGATTGCTTTGAAAACCACAACGAAAGATACGAAGAAGTATGACAAACAGATTCTAAGATGCTTATGGAAACCGGTCAAAGGGTGGTCAAAGTCTAGAGGCACCTTTTCAACCTTCTGCACCACCACCAACTCCTTGACGTGTTCTCCTTCATGTAAGAACCTGGGAGCCTTCTGGAAGCAGAGACTCCTTGAAGTTGGCTAAAAAGAAGAGCTGTGCTAGAAGAGGTGTATAAATAAATGTATAAATTTAGATTCCTAAATACAGGACTGGGAGGCACTGAGAAAAAATTGGAGAAAGGACATGTAAAGTTTTCTAAAAGTGAAAGGACCGATAATGTCTGGGACGTCGGGAGTAGCCCCAAGTATTTGGAGACTCGAAGTGTTTCCCAAACTTTGCTTCATGTTATTATCATGGGAGGAGCTTTAAAAAACCCCGATGCCCATGTCATACCCCATACCAATTAAATCAGACTATTCTGGGAGCAGGAGTCAGACATCAGGATTTTTAAAGACCCTCAGGAGATTCCTATGTGCAGCCAAGTTGGGGTACCACTGGAGTAGTCTGGTATGAGGAAGTAAGACCGGAAATCTAGGGCAAAATCCGAAGAGTCTCAAACGCCCAGCTGCTTCATCTGGCCTCTAGGCAGTGGGGGTGCAGTTGACGGATTCTGAACTGGAAGTGATGCAGTGTGACATCTGCAGAAGATCAATGGACAGGAGAAAGGGGAAGAGCTGAGGGTGGAGAAGCAAAGAGACCACAAGCCAGACTGACAGGCCGGTTTTGCGCTCAGGGTAAATGGCGCAGAGAAGGGCAGGGGTGTGCCTGAGCCAGTCCGTGTGTCACCAAAGCCTCCCTGCCTCCCTGCCTCCCTGGAAGCTGCACGGCCCCTCTGGAGGCTGTGTGGTGTCCTCCTCCCTGGCACGCGGCTGCCCGGGGGGTGGGCCCCACGGAAGACGGAATCCCCAGGAGGCAGTGCAGGCAAAGCCTTGTCCACCCAAGAGAGGAACCTGGAGCTTCGCGGCCGTTGGGCCAGGCCCCAGGTGTGTGGGAAAGTGATCCCCAAACCAGACAAGCTGGGGCCAGACCCGGGTGGTGGTTGAGAGGCTGTGCAGCGTGGCGCGCATGACAACCGGAGGCTAGATGGCAGCCTGAGGGCACCTTAACGAACTCTTTCGGTCACCACTGCCCTTCCAGGGGCTTCCCTGCCATTCCGCCCGCGGGGACAGGCTCGCTCCTAGGCCAGCACCTTGAACTCGGCTGTGAGCAGGGAGACATCGCGAGTGTGTGTGCGTGTGCGTGTGTGTGTGCGTGTGCGCGCGCGTGTGTCTCCCCGGCCTCTTCCCACCTGGAGCCCAGCGCCCCCAGAACGGAGCCCCGAGCACACAGCGCTGCACAGCCCACGAGTGGGCGCCGAAGGCCACCGCGACGTGCAGCCAGTGGGCGCCGTGTTGGGTGACGGAGCCGGTGTCTCCGGTTTCCTTGCTGGGGGGACGGGAGCGAAGGGAAGAGGGGAGCTGGGGCCATCTGCG